>NC_137971.1:16760345-17315650 GCF_963924665.1 Micromys minutus
GATTAGGGGGAAGGGAATCTCAAAACCAGGGGAGAAGTCCTACCCTCTGGAATAGGCAACAGGTAGAAACTTAGGCTAGTGATTGGCAGGGGTACTTATCCAGATGGAGTCAGTCTGGTCCATGAGCAGTAGATCCCAGTGGGTTTTCTGGAGCATATGAGTTTTTTTTTTTTTAAGTTTACAAAAGAGATAAATTTGTTAACTGCATAAACAGACTTCAAGGTAAGTTTAGGGAAGACAAAACCTTTTGTGGAGCAGAAGGGGTTAGCAAGGCTTTCTCTCTCTATCTAGAAGACTGAGTGTACATACATTTAGCAAAATGAGAAACAATTTTATTAGATACTCTCTGTATTTACATGTGAAATGTTATCCCCTTCGCCCACCTCCTCCCATCCCCCTCCCCCTCTACCTGTCTTCTTGAAAGTGCACTAGCTCCCAATCACCCTCTCCACCTCAGTGCCTTGGCTTCCCCTACATTGGGAAAATGTGCCCTCACTGGACCAAAGGCCTCTTCTCACATTGATGCCAAACTGCTTTTCTCTGCTGCATATGCAACTGGAGCCATGGGCCTGTCAATGCATGCTTGATGGTTAGGTGATCTAGTCCATGGGAACTGTGGAGGATTTGGTTGGTTGACAATGTTGTTGTTCCCATGAGGCCACAACCCCCTTCAGCTCCTTCATTCCCCACCCCCCAGCACCCTCACCAGGGTCCCTGTAGTACTCGGTCTGATGGGTGAGAAACATTTTTAAGTTTACATTTAAAAGGCAATCAAAGGAAACTCAAAGATCTGATCTTGTGACTATGATAGTTGATCGTATAGATTTAGTATGAGCTTCTAACTTTATAGTTAGAAGACAACTAAGTTTCTATGTCCTTCAACCTTCATATCTTCTGGTTATAGACCTCAAAACACCTTTCTAGACCCTCAATGTTATATCCTCAGACCTTGCATAAAGTTTATGTCTTTCTTATCCAGTCATTTGTCGTGACACATAGGTGGTTGGTCACTGGGGAGCAGTCGCTACAAACAGCTTTTTTTAGATAAGGGAGTAGCAGAAGGTTCCAGCTGTGAAAGGTCACATCTGAACTTGTGCGTCTTTTATCACAAAGCCTGTGAGCAAGGCACACCTGACTGTCTCTGGTAAGAGATCTGGTTGTCGTAACTAGTTAGCAAATTGATTAGTGAGCTAACACAGTGATAGATCACCTTGGCATAAGGAGCTAGTTGTCTGTTCTCTACCTGTTAAGTTTCAGGTAGCTTAGCTTTCAATGTAGTCAGAGATTTGGGAAGAATAAATTATAATCTAGATGACATATATTAATTAATATGACAGAGATAAGTCTATAGTCCACAACCTAAACAGTTTCCCAGTTCCCAGTGGTCTCCATCATAACCCCTGCAGAGGCAGTCTGCCCATCAGCCCAGCAGTGGAGAGACTTTGTTTTTTTGTGGAGGAAAAATATGAGTTTAGGCTGATCCCTGGCAGCGGGCAAAGCAATGGAATAGTCTTTGGTGGTGGTTATCGGTGCCTGGTACCAGGACTTTGGAAAGCCAGAAGTCTGAGAGAAGAGGTCCGGAGAGAGGTTCCATCCACAGGAAAGATTTGAGGGAGAAAATAGGGACACAATGGCCCAGGAGGGTCTGAGTGAAGAAGGCAGGAAGGGTCTCGATGGCCCAGTGGGACCTATGGAGACAGGTGAATCGGGTGGGATTTATGTCAGCCTTAAGGGTTGTAGCTGGAAGTACCTCGGCTGTGTCTAAGTATGAGAGGAGTATTGGATATTGAAATGTCAGTTAGTTGACTCTGGGAGGTATTAAAAAGACCAAAAGGAAAGCTTACCTCATCCTTGTAGGTGATGGGTGAGCCAGAAAGCATAGTTGTAAACACGGAGTCATCCGAGTTCTGACACCCTTGATATGTTTTATAAAACATGGTATGATACACCAGGAGGGGGGTGCCTTAGGGGGCCCAAGCTGAGGCATCCCCTCCGCCCCTATCTAATATAAAATGAAGTTTATCTGGGATGTAGGATGGGGGTCTGAGAAGGGAGTAGAGGTAAACAAAGAAAGAACAGAGAAGGACAGAAAGAGAGAGAAAGAAGGGAAGAAGCCAGCCATGGAGAGAAGGAGGAAGAAAATGGAGATGAAGAGAGAGAGAGAGAGAGAGAGAGAGAAGAACAGACCTCACAAAAGCACTCTGACTCATAGTGGGAGTCTCAGCAGCCAGTGCTGAAGACGTTGTCGTCTGGAGTCTATAGCCAAGGAGCAGAGAGCAATAAAAACGAACATTTGGCCTCGACTGCTTTGTGTTCAGTCCAAGAAAAAAAAAAAAAAAAGGCCAGAAAGACGGCTTAGTGATTTAAAAGAGCTTACTGCTCATCCAGAGGTCCCAAGCTCAGTTCCTAAGTGGTTATTGTCTTAACAGAAAAAAAAATTGTTGGGGACCCAGTTTGTGTAGTGTATAGAGAGCCAAAGAACTGGTTGCTGGGGTGCAAAAAAACAAAGCCATGTTTGCTCTCAGAAGTGTTGGGGAAAGAGGGGTGGAGAGGTGATTCTCAGTTTAAAGAGAGGTCTTGAGTTTGGTGCACAGCATCCACATGAAGGCTCACAGTCATCTATAACTCCAGGCCCAGATGGTCTGATACCCTCTGGTCTCCATGGATACCACATGCACACGGTATCCATGTAGTAGATAGTTGAGCCTCATGTATAAATCACATCCTGTCTGAATGGTGGGGAGAGAGACAAACCAGAGGGACACAGTTTTTACCTCTTTGGAGTTAGACTAACGTAGAGGAGGCAACAAAGGCTAAAACAATTTGCTACATAAAATCATAAGAATTTTTCTCTGGAACGTGAAGCTCAGAGATCGGAAGCGGGGACCTGTGGCGGCAGGATGGTTAAGGAAGATTTGTCTGAGCAGGTGTTATTATCCAAGCTGATACAGAAAGAAGAACACGGGAGGCGTACCAAGAACAGATCAGTAATCGATCCAGGTCAAAGGAGTCATGAGCCCAGGGATTCTGTAGCAGGGAGCATCCTCTCTGTCTCCAGTATCTCTCAGATGCAAGGGTACATGAGCGTCCCTGGTGTATGAGGGGGGTAGGTGACGTGGGAAATTTCTGGTTTCTTTGGAAAATCAGTTGTGTCAAATGATGGTTTGCTGGAGCACACGGGTAAACGGATGTCTTGCAAAAGCAAACACATGAAAGAATGTTTTTCTGAAGCAGATACCTGAAGGATGCTTGATGAAGGAGTAGAAATATGACTCCACAGACCGTGGGACTCAAGCATTGGTTTGCTTTGCGCCACCTTGCTAATGGCATGCATGTATTGGTTCCTCTTATTCGTGAGGTTCCTTCGGCTTCTCGCTACTTCTTCAGATTTGGCCGGTTTCTTCAGGATTGACCTGCAGCTGCTGGTTCGTGTGTGGTGTCTTTCTGACAAGAGGACTGGACTGCAGCTGCTGATTCGTATTTGGTGTTTGATTCGGGACTGAACTACCAGTATCTGGACAATAAAGATTGGACTCACCCACAAAGAACTCTTTTTTAAAAATAATTGACTGTTTATTATATATATATGTATAATACACACACACACACACACACACACTGTAGCTGTCTTCAGACAGCAGAAGAGGGCATCAGATCTCATTACAAATGGTTGTGAGTCACCATGTGGTTGCTGGGATTTGAACTCAGGACCTCTGGAAGAGCAGTCACAGAATGCTCTTAACCCCTGAGCCATCTCTCCAGCCCCAAAGAACTCTTTCTAAAGGTCTACTTCTTTATGTCCTAATAACTTTTTCTTCTACTATCTCTGGTGGATGGTGGGCTAGAGCAGAGGTTGGAAGTTAAAGTAAGTTGGAAAAACTGTATGCCTACAGGTGGGTGCACTGACTTTCCCCCACTCTACAAGTCTAACTCAGCATAGGATGGCATAGCATCCGAACCACAGAGTCTGGTCAGCAGTGAGCCAGGAAAACTCACTTTTTCCATGGCAACAGAACACACAGGGGAACTTGACCAACCATCCCCAAAACAAGGTTCTGCAAAGTGGGGCTGCTTGCCTCTGGGCAAGTCTGGCATCAGACCTGGAGAAGCTAAAGTTCCTGTGTGGAGAGGATCACCCTCCATGACCTGTCCTACTATGTTCTTGGCACACAGCCAGCATGCTAATGGCCCTCTTCCACCTGGAGTGTGGTTCAGGGCAACACTGGCTTCATTCAGACTTTTAAACCTTGAGGAAAGTTGCTGGGCAGATGCCTAAGCAAATGCGTGTCCTCTTGCTCCTCCTAAAAGTTAAATTCCACCATTTGGAAATGCCTCCCTCTCCTCACCTGTCATCCATGTAATTAATGACTCTCATCATGCCCCTTCTCCTTCTCACCACGCCCCTTCCCTTTCTCACCACGCCCCTTCCCTTCCTCACCACGCCCCTTCCCTTCCTCACCACGCCCCTCCCCTTCCTCACCACGCCCCTCCCCTTTCTCACCACGCCCCTTCCCTTCCTCACCACGCCCCTTCCCTTCCCGGATCTTTCTCTACTTCTCTTTTCCTTACTCTGGTTAAGCTTCTCTCTGACTGGATACAGCTAGATTTGGCAGAGGCCCTGAACACCTGTGGAGAGCAGCTTCATGGTGGGCTGTGGCTTTTTTCTCTGCTGGCCCTCTTCACACAGTCCTGGGAACAGACAAATAAAACTATTTCTTGGCTTTATGTTAGCTCATGTTGGCTCCTCATGGGGAGGGAAAAGGCCTCTTTGACTTCTATTAGATTGTCCCCAGCCAGGCCTTAGGCCTGGAGACACCATGCTAAGCTTGAGATCAAAGGGGCTGATGAATCTCCTTAAATTGTCTCCAAAATTAGATCAAGCAAAAATAAGCTAAGAAATAACAGGACCACAATTCTATTCCTTCTCCAAAATACCTAAATGTTTATACACTGTGGTTTATAGCTAACTAATAAAACTATTTTATTATTCCACAGACCAATAAAAACTTTTAATGACAAGTTAAAGGGGCCACTAACTATTTTGGAGTAACTTACTAACTTTCTAATAAGGCCAATTAGAAGAAGTATGTCTACCATCCTCCACCGTCGTGAACTCATAACTGCTTTCATGTCCCAGGTTAGGAAATCTATCACCTTAACATTAAAAGTTATGATCCAGAACTGGAAAGATGGCTTAGCAGGTAAGAGAGCTTGCTGTTCTTCCAGAGAACCTGGGGTCAGTTCCCAGTACTCACATTGGGAAGCTCATACTCACCTGTAACTCCGGTTCCAGGAGTTACACAGTTTCACACACGCACACATGCACACATGCAGGCACTCTTACATAGAACATTGGCTTTCATTAAACAGCACAGTTCTTTTATTCCAATCTTAATTATTAATACTAATGTTCAGATCACACATTTTGCTCCATTTACTACATTCACCCCATCCAGATGCATATATGTATATGTAGGCCGAAGAATGGCTGTACCCTTTGAAGAGGCCGCAGCTGGGTTCAGGGGGTTTCTGAAGTCATGTACGGTGAGGAAGCTGAGAGACATGTAAGTAGAGTCTGTATTGATGGGAGCAGCAGTGGCTGGAAGGCAGAGCAAGACTGCAAAGTCGAGCCCAGATAAAGCCAAGATGAAGGACTTGGCAAAAAAGATGGGGCTGGTCCAGACTGATGTACTTGAGGAAGGCACAGAACAGTTGGGTACCAGCTTCCACTGCAAGGAAGGACCAGAGCTGAAGGCCCTGTGACAGCTGAGCGACACACACCAGATGCCCGGAGCTCTGTCAGCTCCATGTTTAGTGTCCCTCTCTTTATGAGGTCCAAGTGAGGGAGTTTCTGCTCTTTCCTTAGATGGTGTGTCTACTAAGTTCTTGGGCCTGTTTTCCCTGAATCTCCCTTTGACCTTACAGTTTCAGTCCAGCACGATCCATTTACACAGTGGTATACTTTCTACTCATGGGAATAAGTCGTTTGTCAGCCTGTGTGGCATGGGTGGTCCGTCCAGGTGTAGCTTCATCCTGCTTTCTCAAAACAAGTCAAATGCTGTTTTCACACTGGAGTCTGTCTTCCAGGGCAGGGCACCATCTGAATACCCCAGTTTTACACAAAATGGAGTAAAATAGCAGGGCAGCCTCACCTCCAGCAGTGGCTAGCTTTGTGTTTGTTTGTTTGTTTGCTTAACACTTGAAAGAGCGGCCCTCACCCTCAGGGTCCCCCATATTTATCCTGATGATGACTTACTGTGATTACATATAGATGTAATATAGATATGTGCGTTCTCACTCGGGAGTCATATAGATTTTTCCCTTCCTAAAGTAAGTGAGTGACTTTAAATAAACGCTCAAATAAAAAGTAGAAAGGTGGGCCACCACATGGTGACAGTGATTGGGCTGGGGATGTGGAGGGCTTGTCTAGCGTACGAGGTTCCATTCTGCCGTCCACAGTGCGCAGGAGATGGGAACAATGGCTCAGAAGTTCAAGGACATCTTTAGGAACATCGTTCGAGGCCAGCTTGGGGTGCAGGGCACCTCACCTCATACACATGCTGTTTTTCTGATCCAAACTGTAGAAGAATGATGAAGGTGTGCAAAGCTTGGAGAGGATGACCAGCTCATGGGGCCTGGCTCCTCTACGCTCATCACAGTGTGTGCCAAGGAGAACAATTAATGTTCTCTAGAGAGAAAAAGGCAAACATTTTCATTAATGTGAACAACCCCGACAAAGAAACAGACGACCTATAAGGAGGTTTTTTGTGTTTGTTTGTTTGTTGGTTTTGAGATGCTGTCTCACTGGGTAGCCTAAGCTAGTCTTGAACTCAAGACCCTCTTGCCTTGAACTTTCAAGTGCTAGGTTTCACTGTTGAGGACCATCCTTAGCTACGTTCTATTTTGAAAAGTTACCTCTAAGAACCAGCAGGGTGGCTCAGTGGGTATGGGTGCCCCTGCCAAGTTTCAATGCCAGAGTTCCGTGGCTGGAATCCACATGGTGGAGAAAGAGAACTGACTCTTCTTGTCTCTGTCCCCCACTGGAGCACTGTGGTACATACAAAATCCACACAAAAATAAATAACCATTAAGTTTTTTTAACCAAAAATAATAATAATTCTACTCAAATGAGAAATCCAAGGCTCTGTTCCTTGGAGAATTTTTTTTTTCTCTGATAAGGAAAAAAAAACTAAAAGTGTCAATATATGCTATGGTCCTTACATAAAGCCAGGTTATAATAAATATTTTCTACAAAATTGTCTTCAGGGGTTGAAGAGATGGCTCAGTGGTCACTGCCTGTTCTCTTAGAGGATCTGAGTTCAATGGCCAGCACCCACATCATAGTTCACAACCATCTGTAACTCCATTCCTAGGGATCCAGCACCCTCTTCTGGCCTCCGAGGATACCAGGCATACAAAACACTCATACACATAAAATAACATAAATGTCCTCGGTATCTTAGCTTCTACATTATCAGCTTCTGACTTCCTTCATCCTTCCAGAACCCAAATCCCTTCTCCCTTTCTTATCTCTATGGAAAAAGGAAGAAATACATCTTTTGCAGGTGCATAAAATGGATGGGTCTTTAAAGAAATACCACTTCTGGGACTGGACGGATGGCTTACTTAAGAGCTCTGGCCGCCTTTCCACAGGACCTGTGTTCAGTTCTTAGCACTTACATGGTAGCTCACAATCGTGTAACTCAATTTCAGGAGATCTGATGTAACTCTGTTGGCCTTCACAGGCATCAGACACATATGTGGGACCCAGGCAGACACACAGGCAAAACACCAATACTCATAAAAATGAAATGAAAAAGAAATACATTTTTGGTATGCTGTGATGGGGATTTGTGTTAACGGTTTAGTTTTGCCTATTTTAAATTTTTTTCCCTTTGTTTTCTCACTATGTAGCCCAGGTTGCCTGAAACTCTCAATTTAGACCAGGCTGGATTCAGACTCACAGAGATCCACCTGCCTCTGCCTCTGCCTCTGCCTCTGCCTCTGCCTCTGCCTCTGCCTCTGCCTCTGCCTCTGCCTCTGCCTCTGCCTCTGCCTCTCTGCCTCTGCCTCTCTGCCTCTGCCTCTGCCTCTCTGCCTCTGCCTCTCTGCCTCTGCCTCTCTGCCTCTGCCTCTGCCTCTGCCTCTCTGCCTCTGCCTCTCTGCCTCTGCCTCTCTGCCTCTGCCTCTGCCTCTGCCTCTGCCTCTCTGCCTCTGCCTCTCTGCCTCTGCCTCTCTGCCTCTGCTGGGATTTTAGGTCTGTGCCGCCACCACACCTGGCTTGGTCTTTATTTGTGACTGAGATGGAATAAATATGAAGCCACTTGAAGCTTCCACAGGTAGACGAGAAACAAGCCTTCTGCATAGCATCAAATGCCCTACTAAGGCACCAAGCACAGTTCTTGTGGTCATTTGCTTGTTTACAACTTAGATGCTTCTTCACAGGGAACCTTTCTAAGAACAAAAAAGAACTTCATCACTCTAGGCTCCTGAGCGGAGCCTGGTCTCTTTCTCTAAGACCGTGGTTCTTAACCCTCCTAGTGTTGTGACCCCTTAACACAGTTCTCACACTACAATGACCCCCCCAGCTATAAAATTATTTTTGTTGCTCCCTCCTAAAACTGTAATTTTGCTACTGTTATGAGTCATGATGTAAATATTTTTTGGAGCTAAAGGTTTGTTGAGACCCTCAGGTTGAGAGCTAACGCTAGGAGCTGGCCCTGCCTTTGCACAAGTCCTCCAAACAGATGTGGCTCTGTGAAAGTCATCCTCCTCCATCCTCTGAGAGAAAACAGCCCTCCCTGCCCATGGTCTTCCACTGTCTCTGCCCTGGGACTCGAGATGTGTTCTGACCCCTTTTTATGAATCGTGGAAAGCCTGTGTCTTCTGCATTGTATCAGCAAGCTCTGGACGGCTTCCTCCTTAGCAGTAGGAGTAAGGATGGGCACCAAGCTGTACTTCTCACCTTCTTAAGCCCCTGGCTGCCCTGGGATTGTCCTGGATCCTGTGTGAGGCCGGCTTCAGTCAGCAACCTGATACTCTAATCTGCTTATGGCTACGACATGGTGCATGCAAGGGAAGCTCTGCTGTGGGTCCAGACATGGACCAGCTGCTGTTCTGGTGCTGTCCACAACAACAGTAAAAGTTCAGGCCCAGAATACCCTGGCATGTAGGGTTCCCTTTAGTTCTGAGATCAAAGGTTGACATATCCAAATAGTTCAAACAGCTGAGCTTCACCAAAACTGAAGAGAATTCTCTGTTTTGGTTTTATCGGAAATTACCAGAGGTGGAAGGAAGCATATATTTATACAACTTTAAAAAAGAATTTGTTTAGTTTTATCTTATGAGAATGAGTGTTTTGCCTGTATAGATGTGAACCATGTATGTGCCTGGGTTGAGCAGGGCCCAGAAGATGTCTGATCCATAGAAATGATTGTGAGCTGTTATATAGGTGCTGGGAATCAAACCCATGTCCTCTAGAAGAGCAACCAGTGCTTGCTCCTGCCAAGACCTCCCTCCAGCCTTTATTCACAAGGGTTTTTAAAAATTATTTATTTATGTATATGAGTAATCTTAGTTGTCTTCAGACACACCAGAAGAGAGCATCGGATCCCATTACAGATGGTTGTGAGCCACCATGAGGTTGCTGAGATTTAAACTCAGAGCCTCTGGAAGAGCAGTCAGTGCTCTTAACCGCTGAGACATCTCTCCTGCCTTATTCACAAGTTTTCATGTCATACAAGGTAGAACCTCACCCTCTCTATCTTCTCCTCTAACCCTCTCTACCCATCTCCTACCTTTCAGCAGTGTTTAGTGTACACAAAGCTGAGTTGGAACCCGTTATTTGGCCAAAGGTGATCTTGAACTTTGGACCCTCCTGCCTCCACCTCCCAAGTGCTGAGAGATCACAGGTATGTGGCACCTTGGCTAGCTTACGTGATGCTGAGACTTGGGTCCCAAGCTTGATGCACGCTAGGCAAGTTCTCCACCAACTGAGCTGTATTCCCAGCCCCACCTCGGTTTCTTTTGATTAGTTTTATTCCGGTTTTCTCAGCTACAGATATTGGTCCTAAAACTCCGTCTGTTTTACTAGAGTTTAGATGATCCTCATTCCCGTTTACTTCCTATTGCCTTTTACTTGCTCAGTTATTCACTGTCTGTGTGCACATGTGAAGGTCAGATGGCAGCTTTCTGGGGTCACTTCTCTCCTTCCACCATGTGGGTGCCCCACAGCACAATCAGCTCCTCAGACTTGGTGGCAGGAAGCACCTCCACCTGCTGAGACATCTCGCTGGCCTCTGTGTGTTTTCTAGGCTCACAAACACTCTAGTTACTTGCTCATACCCGGTCCTCTCGGGATTAATGAGTTGCTTTTGCTTTCAGAGCCTTGCAGTTTCTCCTCCCTGAAAGCACCGCCTTAGCTCTTGGCACGGCTACTTCTTTCTCCTCATTTTGGTTTCAGAAAAACACCATGTTCACAGAGAGGCCTCCTCACCACCTCTACAGTCAAGTAAATCGGTCATTCTTTATATTGGCTAAGTCCTCATGTGAGCTACCGGGGGAAAATGTGTTGGGTGATGGCTTTTCCATTCCTCCGAGGACTGTTGGAAAACTCCCGTCAGCCCTGTTGTGTCCGAGAGACATGGTGGGGTGTTGGTGGTTAATTGCAGTGTCGCTGGCTGGTTCTCTTCTTGCTCTCTACTCCTTGCTGGTCTGACATGTAATTTATCTCCTGACACATGATCGTGGAATAGGACTTTCACGATGGCAGGGAGCCTGTCGCTGGCTGGGCAGACTGAATCCCAAATGCTCAGCGCGGCTCCATTTTGTGTGGAGAGTAAGGTGAGTTTCTGTTGTTGGGAGGAAGAGTTACATAGGGTGTTTCAACTTTCTCGCCTCTTTCCCGAAGGAAGGATTGAGAACAAGGGCTCACACTGATTTGCAAAGGAAGGAGGCTAATTTTACCTAGAGCCAAGATTTAGAAAGGGGTCCACTGCCCAGATTGGCAGTGGGCCCTAGGCGACAGTTAGCTTCCCAGTGCCCTACAGGAAGTGCTGGTTAGCAAAGGGGATCTTTTGGGCTAGTCTGTGTCTGTGTTCACTGACAGGTTTGGTTATTCATTTTTCTTACTGTGCATGTCTGTCTCCTCCTGGAATACACCCCACAAAACCAGTTCCAGCCAGATCAGCTTTTTTTTTTTTTTCCCCTTTTAATGTGGATATGTTGCGAATATACCATTGGATTGTTACCAGTCTGGTTACCAGTTCTGGGTGTGAAAATGATGTTTACTATTGTTGGAAGATGGACACATGTGAATTATTACAAGAGGGTGCTGTGTAGCCCCAAACTAAACAGGAATCTCAGGGCAGTAAGCCATTCCTGTGTTTGTCTGGCTCAGAAGAATTAGGTATTGTACCATTCATGATTTAGAATCTCCACGATACCCGCAGGCACTCAGTCTAAAACTTTAGTGCACCCACAAAAGAGCGAACCTCTGAGAGTCAGTGACCTGCTGATTCTGGAACTGACTCCTAGGAGAAAGAAAAATGTTTAGATTAGAGGTGGAGAAATGGCCCAGAAAGACATACGCTGTCGAGCCTGAAGGACACGTGGTAGGAGAGAATTGGCTCCCAGACATTGTCTCTGACCTCCTCGTGAGACCCCCTGCCTCAAGTGCCCCCTACTCCAGTAAATAAATAAATAAATGTTTTTTTTTAAATAGAGGAGTTTAAATAGAGCTAAGTTATAGTAAGCCATTCCGATGTTGTTTTAGTTTCAAAATGAAACCTTTGCTTCCAGTTTATCTGGCTTTCATAAGGGCTCCTTGGCTCCAAACCACATTAGAAAAGCAGGTACACAGAAAACAACATTGTGGTTAGTTAATAAAAACAATCATTAGCACCCGGGTGTGGTGGTGTACACCTTTCATCCTGCACTTGGAGGTGGAGGCAGAGACAAATGGATCTCTGGGAGTTTGAGGCTAGCCTGGTTTACATAATGAGGTTTGGGACAGCCAGAGCCACCAAGAGAGAGGAGACCCTGTCTCAAAAAAGAAAAGAAAGAAGAAAAAAAGGAGAGAAAAAAAAATAATGTTTATTATTTAGGTAATAGATGGTCAATCTACTTGGAAAGGGGAGAGCTCTCGGTTTTACAGGCTACTGAAACATTTGCTAAATTTTTTTAAAAATAAAATCTGGAATATGTATGTTTTACTATAAAAATGTCTTCCTTCAGTGTTCAAACAGCAAAGGAAGAGAGAATAATGTAAGTGAACCAGTGGTTTCACCCCTAGGTACAGGCTCCAAAGATTTAGAAGCAACGACTCCAATAGATATGTGTACACTTTGGGTTATATTCTTCTCCACAGTAGCTAAAAGAGAAACTCTGCCGAATGCCCAGTGAAGGACAAACGCATCCACACAACGTAGTATATTTAGCAGTAAAAAGGAAGGAGATTCTGACACATAGAACAGCATAGATGAAACTTGGAGCATTATTCTAACCGAAATAAGCCAGACACCAAAAGGACAAGCATCGTGGATTCTACTTATGAGGGTCTCCAGAGTAGTAGAAGAATTCTTAAGGACGCGGGAGAAGAGGGGTCGCTGGGGGCGGAGTCTCTGTATGATGAGAGCAGTTTTAGTATGGGAAGATTAAAAGATCCTGGTGATGGACAAGATGATGGCTGCGTAGCAACGCGAATCTACCTACTCTGATGAACTCCGCCTTTACAATGATTCAAAGAATACACTTTACGCTATGTCTCGTTTACTATGATTTTTAAAGAGTTAAGAAATAATATAGCTAATTGTAAAATAAAGTCTTATCTCTGTTGTGTGTGCCTAGTGATATGATTCCTGAATTTTTAAATCTGTGAGGTAGGTCCTCTGATCGTGAATCCCGGCACTCAACACAGGCCCCTCCTTGCACTTGCGAGCTTTAAACAATCAGAAATCCTCGGGGACTTTCAGAAACATAGGCGTCTGGTTCTTGTATTCTGTGATTCCTTGCTTTTAAATTCTCAAAGTTGTCCTGCAAGACTTTGCTCGTGGGGGGGGGAGGGAGGATCAAGTCGATGGGGAGTGGGCAGTGACCTGGTGGTGCTCCCCTGTAATCTGTAATCCAGCATTGGGGGAATGGGCGAGGATCGAAGGTTCGAAGCTAGCCTCTACCGCGGAATAAGAGGATTCGCGCAACGGAGAAATTTGAGTTTTCTAGGTTGGCGGCAGCGTGGGTGCGTGGGGATCTGGACCCACCCTGAGCGAGGTGTTTCGCTAAACGCCCGGAGCAGCCCGTGCCTCAGTTTCCCCGAGAGACCCTGGGAGCCCGAGCCCTGACGTGGCGGGGCGACAGGGCTGGGCGGCCGCCAGGGGGCGCGAGCGCGGAAAGCGGAGCCCGGGGGCCACGGGGCGGAAGCGGCGCGGAGGGAGGCGGGGCGGCGCGGAGTCACCCGGATCGGCCCGCCCGTCGCCGGCCGCCGTGGGGAGGTGACCGCGGCCCGGCCGGGCCACCAGTGGCCGTGCGCGGAGGGAACGCCGAGCGCAGAGAGCAGCAGGTCGGTGCGGGGCCGGGCGCCGGCGGGGTGGCGGGGACGGTCGCCTGCGGAGCGCGCGGGGCTTGCGGCGCTGCTCCGGGTCGCGCTGCGCTGAGCCCCGCGGGACGCGAGGCTGGGGCGCGAGGCCCTCGCTGTCCTCACGCACGATCGAGGGGTGCAGGGGGCCCCCCGCAGCCCTACGGGCCTTCCCGGGGCGCGGGCGCGGGGACGAGGTGTCCAGCCGGGGTGCTGTCACTGCGCCGCCCTGCCCCTTGGCTTTAAGTTGAAGAACCGAGCCCCATTCCTGCCCCTGGTTACTGCTGCAGCTGGTGGGCATGTGAGGCCGGGATTCTGTGACAGCCGGGCAGGAATAGTTTCCCAAACAACCCGGGACTATTTTTATATTTAGCTAGAGATGCAGCTTTGGTTTCCTGGAGTTTCTAAGTACCCAGGACGATTGCACTAGTGTCAGGCATGCGTGTGTCAAAGGAGGATGGTTGTCTGTCACTCGAATAAAGGGATGTTGGGGTGACCAGACAGGCCGGCATCTGGTGTGTGTTAAGAGCCGCGAAGAGTGTTTTAGGGCACAGGGTTGTGTTTAGGAACCAACTTGAAAAGCAAGGTCGTGTGTGGAATTATGGATGGCAAATCCTGTAACCTGCCTTACAGTACTTCTTTTATAGTCATGGGAGCACCTCATGGAACTTCCTAATTAATAATGGTGACAAGCATAGTTTAGATAATGGTGACAAGCATAGTTTAGACTCCACTGTACTTAGTCAAGTTACATGACGCTGATAGAGCTGACTAACCAACAGTTGATTTTTGCAGCACGCAGACCCAATTCCTCGGTTAGTGCTGCATTTATAAAACAGCCGAAGGAAAAGCAGAGTCGAAGTATAATGTTCAAGTGAGTGTATCCATCGATCTCGGGATCACTCAGGCCCTCTCGGGCCCTTCCACCACTAAAGTCTTTAAGTTGTACGTTAACTTACTTGAAACAGATCCCTCCTGGTGACAGTGAAGTTCTAAGAAAACAAAATGAATCGCACGTAGGTAGCAGAGGTTCAACTTCACGGTCGCTCACATGAGTATCAGGCAGAAATGAGTGAAGCCTGTTTGCTTTTTTCTCGTGTCACTGATGTTTCTGTGCTAATGTCACTCAATGGCATGTCTAGACGGGAGCGTGGTATGTCGTGGGGACGTGCTAAGTCTGGAAGTGACGTACAGGTGGTTTCTCCAATAATCGGAGAGCATTCTGACTCAAACTGTGGTGACTTTTAAGGTAACCCGTATCACATTGTGCATGGTTTGGGCTGACGTGACAGTAATCTTTACAGATGCTGTTCAAATATGTATGAGGTATTTGTCCTGCAACCCACAAAGTAGAGCCTCCTCTCTCTTCACCCACTCACCTCCTCTTCCCTGGCCCCATTCTCCTCTGAGCACCCCCTTTGCCAGCAAGACCCTCTTTACATTCCTCCTTCACCCACGTGGCAGGACAGGGCCCCACCCAGAGTACCCACTGAGCTTGTACTACTGCAGGATGCGTTCACAGAGTTGTGAGGGGTGTCTCCGGAGCAGAGCTCTTTCCCTCTGCCTTAGAAGGAAACTTTGCCTGCATGCTGCGTTTCAGAGCTTCAAATTCAGCACCGTTCCCAGCCTTCTGGGTCACTTTGATCCTGTTCTGGGCTAAAATAAATGCAGAGTCATATTTGAAGCAACAGATTGCTTTGTCTCAAATTGAACAGGGTGGGAAGGCAGATTTTTAGAAATGATTCAACTTATTTGCAAGCAGAGGCCTGCTACCTACCGGCAGTTACAAAGCTTGACTTATTTTTCCAGGTTTATTATTTTTTTTCCCACCTTTGGGACAAAACACAAGTCTGTCATCGCCTGTGACTTTGTCACTGTTACGGGATGCTACGAGGCTCTAAAGCTTTGCTGCTATTGTTGTTAATAAAACATTCTTGAAATTCATTCAGAAAACTCCTCAAAAGTTCCACACCACCGAATGTGGAATCATGTCTTACAGCCAGCCATGAAAGCGTCTGAATAAACTAATTTTTCAAGACTAAATAACTCAGTCTTGTTTTGGGGGGTGTTTATCATGAGGTAGGTTCTCACCTGGAGATCGTGGGGATGGACCATCCCAGCCATAACCACACCATCTCCTTACCCCACCCCTCCCCCATTCCATCCTCCATCTTTCATCCCCCACCTCTATCCCCCATCCCCCATGAAAGAGCTTTTATGTACACGGGGTGCTAACTTAGGAGCTTCATCTTGTTAAAAAGAAAGTCGTACCAACTAGTGCTGTGTGTGGTGGCTCACGGCTTTAATCCCTTAAACTCGGGTAGATTTCGTGAGTTTGGGCCAGCCAAGGTTACATAATGAGCCCTTGTCTTAAAAAGAAAAGGGGAAAAAAAAGTACAGGGTAGCTAAAATGAATTATTTTATCTTTGACTTTGTAAGTCTTTTCTGTAGGCTGAAGATACGTGGCTACCGTGAAGTGACAGCACAGTAAAATGTCGTTCAGGGAGTTGGAGTCTGAGGGGTGTGTTCTGAGGCTGAGTGGTTTGCTCATTCATTCTTCATTCATTCACTCACTCACTCATTCATTCATTCATTCCACAAATACTTTTTGGAGCACTTGCATGAGCCAAGCAATCATCCTGTAGGAGTCAGGGCGGAAGTGTCAGCAGAATGGGCAAAGGCCTGACTCTCGCACACTTCAGCCGGACCCTGAGTGACCGTGGGTGTGTGTGTGTGTGTGAGCAGAGCAGATCCGGTCATCAGAATACAATGGAAAGTTCCAGGCAGTCAGATAGATAGGAAAGAGCATGTGCGCTCGTGTGTGTGTGTGTGTGTGTGTGTGTGTGTGTGTGTGTGTGTGTGTGTTGCTGTTCACACAGAGTGAAGGGGGAGCATGTGTGACATCTACTGAGATGTCTCCCGATCTCCGACTTGGGGGAGAGTAGGAGGCAGAGAGAGGCTGGAGCATGTGTGACAGACGGGTGGGAGGTCTGACCGGGTCACAGCAGCCAGGCAGGGCAGACATGGGGAAGGCGGCAGATGTAGAGGTGGTCAGAGAGAGCACACCTCAGAATAGGCCGTTGTCAAAACTCCAGCTTCGACTCTGAGGAAGGGGGCCCTCTCGGGGTCTTTCTCTGTCCATTTAAGAAAAAGGCTGAGTAGATGCTGAGCAGGGGACACGTCGGGAGCAGACGGTCTCTTCGGGATCAGGGGTGGAATTGGAGGCCCTCCTTTTTACTTTAATTGTGTGGCCCTAAACCAGAATTCTCCTCCGGGCCTTCACTGCCTCATCTGCAGAATAACTGGGTCTCCTCCAGCTCCAGAATTTTAGGATTTCAGGTCATGTGGAGTCCTTCTTCAGGGAGGCAACAACAGGGAGGAGGAGGTTCTCCGAGTAAAAGCTTCAGAGGACCTAACGTCTTGACACCAACCGACCAGGAAGGAGCTAGATCACCCCAAATCCAGAGAAAGTGGGTGAGGCCATTCAGTCGGGCCGCAAGAATGAAAACCAGAGCTGGGCATGGTGGCACATACCTGCTTTAATCCCAGTGCTGGGCTGGCAGAGAGATGGATGGATGAGTTTGAGGCCAGCCTGGTCTACAGAGTGAGTGCCTCCTCAGCACTGGGAGATATGGATACACATACACATACGTGCACATACACATACATACAAATATATATGTTTTGCCTGCATGTCTATATGTGCGCCACATGCATGCCTAGTGCTGAATCCCATGGCACTGGAGCTAAAGATGGTGGTGACCTACCGTATGGGTGCTAGGAATTGAACTCAGGCCCTCAAGAGCAGCAAGGGCTCTTAACCCGCCGAGCCATTGCTCCCGCACCCGCACCCCAGGTGCTGTTTCTCATGCGTTTCACGGTGCGCTTTGTGAGTGTGATCCTGCAAGGCGGGAGTGTGTGGCAGGAGTGTGTCCCAGGCACTGTTGTGTGTATGCATCTCCTCTTTGACCTTCTGTATCACACGCCACAGGTGGATGCTCAGGTTAATCTCCTCCCCAGCACCACAAACAAGTAACTACAGCAGTAAACACCCTCTTCTGTCTTCTGTGTCTGCTTATAAAGCTGTGTAGCATTCCTGTGGGTGATCCAGAGTCACCCCTCATATCGCCGTGCTCGTCTCTGTCCCTCAGAATTGTTTGTGCTCTCAGGTTTTGCCAGCATTCAGCTTTGGGCACTTTATCTGATCTCATAAGTGCTAAGTGACAGCTTACTGTTTTCGTTTGTATTACTAGTCCTGTTGAGCATCTTAGGCGAACAGCTTCTTGTAGATGCCCACGCTCTCTCTGTGCTGTTGCGTTGAAGTCTGTGGTGTCAGTGATCTGCAGAAGGATTAGAAGGTGGATGCTCTCTGGAACATTTATACCTTGACCCTGACTTCTCATCTGGTCTGTTCCATTTGCATTTGGTCAAGGTAAATCTTTACTTTTATATTACCAAATAAGTTATTTAATCTAGGTTTATGCATCTCAAATTTTGTTTTAAGAAAAACTTCATCCTGGAGATGGCCCGGTGGTTAAGAGCACTTGCTGTTTCCCAGAAGACCCAAGTTCAGGTCCCAGGCCCCACATCAGGCAGCTCCTGAGCACCGCGGGTTCTGATGCCTTTTCTGCTTCTGCAGGGAGTACACGCACTGTACACACACATGCACATACATGCTCATGCACACAAACCACACACTCATGCACGTGTACACACACAGGCGCGCATGCACTCAGTGCTCAAACCACATTCACACACACACATCTACACATGCATTCAGTGCACAAACTACACACACACACACACACACACACACACACAGAGAGAGAGAGAGAGAGAGAGAGAGAGAGAGAGAGAGAGAATTAAGTATTTTAAAACTCCATCAGTGGGCCTCATCTGTGACTCTGAGTCTTAGAGACATTGAATCCACATTGCATCTGGCCTTCTCCTGTTTACCATTTGATGAACTAGGCTTTCTGATAGCATCCGGGGCAGGGGCAGGAGGGAGGCAGGAAGGGAGATGGAGGGAGACTAGAACATTTCATGTTTTTTAAATTGAGTCATGGCACCCATTCCCCTCCGTGACTCCCGTGGTACACTGGTCTCTAGCTCACTGCCTGTCCCACTGGTCCAGAACGCCACGCGTGTTATGTCCCATTGCTCTGTAGCTCTTGCTGCAGGGATTACAGTGACATCCTAGTCGTCTGGTGATGACCGGCACAGCATCATTTATTTTAAAGTTTATGTAACTGTTCCTAAGCCAAAGTCCGCTTTTCCTCATAAAATTTGGAGTAAATTCATTAAGTTGCTCAGAAATTATATTCTGAAAGATTTTTAAATTGGAATTATATTTCATTTATAATTTACTCTGAGTAGGTTTAACATCTTAATGATAACGTGTTCTACCCAGAAGCACGTGGGATGTCTTTCCACCCATTTGCCTTATTATCTTTTAGAGCTTGGAAACAATGTAAAACTAACAGAAGAGGGTTAAGAACAAAACAAAGGGCCCCAAGTGTCTCCTCTCTGGAGTTAGCATCTGGCCAGCCATCATTGCTGGATGGAGTCCTTTGTGTGTTTCTACCAATTTTGAGTTGGGCATAGTCTCCATCGGTTTTTATATCGAGGGACATCACCACCTCAGTTTTGAAGTCCTTTATGCTCCTATTCCCAGTGTTTGGGGTCAAACCCAAATCCTTGCACATGCAAACTAGCTGAGCAACACCATAGAGCTTGGGTCCTCCATAAGAGCCTAGAGGGGAGAGCTTCATTCTTCCTTGTTTTGACCCTATTGTGAATCTTATTCCTTTTTGTTATTTTCTAGATGGCGACTAGTAGTTTAAGATGCTTAACACAGCCTTTCCCCTCATCTTCTCTACAGCTATTAAATTCTGACTCTCTGTTCTGAAGTAGAGTACAAGAACCTAGGACTGATTTCCTTAAGAAAATATGTGGATTTTCTTATTAGAAGAAATCTTTCTTTTAAATACTGAAACTTGAGTTACTTTATGGTGATATATATATATAAACTAGGAAATTGGCATTTCTCAGATCTGCATTTTCTTTCTTTTTAAGCCAACAACATTTGTTAGGTCTCCCATCCAAGTACTAACCAAGCCCAACCCTGCTTAGCTTCCACAGCCAGATGAGATGAAGCACATGTAAGGTAATTCTGCTACAGATAATTCTGAATTTTCTTGAAATGTGTTTTAGTGTTCCATACACTATATATTGTTGTCCACCTTTAGTAAAAAGATATTCACCAACACTAGAAGTGTATTCGAAATTGGTGCAAATTGTATGTTAATGTTGTGACTATAATTATACTCAGACTTGGTGCAGTTCTGATCAAGGGGTGTTGTGCCTTTAAAAGCCCCTCTGCGCCATGCAGTGCCTCCCAGTGCTAGGATGAAGGTGTGCAGTTTGTGTGTGTGCCCTTCGTCGGGGGAGGGTACTTCCTTTGCTTATGATTTATTGAGCTTTTGTGTTGCAGACAGCGGGGTAGCCATTAGCCCTTATGAAAAACGTGCAGAATTTGCCCTCCAGGAAACAGGACAGCTTCTCTCCGGCTGCAAGCCCAAATCCCGAGCCTTACGGCAAGTCGTTACTAACACACATAAGAGTGCTCAATATTTCTGCACTCTCCTTCTGTTAATGCATGGTCAGATCCCAAGGGTCTACATCCAACTTACTTCACAATGAGGACACGTTTCCCTTCTGCTGTTGAGAGGCGAAATTTAAACAGCTGTGTGAGGGGAGAGTTCAGTATTCTAACTGAAGTGGTCAGCCCGATTATCAATAAAGATGCAAACAAACTAGTGCCCTCGCTCAGGGTCACTTTCTGCTCTAAATCTTAAGGATATCCTAAGAAATCCTGCCATTATTTAACACAGAGAGACATGGATGGCTCTTCAGTGACAGTGACTGGACACTTAGTGTCCACTGTCCCTGGTCCCACTTCAGACCAGTATTTTCCCCTCAATTTATATATATATATATATATATATATATATATATATATATATATATATATATATATATATATATAAAGTTTGTATAGAAAAGCAACCCCCTTAGTTTCCAACCTGTTAACAGATGATTTTTCCTGCTGTGGAGGATGGGATGCACCTGACACTGTGGTTTCAGAGCCTTCCTTTTTATTCAGGGTTAAGCCATCAGCTCACCTTGGTTTGACCTTGGGCCTCTGGGAAGGATGGAGGAGGGTAACAGGCTATAATTATCTTTAGGCGTGGGGAGAAGCCTGCTGGTCACTTGGACCAGGCTGAGCCTGAAGGAGCCACAATGTACTGAGCATCAAGCCCCAAATGATCATAGTTAGACATGGGGCATTTGTGGTCTGCACCCCAATGGAGCAGGTCCCAGCCCCAGAAGCCGGGAGGCATTTGCTGGATGATTAAGTTGCCCTGGCCTCTGGCCTGGAACTTGCAATGTAAATCAGACTGGCCTAGGAATTTCAAAGATCCTCCTGCCTCAGCCTCCCAAGTGTCGGAATTACAGTCTGCAGTAGCACCACACCTATTTTCTCGAGACACTGAAGGACACCTCCACACAACCGTTTTGTTTCCCTAATCTCTGTTTGCCTTGTGGTATGTCCTATGGACGCGTGATCATACGAACAGCAGGAAGTGAGCTCATTCCTAAGTTAGCATTCCTGTCGTCAGCAGGAATCAATTCCACACAACTGTACTTCCTCCTTGTGCCCATCCCTTTATCCTGATCGGCCAGGATGTGTGTCCTCAGTTTGCATTAACCCTTACCATACTTTATTCAGCCCTCAAATACCAAAGTACCCAGGCACCTCAGCGGGCCGCTTCAAATAAATCTATCAAGTGATCCAGACAGGAAGCCTGCAGGAGTGGGGGATGAGAAAATACAGATCTGGGCCTCCTTCTAATGCTAGGGAGGGGTGAGGCAGTGGGATCCGTCTATTCACTGGGTGTGAACAGAACCTAGCACACTGTCCACCCAGAGAGGCTCTGCCCTTATGCCAGCCTCTGCTGGGAAAGGGGGGAGGGGGAAGAGGAGGGGCGCTGCATTTCTCTGGAGGCAGAGTGAGGATCTGTGATGCTGACAACGTGTTGGGACCAGGAGAGAAAGCCTGGTGCTGACCTCCAGCCATGGGGTCTGGGCCCCGTGCAGGCCAGCAGGCATTGTTCCCATACCACGATTCTTTTAGCACAAATGAACCTGCCCCGTCAGCAGAAAAAGTTGCAATGGATGTGCCGAGTTGTACCTCACTCCCCAGCCTCACACCCATGACCTCCTCCCCTTTCTCGTTTATTCTCTCCTCCCATCCCTAGTAAAGTAGACACTTTTTTTTTTTTTCCTTTTTCTGTTGTTTCCGAACAATAAGTAGTGTTCTAGATCTGGCTCTGGGCTGTTGTACGTCAGAGGCCAGGCCTCCTATCCCCAACAGTGTGGGGTAGTTGACTGACAGCGTCTACCAGGACGTGATAATGCCGCCCTGGTGCCAGCGATGTGGCCTTACCTAGTGCTCAACACTGGGTACCGCTCAGTCTCAGTCTCAGATGCTGCCCTCCATCCAGTCTGGTCCAGGGCTGCTTCTGTACATCCATTTCTTTCTGTGCCTTCACTTTCTCCCAGTAAACAGGTCCCATTCTCTCGTGCCACAGGAAATGTAGCAATCGTGTGTTGTTGTCGGCATTGGTGTGTTGTCTGTCCACTTTACTGAGTTTCACTAACGGTCCAAATTCGCATGAAAGGACGTTAGAATGGATCATGCACACTTGGCAGGTTTGCAAGGTCGAGGCTAGCCTGGCTCATGTGGGGGGACCTTATCGCCAGTATAAAATAATTAATATAATGTAAGATAATATATCAGCAGTGAGCTTGTTACATGATTTTAATCATTTTAATTAATTAATTATGTATGTGTATTTGTGTGTCTCTTGTGGGCTCCCATGTACTACAGTGGACTTTTGGAGGTCCACTTATTCAAGGCAGTCCCCCTGCCTTTGCACAACCCTGCCAGGTTTTGGAAATTCTCCTGTTGTTACATGTTAGGGTATAGATGTATGTACCCTGTATGGAGTCCAGTTTTTGTGTGGGCTCTGGGGATCCAAAGTCAGGTTGTGAGGCTTGTGCGGCCTAACTGTGCCATTTCCCTAGCCCCTAGAAAGCAGCTGTGGTCCTGAGAGGGCTAGGTAGCGGAGGGTGAGTTTGCTTTGGGACCAGACTCTGCAGCTGCCTGCTCTGGTCCTGGAGACTTGAGCAGCTCACAGGACTATATGTCATGCTGCTGATAGACAAGGTTCTGACCCCAGAGCTTTCAGTAGCACAGAGCCTCACTTCCAGTGTCTAGATGCAGTAATTCCAGTATCTGGATCACGGTGGGCATGAAGAGATCCAGGTCCCCCCTCTTTTTTCTTTCTTTCGGGAGGGGGGATGTTACATTTGCCCATCCATCACCAATGGCTCTGTAGGATAACAAACCTATTAAAGTAACACGGTTGGATACTGTGAAGTTTGCTGTATTTGATCTGTCGCTTATGCAAAGGTTCCAAGAAGAAAATAGCTCAGTGACAGTATTTTCATCTATTGAGAAAGACATTCAGTGAGTTGATTATAGCCCGAAGGAGGGTGATCATTTTAGTAAGAGTTTTGCTTTGACTAAATCACCAATCAACAGTCACTGAAAAGTTCCCAAGTGAATTTGACCGGTGTTTATTTAAAGTTTTTCTTATATTCCACAAATGAAATTCAAACCAGGTTTGTTTCCTCATATTATGTGTCTCATATTATGACTTGATATACTTAAAAATGAAAATGGATTATTTACAAGTCTACTGTTAGCCAGGGATGATCTGTTGCTTTACTGTTGTTCCCTCTTGCAGCGTGAACCAAAAGTATCAAATACTTCAGGTGGGCATGGTGGTACGTGTTTGTACTCCTAGACTTGGGAGACTGAGGCAGGAGGATTGCCACAAGTTTGAGGCCAGGTTGGGCTACCCGGTGAGATCCTGGCTAGCTTGGGGGTACAGTATAAGACCTTTGCTCAAATTATCTAAAATTTGAAATTCCCAAATTAAGAAACACTCCTTAGGGCTGGAGAGATGGCTCAGTGGTTAAGAGCACTGACTGCTCTTCCTGAGTTCAATTCCCAGAAACCATATGGTGGCTCACAACCATCTGTAATGAGATCTGATGCCCTCTTCTGGTGTGTCTGAAGACAGCTACAGTGTGTGTGTGTGTGTGTGTGTGTGTGTACATTGCCCAAGCAAGGGAAGCAGTTGTGCAGAAGATAAGGGAGTTGAAGGGCAGTCTGCAGTTACAGGCTGGTGCTGTGGCTGTAAGGCTGCCTCAGATTTCGTCTGCAGTGAAGACAGTTGCTTTGCTGGGTTTCAGTGCCCCTCTCACGGTGTTTTCACTGGGGCAGAGGGACCAGCAGGTGTGCAGCTCCTCGTGGCCGTACAGAGAGCTGACGGCATGGAATTGGGTTTGGCCAGAGATTGGGCTGTATAGAGGGTGGCAGAGAAGGAAGCCAAACCTGTGTTGGAGACTTGATCTTAACAAGATTTGTCCGCCCGAGGAGTTTTACTGCTAGTGGTGGGTGGCAGAACTCCAGACCTCACACTCCAGAAGTGTGAGGTTTGCTTTCTCCCAGCCACAGTGAGGTAAACAAGGCAGAGGGAGGTGGGGCTTGTGAGCAGCATTCGGGAGCCCATGACAGCAGGTCCTCAGAAAAGGCACCTTTTCCTTTATTTTTGCTTTATCTGGATGCAGGACCCAAGAAGGCAGAAGAGGGTGTTGAATCCCCTGGGACTCTAGTTACTGATGGCTGTGAGGTAGCATGTGGGTGATGGGAGTTGAGCATAGGTCCTTTGCAAGACAAGCAAGTGCGCTTAATCACTGAGCTTTTTCTTCAGCCCCAGAATCTGTCCAGATCGTGTAACACTTCAGTGCTATGAAAAAGATTGAGGGCCAGGTATGGTGACACATGCCTTTAATCCCAGACCAGGGAAGCAGAGCAGGTGGAGGAGTTGCAGGTCTGCCTGGTCTACAGAGAGAGTGCCACATGCTAAGACCCCGTGTCTCCAAAGAAAAGAAAGGTGTTGAGAAAGTCATCCCACAGTTGACTCTCCTCGGTACAGAAAATCACATCTCTGTGAGGTGCCGGTATGAGTGCTTCAAATATACTAATTCGTTTAGATGTCACCATCTAAACTATATCCAAATATAACTATTAGAGTAAACTCGCTGCACATATGAAGAAGGTAGGACACAGCAAAGTGGCTTGTTTCACATCCTGTAACTGTGGGGAAAGATGGAGCTGGGGTGCACACGGAGCTGGCTCTGTGGTCTGAGCATGATGGTTTTCTATGACGTGATGACCTTGGAAACACGACTCAAGAGAATGGCATGGAGACCTCATAGCGTGTGGGTCAACCGAACTTGAAATGTGCCAGAAGAGCCAAGGCTGTACAGGAGGAAGACTAGCGTTTGCCAGGGGCCGGCGGGGAGGGGCCTGCAGCGTGGGAGGAGGAAGAAAGAGAGGAGGAAGATGCCTTTCCCCGTTCAGTTTATGGGGCTAGCCAGGTTCCTATATGTTAAGTCTGACAAGGTCTCTTACAAGAAAAGAGGCAGATAGGCTGGGGATGTAATGTGAATGTACGAGGTTTGATCCCACTATTGTTATTGTGGGAGAAAAGGGAAAGAGTTGGGATTATAGATCATTATCCCCTTGGGAGCATAGTGCAAAAATCTCTAAATAGATGTAACTCAAAACTTCCGGTTTAAAAAGGGCTAACTAGCATACAACCCAAGAATTCAAAATGTTTAGTGTTTGAAAATATGATTACCGCGTTCCCAGAATGAGGGAGGGCAAGTGCTTCATCTCGATGGATACACAAAAAAAAATTGCTAAATATCAACCATTTATTTATTTTTACCTTTTCAAGTTTCCTTGAAAGATTTACTCACTGTTTTTCTCTAGTGGATGGGTGTTTTGCTTTCTTGCACGCATGCGTACTGCATACACGCCTATGCCCTGGGAAAGTCAGGAGAGAGCTATGTATCCACTGGAACCGAGTGACGGCTGTGGTGTGCTCTCATGTCGGTGCTAGGAACTGAACCCTCGTCCTCTGCAAGAACAGCTTAACCTCTGAGCCATCTCTCTCTCCAGCCCCCTTACTCGTTTTTGTGAAAGCAAAACAAAATGGCATGTAGAACCTGACAGAACAAAATAGTGACCTCTGACCCTCAGTATCTGAGCGAGCGTCGCTGTACCAGCTGCCAGCTGGCCCCAGAACAGAACTCCGGAAGCTTTGGGACCGTGGTTCTTAACCGGGGAGCCAAACGACCCTTTTATAGGAGTCACCTAAGACCATCGGGAAAACACAGGTATTTACATGGTGATTCAGAACAGTAGCAAAATTACAGTTATGAAGTGAGAACAAAAATACCTTTATAGTTGGAGTCACTACACCCCGAGGAACTGTATTAAAGGGTTGCCACATTAGGAAGGCTGAGAGCCACAGCTCTAGGACACAGTTAACTAGTCAGCAATGATTATGTGCATTTCCTATCTGCAGGTCAATTAGCTTTCCAGTTTATGTCAACTGCCAGACATTTCCTTTGGTATCCGTAATATAATTAAAGCACCTTTTTTTTGTTGTTGTT
This sequence comes from Micromys minutus, assembly GCF_963924665.1. Lineage (NCBI taxonomy): Eukaryota > Metazoa > Chordata > Mammalia > Rodentia > Muridae > Micromys > Micromys minutus. Next base: position 16,786,576 of record NC_137971.1, read on the forward strand.
CTGTATCATGGCAGCTGTGATATAAATCTTTCCCTGTTTCATCCTAGCTTGATCTTATCCCAACTGCTATTAAAATAATGTGGTTGCTGGAAAGATGGCCCAGCAGTTAAGAGCATACTGCCTGCCCTTCCCTTCCAGCCGAGCTGGGTTAGAATCCTGCCCCTCACAACAGTTACTAATTCCAGTCCCAAAGGATCTGACGCCCTCTTCTGGTCTCTGCAGGCACTGCATGCGTGTGAGGCACAGACTTACAGGCAGAGATACCCAAACACATGAAATAAAAGCAAAGGTTTAAAAATAGATTAAAAAAAGATGCTAGCCCCAGATTAATCAGTCTCTTGCATGTTGTAACCCACTTTGAAATGACCACTAATGTGAGGTGACCCTGCACACACTATTGAATCCCCTTTTATGGAAGGGGGAAAGGCATGGCTTGAGACAGGATATCACTGTGTAGCCTTAGCCGGTCTGGAACTCACTATGTAGAGCAGGCTGGCTTTGAACTCCCAGCCTCTGCCTCCTGAATGCTGGGATTAAAGAAAGACGCGTGCCTCCATGCCTGGCCCTTCCTTTTTGTTTTGCTGCTCACCCTCCAGGCCTTATTCTTATGTGAACGTCAGACCCCACGTGACTGTTTTCCTTCTCCATCACATGCCTCCTGCATGGTCTGATCTTGCAGACTCTACAGTATTCCTTATCTTTATAAAGTTTAGCTTGGGCTGGAGAGATGGCTCAGTGGTTAAGAGCACTGACTACTCTTCCAAAGGTCCTGAGTTCAAATCCCAGCAACCACATGGTGGCTCACAACCATCTGTAATGGGAACTGATGCCCTCTTCTGGTGTGACTGAAGACAGCTACGGTGTACATATAATAAATAAATAGATCTTTTTAAAAATTTAGCTTAAATTACAACCGTCTCTCCTTCCTTCCTCTTACCAAATCATATTGCAAACTCCTCATGTATTTTATTCAGTTATTACTCATAACTAAAACTTAAATAAAAATTGTAATAAATGAATGTGTGCCAAGACTTGGAAATAACATAGCTTTACTCCGTTTCCCTAAGTACCTTCTTGAAAAGGCGTGGTCCCTTTGTGTTTGTGGGGAGGGGCAAGGCTGATTGTCCTGTGTTAAGTCCTTGTTCAACTATCTAAGCTGTTTCCTGGGCATGTTGCCTCTTGGTTTAGTTCCTTGTTCACCTTGAAAGAAGCAACCAGAGACTCCATGCTTCCGTCCACTGTGGTGACTTTAGCGTCTGTGAGACGCCAGTGACCATTCTTGTTTGTTTAAAGCTAAAGCCTATTTCCCAGGGAGTCTGGATGTCAGTGCTCCCCTACAGTGACCTAAATCCCTCCCCTGGGAATACTTGCTGATATTTTTAACTCCAGCCAGATGATTCTGCCCATGTTCTTTCTGTCCAAATCTATACTTTTCTTCATTTCTTCATTATTTCTCCCAAAGCATCAAGAACACTTCACAGGCTGGTACGGGCTGGAGGATAAGCAAGTTCTGTCTTTTAAATCTTCTGAGGCTGAAAGGCTAGCTCACCTTGAACCAATAGATAAGAAAAGAAACTCAATGCCTGTGTCCCAGATCTCGGGAGCAGGTGTCCTCCTTGCTTGGAGCCCTGTGGGAGGAAGGAGTTCTCTGAGCCTCTCCTGAAAACTCTCTCCGGGTTGCCTGCTATTACTTGTGCATTGAGCTGTTATCTGCAGCCGCGCCCTGAGTTTCACTTCAGAGTTGCACCTTAATCTTGACTTGTGCAACCACTAGATTCTGTGCCTGTCCCATCTGCACCATCGGGGGACCTTGATTTGAATTTCATTAAGCTGCCTGGCTCAGACATGTTCTCTTTTATCTAGCTATGAGTCTGTGGTTCTTAAATTTCCACTCATAAATGGGGTTTACCCATGATTTAAGAAATGTCAGTCAGAGAGCATACTTAAGGAACTTCTACATTCAATCATTTGGAAAAATGTTTTTCCCCATGAAACTTGTCTTAAAATGTTGTAGGTCTCAAAACATTAATCATGGGGCCTCCATTTACATGTTTTTGTTTAAAAGAGACTATTAATGCAAAGGGATATGGAAAATTTCTTTTTCTTTTTTATTTATTTATTTCATTTTTTAGAGCATTGACTGTTCTTTTTTTTTTTTTAAGACTTATTTTATTTATATGAGTACACTGTAGCTGTCTTCAGACACAACAGAAGAGAGAGGGCATTGGATTCCATTCCAGATAGTTGTGAGCCACCATGTGGTTGCTGGGATTTGAACTCAGGACCTCTGGAAGAGCAGTCAGTGCTCTTAACCTCTCCTCAATTCATTTTTAAAAGGAGATTAAAACCAGAAAGAGAGGGATGTGTCAGCTCACAGGGTGTGGGTGGGAAGCCTGGCGGGACAGTTTTCAGGGGACCTTCGTGGAGTTCACATCATGTTAGGACTGAAGGACTCTTCCATCACCCTTCCGTGGTCGGCAGAGGCTCGGTACCCTACCCCATCCCTTGGCTGAGAATGCTGCCTTCCTCCTCCAGTCAAGTTGAGATGTGACGACTGTGGTTGTTGAACTGTTAGGATGGTCCACGCGTCCCTTACACCTTAGTTTCTTAGTCATCCCTCCCAGCCAGAGTGTGGTTCCTTGGTTCTTCACCATCCCACAGGCTGTAGAGACAGCGTTCCCTAGAGCTGAGGTGGCGTTGAGGAAACACCATGACACTCCCTCCCCCACCCGGTGGGGTCCCCACAGTTTGTAGATAACTTCCTGTTCATCCTTTGGCAATTTCCTTGAGGATCGCCTAGCAGCCAGTGTTGACCTATCCAGCGTCAGCTCTGGTGACGTGGAACAACGGAGGGAACACTGCTTTCTCAGCTGACACCTCCGATCCCGCCACAGAGAAGAGAAACTACACTTTCCTGTGTTGTCAGGGGAGTACAAAGCTGCTCTCGGGTTGAACACGCCTCACTGCAGGCCCGACATCTTTTAAGTGGGTTCCCTGAAGGTCCGAGTTCCTGGAGAATATAGTAAGAAAACTTGGGGAAATTCGGGGTCTCCCTCCAGAGAGGATACCCAGACAGGGAGGAGAGCAGGCCTTCCAGTCAGGGAGACCCCCTTCAGAGAATGTGTTCTGGATGTAGTTGGTGTTGCCACGCTTTCTGAGAGAATGAATATACTGGTTAAGCTTTGAGGGGAGCGTGAGAGAGAGCTTAGGCACTAATATCTATATTTTTTTTACATGTTTAAAAATTGTGTGTGTGTGTGTGTGTGTGTGTGTGTGTGTGTATGGTTTTTTTGTTTGTTTTTTAACAAAATTTCAATCGTTCAATTTTACCAATGAAGACTCAGGAGCCAGATGCTGGGGTGAAAGTCTGCTAGCTCAGAGAGACAGAGAAAGCACCCAGCCAACCTTCCTCCTCAGTCAACGGTCCACCAGGAATGGCCCTCCAAAGAGCCTCTTTCAAACTGAATGCTCCTGCCTTCTATTTCCTGTGCGTCTCTCTCTATCTAGTGTCCTGACTCCCTCTTATTCTCTGTGGTTTTTTTTTTTTTCTTCATAATCCTATGTTTACTTCCTGTCAACCGGTTGCTTGAGTCACCTCCTGACCTACGGGTGACTTTATTTAATCCCGTTTACAGTATTCAAGCAAAAAGCTCTTGGATTAAAGGTGTGTGCTGGGGGCCGAGCTACCCCATAACTAAAGACAGATTTTTCCAGTAAATAACCCACAATCTAATCAAGAATCTTGTAACAGTGTTTTGCCTGCTTGTATGTATACGTACCACGTGCTCATGGGCCACCTATGGAGACATCGGCTCTCCTGCAACCAGAGTTATAGGCAGTTGTGACTTACCATGTGGGTGCTGGGAACCAAACCTGGGTCTTCTGCAAGAACAGCAAGTGCTTCTAACCGCTGAGCCATCTGTCCTGGCCTCTACTGTGTTTTTAAACCTTCAAACCTTCAAAATTGATGTCCTTAGTGTCTCTCTCACTGGGGTTTACAGTGGTGGAGCCGTTGGGACTACCCCATGCTTTCCTGGACTCCGGGTTTCTGTTCTTTCCAATGCATGGTCTCCATGCATAGCGCTCTATGAACGCTTTGGGCCTGTCTCACCCCGGGGGCCCAGCAGAAGCAGGAACATACTCCGGTCTGAGGCCTGGAGGAAGTCCAAGTTGGAAAATAATAAGGGATTGTACTTGACACCAAGGCTAACAGGGAGCCACCCCACTCCAGAGCCGGGGTATGGGATAGTTACCTGATTGGGCAGGAAGACTGGAGAAGGTCTCACCAAGTCAGAGATGGAAACCCAGCTTCTCCTGGCTCTGTCTTTAGATCCCTGATATCCTATTGGTTGGACCCAGCTTCTCCTTGTCCCTCCAGCCTCTGCCTTGCCCTTCTCATTGGTCAAAGCTAGCAGGAATCCAGTGGCAAGCAGCTGATTGGTGCTTGAGGTTGCCTTGGGGTACAGAGCAGACAGAATTGGAAAGGCTGATGTCCTACATCCTTAGTGTGTACCCAGTTCAGACCCTTACCCCAAAGGCCATGTTGGAAATTACTCATTAGGCTGGCTGATATCTATCTGGGTGAAAGTCTACAGCTCATGATCTCAGATTTTTTAACAGTGTGTCCAAACTTGTGGATATGTTGCTTATTAAAAATCACCATTCTCCCCAGCCCCGTTTTGCATTCCATCACGTTTTATAACATGTTAAACATGTTGATTTTTTTCTATTGTGATAAATGCATATAATATCCGTTTTACCATTTTGGACATTTGAAGTGTACAGTTTCCCACCATTTATTCACTACCGTCTGCCTCCAGAACTTTCTCTTGTTCCCCAGCTGGACAGCCATACCCACTTAATGCTAGCTGCCCGGCCCTTCCTCTGTCTCTGTGGCTCTGGCTGCTCGGAGTGCTACATCTGAGTGGGATCCTGCAGTGTTTCTCCCCGTGTCTGCTTGTCTCACTCAGCAAAGCAGACAATTTTACATTTCTAGCTTTAATTTTCACATGTCCAGGGTAGGAGGGATGGCTCAGAGGTTAAGGACACTGGCTGCTCTTCCAGAGGACCTGGGTTCGCTGCCCAGTGCATACATGGTGGCTCACAACCGTCTGTAACCCCAGTCCCAGAGAACCCACTTCTGGGCTGTGGTACACATGCACAGACAAGCAAGAAGAACACACACACACACATAAAATAAAGACTTATGGATATTTTAAGTTCCTGGATTATTAGAATCACACAGAAGAGTGAAGTTTAACCCATTGTTTTTATCCAGTGAGACCCGAGCTAGCCTTGGGTAATTCCTATCCTGTTTTCCTGAGATACTATTAGGTGTACTGTACCTTTAAAAAAAAATGCCCTACATACTTTCCATTTTTGCCCTTTCCCTAAATAGTTGGCTTTTAGAGCTGCAACAGTTAAATTCTGTATCATAACGAATAACGAGCCCATGAAGTAAAAGGGAATACTGCAACAGGAGAGCCAGTTCTTCTATTGAAGGTCCATGCTTGCTTGCTTTTTCTGTTTTACAGTCATACTCCTAAACTGGTGTTTTCAAACGATGGGAAACGTTTTCTTTCTTTCTTTCTTTCTTTTTTTTTTTTTTTTTTTTTTTTTTTTTTTTTTACAGTTTGGTGTGTATGGCTTTTACGTGGAAGACTTAAACATTAATTTGCTAAATGTGGCCGTTGCCAACTAGATCTGAGATGCAGTGCTTAGAACCCGACACCGCGATGTTTTGTTCTGCAGTACTGTGTGATGAGATTTAAATAAAGCCATTTATATTTTTTCAAATAAAGTCATTTGAAGAAAGTATGTTTACATGCCCAGTCCGATGTCGCATAAATCTTCAAGAAGACAGACAAGCCTGCGGGAGTGGGAATGTCGAAGACGGAGGGGCCTTGTACAGGAGAGATGGGCGTCATTTGGAGGAACAGCGATGACAAGTGTTTAAATGTGTGGAAACGTAGCCTGCTGTTCATAAAAGCAATGGAAGTGAGTGCAGGCGGGAGAGTCCCCCAGGCCCCTGCCCTCTTATTGAGCCACACCCCTGGCCTATTCTGATTGGATAGGACTACTAAGTCCCTCAAGGAGGGTTGAGCAAAGTTTAAAAACATTAAATGTGACCAAACAAAGGTCCTGGTTTGTTTCTCTGTTTGGTTGTTGTTGTTGTTGATGATGTTGTTTTGAGACCGGCTTTCTCTATGTAGCCCTAACTGTTCTGGAACTTGCTGTGTAGATTAAGTTGGCCCAAACTCACAGAGATCTGCCTGCCCCCTGCCTCAGTGAGTGCTAGAAACAAAGGCACGTGTCATCACACCTGGCCCAAATTTATTTGTGAAAATGTATTTGTATGTATGTATGCATGTATGTATGTATGTATGTATGTATGTATGTATGCATGCATGCATGCATGTATGATATATGTATGCATGCATGCATGTATGTATGTATGATGTATGTATGTATGATGTATGTATGTATGTATGATGTATGTATGTATGTATGTATGATGCATGCATGCATGTATGTATGTGTGTGTATGTATGCATGATGTGTGTATGTATGTATGATGCATGCATGCATGCATGTATGTATGTATGATGTATGTATGTATGTATGATGTATGCATTCATGCATGTATGTATGTGTGTGTATGTATGCATGATGTGTGTATGTATGTATGATGCATGCATGCATGTATGTATGCATGTATGATGTATGTATGTATGTATGATGTATGTATGCATGCATGCATGTATGTATGTGTGTATGTGTGTATGTATACGTATGATGTATGTATGTATGTATGTATGCATGTATGTATGTATGTATGATGTATGTATGCATGTATGCATGTATACATGCTCTTAGATGTCTGAGAGGCCAGAACATGTAATTCCTCAGGATCTAGAATTACATGAGGCTGTGGGCCCCCTGACGGTGCTGGGATCCCGACTTTGGTGCACTGCAGCAACAGCCATTGGTCTCAGCTGCTGGGCCATTTCTCTGGTCCCCAGACAAGTTTAAAGACATGCAACTAAGGACCTTCTTTCAAGCTGCCATGGGCTTTATTGTACCACTGTACCTGTGCCCCTCCGAGAGGGAAATATGCTTCCCAGCTCTCCTTGAATCCATAATGACCGTTTTTCACTATATTTTGAATCACCAAGATTAGCATTCTTAGAATGTGTTTGGGAAGGGACAGCTGGGGACGCTAAAGTAAACTTTTCGGGTTCCAGGACTAGCCCATCTCCTGTATGTTTTGGACATCCTTGGAATGCCATTAGAGCAAACCTGAATTAAGAGGCATGAGGACCTGAGTTCGGATGCCTTTCAATCACATAAAAACCAGGGTGGTTGTGTGCATCTGAAACCTTGTCTCAAAAGATAAGAAGAGGATTCGCAGGGTGGCTAAGTGGGTAAGGGTATAATCATCAGGCCTGACAGCCTGTGTTACATACCTGGGACCCACACGATGAAAGGAGAGAAGTGGTTCCTGCAAGCTGTCCTCTCATGTGTATGTGGCACGCACATACACATGCATGCATATACACATACATACATGCATACCACACATACACATTCAATAGGTAAATAATATGTAAAAATTACTAAAAAAAATAGGACACCTGACTTCAACCTCTTGTCTCTGGCACATGTACACACACATGCATGTGCATATGCACTTGCACACATAGCACACACATGCACACGTATGCATGCACACACCATTACTGCAGACTTAAGACATACTCTTTCCCCCAGATCGGAAAACAACCGTTTCAATGCTGCAACCCTTTAGGACAGTTCCTCATGTTGTGGTGCCCCCCAACTGTAAGATTATTTCATTGCTGCTTCATAACTGTCATTGACTACGGTTATGGATTATAATGTAAATATCTGATATGCAGGATCTCTGAGATTCAACCCCTGCAGGGGTCGAGATCCACAGGTTAAGACTCGACGATAGATAGATAGATAATAGATAGATAGATAGATAGATAGATAGATAGATAGATAATAGATAGATAGATAGATAGATAGATAGATAGGTAGGTAGATAGATAGATGATAGATAGATAGATAGATAGATAGATAGGTAGATAGATAGATAGATAGATAGATAGGTAGATAGATAGATAGGTAGGTAGGTAGGTAGATAGATAGATAGATAGATAGATAGATAGATAGAGATAGATAGATAGACAGACAGACAGACAGACAGACAGACAGATAGAGGCAGATAGATAAGACTGTTTCCTTCTGAATGAGCATAGGTTCTTCTCAGTAGGAAGCTGCTCCAAGATGGAGGTTAGACTGTTTGCTGCAGCAGATTAGACTCTAAGTGCTACTCAGCCCCTCCGTGGCCAGAGAAGCACTGTTTCAAGAATTGTGTTAAAAGGCTCTCCAATGACAGGGCTGCCTGCTGGAGCCAAGTTTCTATCTTGCCTAGCCAGATACATCTTTGTTGACTATGTTAATAAATCATAGAAAAGAAGAAGAGTTTAAATTCTAAGCAACTAATGTAAAAACTGGAATTTAGGAAAAGATGAGTCACTGATTATTTAGCAGGCAGAAAAGAATTGTAATTTTGGCTGAGAGGGAAAAAAGGTCCTTAACTTAAGAAAACAAACAATAAACAGATGTAGATGCGGGTGTGGTGGCATATGCCTAGAACCCCAGTCCTGGGGAGCCTGAGTCAAAAGGATTGTTATGAGTTCAAGACTAGGCTAGACTACAAAGTAAGATCTTGGTGTATCCAAAAAAGTATTACTTTTTAAAATTAAAAATAAAAACAAATCAAAAAATTCTGGTTTTAAAAACATATGGCCAAGTTTGATGGGTATTTAGATTTTTTAAATTTTGTAATAATAAAAATAAATGGCAAATGGGTAAGGGCCAGAGGGTAGATGATAAAGTCCCTGTGGTCAGATGTTCTGCTCTAACCCTGGTGGTGAGTGTACAATTGTTTTCTACCTCAGTTCCTGACAAAATATTCAAGAAACCGAAAAGGGAAAGTGATTGATTGGCGGGGTTTGAAGGAAAGAGATGTGATTTCAGAAAAGCTTTTAGTACAGAGGACATGAGCCCAGGAGCTCAGTTGTGATCTCTGGTGATCTGTTCGTTAGCTGTTGAGTCTGGGTGGATTGCGAAGTGGCCGTGCTGGGATTCGAACCTTGCTGACCACAGTGTAGTGGACAGTGCAGGCTCCTGGCTCAGCCTGATGCATGTGGCATAGTGGACACTCAGGTGGCAGCTGTCCTTGGTGTCCTTTGGGCTATTCAGAGCAAGAAGCCCTGGGTACCCATGCTTGACCTGCAGGGTTCACACTATCCCCAGCCCCCTTACCTCCTCACCCCCTAACCCTGTTAGACCTAGGCAAGCTGGAGACTGAAACTGTTCACACTGGAGGTGGTTGGTTTACCGTTAGGTGAGCAGAACTGCAGGTATGTGTGGTTTCAGTTATTCTAGCCAACTTCCGTTAGCTACTTGAGCCTTCCCGTGTATGTGTTACAGGCAAATAGGCAGAAGCCACTTCCTTCACAAACTCCTTTGGAGTTTTACCTTCCAAAAGGGTTTGGAGAGTCATCTTTCTGAGGATACTTATGCTTCTTCTTTAGAGGAAGAAATATGTATTTGCTCGTAGGGAAGGGTGGGGTTCTGCATCTTCCTGATGTCCCCAACAGCAAGCTGGATTGGGCACTAACTCCCCAGTGTTCCCTCAGCCCGTCTGTCCTGTAGTTTCTTCTGCAAACTTCCATCTGGAGTTGGAACAGCTTACAGAAGCCTCTAATGACTGAGTTCTGAAACGTACTTGCAAGTTTCTAGATGGCCCCAGCATGGGTGACAATAGGTGTTTCTGAGATTGTGTACAGGGTGGGATCAGCTCTGGGAGTGTTGTCACCCAAGTAAAGTGGGAGACAAGCCCCGCCTCCTAGCTGCACACGTGAATCACGGAGCTGTGACTTCTGTGCCCTTCTAGGGTGTGTGTCTCTTGGGATTACATACTCATTCCTGCAGAGGAGGTCAGTCAGTAAAAGGCTTTATTGAGACAGATTCAATTCTGTGTGTGAGTCATTTTCCCCATAAAGGAGCCAAGAGGAATGTTTTTAATTCATTCAGCTCACGAGACAAAGGGGCAAAGAAATCAGTGGGTGGAGGCCAGTCCCTTACCTGACAGCTCAGAGAAGAAGCAAATGCTCTTATCAGACAGTGAGAACTTTGAGAAAATGTGAGGGAAGATCCTGCCCATCCTGACCCAATCCTGACGACTCATTTTAATAATGTAGACGGCAAAGAGATTTGCCAAATATTATACTTGGTTTTCTGCTTCAAAACAAAACAAAACACCACCCTTCTGCAGAAATCTAGCAACTTCAGATGCCTAGAAAACAGCCAGAAAATAAGGGCCTCAGTGCATGAAAACTGTTGACCCCCCACCCCAATGCCAACAAGTGTCCCTTACATCTGCAGAGGAGCGCCAGTCTGCCATCCAGAGGTTGTCTACTTTTATCTACTGGGAACTTTGAGTAGTGTTGATGCTGTAGATGTAAACCAGAAGTCAGATTGAATTGGGCATGGTGCCGGGAGGCAGAAGCTGGTGGGTCTTTATGAGTCCAAGTCTGGTCTATATAGTGAGTTTCACCAGGGCTACATGGTAAGACTCTGTCTCAAATAAATAAATAAATAAATAAAAATGAAAAAGGATAGGAAAACTGACTGGGTGGGGTGGCTAAGAAAATAATTCAGAGGTTAAGAACACTGGCTGTTCTTCCAGATGATGCGGGATTGATTCCCAGCACCCACGCGGCAGCTCACAACCATCGGCAACTCCAGTCCCAGGAGCTCAGACATCCTTTTTTGGTAGGTGCCCAGGCACACATGTGACATACCCTCAGGCAAAACACCCATATGCGTAAGAAAAGAATATATAAATCTTTCCTTTTTACTGAGGCTGATGAATGAGGTCAGCTGACCTGGAGGCGGGCCATCTCTGAGAAAGGCCCGAGGCTTTGCAACTGTCTAGGACTGCATCTGTGATTACACACTGTGAAACCCTGTTCACCCCGGACCCTGTTCACTCCAGATCTCTGGACGACGCCAGGAAGACACGGAGTGTATCTTGCTCTCTGGTGCTGAGATTGACAGGCGCGTGCCGTCACACTCGACCCCGTGTGCCTATTTTAAAACCTGCTCAAAATTAGATTAACCACGTTGAAATAAGAAGGTGAAGCGTTTATACTCCAAGACAGTTTCTTCTCTGTGGCCAGTGACGCAGATTTGAACTTGTCGTTAGCTATGGAAATGAGTTTTAATAAGCTAATGTCTACTGAGAAGCTGTAACTGTCAATAACTGGAGACAGTGTATGGGCCTGTCACGTCGTCCTCATGTTCACACAGCATCCTGGGTAAGGCTTTGGGGACAGGCAGATTTGGATTCCCGTTCTGTCTGACTTACTGTGTGACTTGGAGTTATCACTTCTTTGAACCCGTGTTCTCACCTGCCAAATGGGAACCAATAACTGACGGGCAGATCGGTTGTTGGGAGGACACACTGATGTGGAACGCAGTAGAGTGTGGCATGAGGAAGCACCGTGTAAGTACTGGTCACTGATCTTTATCATTTCAGTCATCCTCACAGTGATTGCTGTGAACATTTTAATGTCTTTGTTTCTCGGGTCCTGGAGACGGAAGACCTGAGAGTTCAGCGTGTCCATGGTGAATAAGCTAAGAATGTGAAAGCCGGGATTTGAACTTTGCTCTATCACCATAGGAGCCCAGTGGTTTACATGCACACTGTGCTATCTCTTCAAAGTATATTTACATAAATATTAGATTTGGGGTTTGCTTCTTTTTATTTCCTTTCGAAGCAAGGTCTCACCATGCATTCCTGACTTACCCAGAGTTCACTCTGCAGCCCAGTCTGACCTCGTAACTCACAGGGCTCTGTTCTGCCTGCCATTCTGCCCCCAAGTGCTGGGGTCAAAGGTCATGTGCACCGCCAGGTACATCCGACTAGATGTTTCCAGTCACATTCAGTAGTAGAGCACTGGTCTAGCATGCATGCGGCCCCGGGTTCTCTCCAGAGCACCTCAAAAGGAAAGCAAAAGCGGGAAGGCTGTGGTAGGAAGGGGACAGGGACTTCAGTAGCTACTTCTCTATTCTGTGATGGCCCCAGTCCTCACTATTGAGAACAAACAAAACAGTAACACAAGAATAAGCTACTTTGACTCAATGGCACAAGTCAACTATGGAACATTTAACTGTGCAAGCCTGGTTAAAACACCAGTGTACCAAGCCATTCGTTAGATGTCTCCTATAGTGTTTTTCACATCAGTGAAAGTCACAAGCAATAGTTACAGCTATCTTATTGCTTTCTTTCCCTTAGACATTTGGTTCTTTTAAAATATTTATATATACTTATTCTCTCTCTTCTCTCTCTCTCTCTCTCTCTCTCTCTCTCTGTGTGTGTGTGTGTGTGTGTGTGTGTGTGTGTTGTGTGTGTGTGTGTCTGTACCATGTGTATGGTACCCTAGAGGTCAGAAGAGGGCTTTGCATTCTCTCAGAGCTAGAATTACAAGCAGCCATGAGCCGCCTGACAGGGATGCTGGGAATCAACCTCACACCCCCTGGAAGTACAGTAAGCTCTTAACTGCTGTGCTGTCCCTCCAGTCCCCTCCCCCACCCCCTACTCTCTCCTGTCCTGAGTTCTAGGATTCAAACTCAGGTTACCAGGCTTGGTGACAGCCACCTCTATCAGCTGAGCCATTTCGCTGGCCCGACTTGGTACTTTTGATGAAGTTAATCATATGTGAGATGAAAAACTTTTTCCATATTCAGCATCACCGAATGAGTCTTTGAGGAAATGAAATTAAAATGAGTCTTTGGGTCCTGGCCAGGCTGAAGAGCTTGAAGGCCCCCTGGGAAGCCCCTGGGAAGGTATCTGCAGAATGTGTCTGGTCATGGCTGAATACTCCAGATGAACACACCCAGGCCCCTTGTGCCCTCACTTTCTAGTGTGCAGACACATCCTGAAGTCTCTAGCCCCCCACAGGAGGGCAATGTACCCATCATCCATTGCAGTACAGACTTGAGAAAGTGCAGGTTGGCCACAGACTTCTTCAAACCAGAAACAAAACTTAATCTGCCGGTACTAAATGTCCCCTGGAGACACCATCAAGTGAGTGTGTGTGTGTGAGTGTGTGTGTGTGTGTGTGTCCTGGCTCTGCTGCTGCTGTCAGACCCTGCTTTGCTGGTTTGCTTGGGATGCCCCAGTGAGTCCTGGCCTGCTGCTGACTCATTGTCCTTGGGCAAATTCGATTATCTAAATTTACAGAGCCTAATCCTTCTACTTTTAGCGTTATCTTGGGAAATGGATGAAACGCTGTATGTAATGTAAAGTCTTTTTAAAGACTGCGTCTTAGCAGTACTACAGTGCCCTTAGAACTTTAAACATGTTAAAATGTCATTTCCCTCCCTCCTCTGGTGCTTTGAAAGGCCACGTTCCTAGCTCAGATGTTTTCTGTTGTTAGTGTTTGGTTGTTACTGGTGTTTGTTTCCCAGTTCTAGAGTTACATTGAGAATTGGATAAAAACACATGAGGAGATTATTACTTTAAGGAATCTGCTTTGTATTTTTATATTTTATACGTATAGTATCTTTCCGTTTTTAAGTGTAAGGCTTTAGGAAGCCTGTCAGTGGCACGTCTTCAATAGTGATGCTCTCTCACGCTTCGCCTTTCCTTTCCAGCTTTGGAAGTATGGAGCCTGGATCCGTGGTCCGAGCCATCTTTGACTTCTGCCCTAGTGTCTCCGAGGAACTGCCACTCTTTGTGGGGGATGTCATTGAGGTGTTGGCTGTGGTGGATGAATTTTGGCTTCTAGGGAAGAAGGAAGATGTCACAGGTGAGAGGGCTGTGACGAATGGCCCGCCTTTCAAACAACACACAGTTATGTTAATTTAGTCCTTGACCGACTCATGTTGTGTGCACTGGGCTGGAGTATGTCAGACAGTCCTGGTCCACAGTGCCGTGAGCACTTGGCAGCTTTGGGGAAGTAAGTAGATTGCTTTCTGTTCAGATAAAACCTAGGAGCAGGTGTTAGAATTGCTTCCTCAGTGGCCCTGACCTGAACACTGAGGAAACGGCAGCAGGACCCCAAGTGGCTGGAGGGTGCGGCGTGACTACAGAGGTCAAAGGTGAGGAGCTGAGGACAGAAGGAAACTTCCCACACCATCAAACCCTGCTGCTGTTTTAAAAATGGCGGGATGGGGGAAGGCGGCGGAAGAGATGGCTCAGCAGTTAAGAGCACTGGCTGCTTTTCCAGAGGTCCTGAGTTCAATTTCCAACAACCACATGGTGGCTCACAACCATCTGGAATGGGATCTGATGCCCTCTGAAGACAGCAACAGTGTACTCAAATACATAAAATAAATATACATGAAATAAGTAAATTAGTTAATAAAAAAAGAAATGATGGGATGGGGGATGATGAGATGGCTAGGTGGTTAAGGGCACTTTGCCCTTCCAGAGGACCTGGGTTCAATTCCCAGCACCTACATGGCAACTCACAACAATCTGTAACTCCAGTTAGAGGGGTCAGATGCCCTCTCTGGCCCGCACATGGTGTACAGACAGATATACAGGCAAACCACACATGCACATAAAACGAAGCAATAAAATTAAAAAAATAATAATAAGGGAAGAGCAAAATGAAGGCAGGAAGGCAACTGAAGAGATTTTTTGTCACCAGGGGGCGCTGACAGTGGCTCAGACAGGGGTGGTGTGTCTGGGAATCTAAGGTTCTCCAGCTGACACACCCTGTCTTTCTACACCACCTGTAAGATCCCTCAGAACCGCCACAGCTGTGTGGACAGCTGTTGTGGATGGGTTACCTGTGTCCTTTGTCTCAGTGGGTTTTAGATCTATGGAGACCAAGACTACACAGGTCATGTTTTCCTTTGTAGTGAACCGGCTAGAGTGCTGGTGGTAGATACATGTAGTGTGAGTGTGTGTGTGTGTGTGTGTGTGTGTGAGTGAGTGTGTGTGAGTGAGTGTGTGTGTGTGTGAGTGAGTGTGTGTGAGTGAGTGTGTGTGTGTGAGTGTGTGTGTGTGTGTGAGTGAGTGTGTGAGTGTGTGTGAGTGTGTGTGAGTGTGTGAGTGTGTGTGAGTGTGTGTGTGAGTGTGTGAGTGTGTGTGTGAGTGTGTGAGTGTGTGTGTGAGTGTGTGTGTGTGTGTGTGTGTACCAGTGCATGTGTAGAGCACATGAAGAGCAGAGAACAGCTTGCAGGACTCATACCTTGGTGTAGCTGGGGATCTAACTCTCAGGCTCGGCAGCAAGCGCTTTTACCCTCTGAAGCAGCTCACCGGTCTCATCAATGGCTTTGAGTTGTATTCTCTGTCCTCTGTGTGTATCTGCTGTTGTGCCTCGCACTGTTTCTACAGTAAATTCTCTAACTATTAGCGTTAAGTCAGTTTTCAACTCAGGACTTGTAAATGGACTCAGAGAGGAAACAGTCCTTGTGCCCAGGCTGGGATTAGAAGAGCACCCTGTGTTTAACATATGCGCCTCCTTTCTCAGGACAGTTCCCCAGCAGTTTCGTGGAGATCGTGACGATTCCCAGTCTGAAAGAGGGAGAGAGGCTGTTTGTTTGCACCTGCGAATTCGTATCTCGAGAGCTGAATAGTCTTTCCCTCCATCGAGGTAAGCAGAGCACTGGAGATCTGCAGAATCTTGCAAATATGGGTCTTGTAAAGTGTTTGTTCACACTGGGCCGTTAATCTCTGCCAAGTCCTCCACACTGACATGATGGGGTGAGGGTGAGGCCTTACACTAAGAGTGTTCGATAACTTTCATAGTGTTTTTTTTTCCAAGAAAGGGATTCTTATATTGTTTTAGATTTTGGTTTTTTTGAGACAGAGCCTCACTATATATCCCTGGCTTGGACCTTCATCTGTAGACCAGGCTGGCCTCAAACTCACAGAGATCCACCTGCTTCTGACTCCTGAGTGCGGGGATTAAAAGCATGAGCCATTGTGCCAGCCTATCTTTATTTTTAATTTTGTTTGTGTCTGTGAGAGAGAGGGGGCGGGATGTGAATATGTGCACATGAGCTGCAAGTACCTGGGGAGGTGACAAGAGGACATGGGCTTCTCTGGAGCGGAGTTTGGAGCTGCCTGATGTGTGTGAACTCCTGTCCTCTGAATAAGAGAATAATAAATGAATAATAGTTAGATGGCTCTTAACTGCCTAGCCATCTCTCCAGCCCCTTCAAAGGTATTCTTATCTGATCTCCATCACCAAGACGATTAGTAGCTGTACCTTATACATAATCGCATAGCTTGAAAGCTATTACAAACTATTATTTCTACAGCTAAGAAGCGTGGCCTCAGGATGGTGACTCATCAGTGTGTCCTTGTCAGTGTTACCTTTTTACTTTTGAAGACACTTTAGGCAGTGTCAATCTCTTCCCTATGTATGATTTTGCCCGTGTACTGCTACTTACTTGTGTACAACAGGGAAATGGTCATTTTGACAAACGAGATAAATGCGAGAGTGCCTGTTGCTGTGCTCCCACTGGACAGCATTCTCTCCTGAGAATGGTTTAAGCAGATGGTTCTAGCCCGTCCTTGGGATGATTCAAGTATTTCTCACAGTATACTGCAATAGGCACAGGCTCCCAAAGATGGACAGGAACCCACTTCTGTGCATCCACTTGGTTAAGTTCGTGCTGGTCCACAGAAACGTAGAGACACTAGGGCTGCAGTTGGAGGCTTGTGATCCAGACTCAGTCATCATATCACACTGGAAGGGCTGACAAGCTGGTTGTTTGTGTTGTAACTGTTCTTTTTATATGACACCCAAGGCAGAGGCTACACATGAGAGATGGGGAAGGGGGAGAATATGCAGGAATGAGCATCCACAGGAGGGAGGGAGAGGATGCAGGGATGAGAGTCCACAGGAGGGAGGGAGAGGGTGCAGGGATGAGAGTCCACAGGAGGGAGGGAGAAGATGCAGGGATGAGAGTCCACAGGAGGGAGGGAGAAGATGCAGGGATGAGAGTCCACAGGAGGGAGGGAAAAGATGCAGGGGTGAGAGTCCACAGGAGGGAGGGAGAGGGTGCAGGGATGAGAGTCCACAGGAGGGAGGGGGAGGATGCAGGGATGAGAGTCCACAGGAGGGAGGGAGAGGGTGCAGGGATGAGCGTCCACAGGAGGGAGGGAGAAGATGCAGGGATGAGAGTCCACAGGAGGGAGGGAAAAGATGCAGGGGTGAGAGTCCACAGGAGGGAGGGAGAGGGTGCAGGGATGAGAGTCCACAGGAGGGAGGGAAAAGATGCAGGGATGAGAGTCCACAGGAGGGAGGGAGAGGGTGCAGGGATGAGAGTCCACAGGAGGGAGGGAAAAGATGCAGGGATGAGCGTCCACAGGAGGGAGGGAGAGGGTGCAGGGATGAGAGTCCACAGGAGGGATGGAGAGGATGCAGGGGTGAGCGTCCACAGGAGGGAGGGAGAGGGTGCAGGGATGAGCGTCCACAGGAGGGAAGGAGAGGATGCAGGGGTGAGAGTCCACAGGAGGGAGGGAGAGGGTGCAGGGATGAGAGTCCACAGGAGGGAGGGAGAAGATGCAGGGATGAGAGTCCACAGGAGGGAGGGAGAAGATGCAGGGATGAGAGTCCACAGGAGGGAGGGAAAAGATGCAGGGGTGAGAGTCCACAGGAGGGAGGGAGAGGGTGCAGGGATGAGAGTCCACAGGAGGGAGGGGGAGGATGCAGGGATGAGAGTCCACAGGAGGGAGGGAGAGGGTGCAGGGATGAGCGTCCACAGGAGGGAGGGAGAAGATGCAGGGATGAGAGTCCACAGGAGGGAGGGAAAAGATGCAGGGGTGAGAGTCCACAGGAGGGAGGGAGAGGATGCAGGGGTGAGAGTCCACAGGAGGGAGGGAGAGGGTGCAGGGATGAGCGTCCACAGGAGGGAAGGAGAGGATGCAGGGGTGAGCGTCCACAGGAGGGATGAGCGTCCACAGGAGGGATGAGCGTCCACAGGAGGGAGGGAGAGGGTGCAGGGATGAGAGTCCACAGGAGGGAGGGAGAGGGTGCAGGGATGAGCGTCCACAGGAGGGAGAACTCTCAGGGCTTTCATCCCACGCCTGGCATGTCTCATGGTTTAATATGGCTTCTGATTTTAAAAAAGTCAAACTTTCTTGGATGAAAAATTTAAATTGTACCTTGTCCCTTTCTTTGAAGCTTGACACACTGAAATTGTGTTCAGTTCCTCTTGTTTCTTTATATGGTACATCACATCAGTAAGAAATTATTTTGTGGACTGGAGAGGAGAGAGATGGCTCAGCGATTAAGAGTACTCACTGACTGCTCCTCCAGAGGTCTTGAGTTCAAATCCCTGCAACCACATGGTGGCTCACAACCATCTGTAATAAGATCTGATGCCCTCCTCTGGTGTGTCTGAAGACAGCCACAGTTACTACAAAATGAAGTCTTGTTTTAGACTGCACACAGTTTATCAGACATAAGTCTTGAGGTTCCATGATTTTCAAGTCTAGAACTTGAAACACCCTTTTCACTTAAGGGGAACTTGCCATGAGACCAGCTTGGAGCAGAGTATGGATTCCTTTAGTCCTGCCCTCTACTGTTGTTTATCCAAATCCCTGTGGTATCGTTTTGATCTGTCCCCAGGAACCTTCACTGTAGTCGTCTTAGTTAGGGTTTCTATTGCTGTGATAAACACCATGACCAAAAAGCAAGTTGAGGAGGAGGGGATTGTTCAGTTAACACTAACACAGCACTGGTCATCACTGAAGGAAGTTAGGACAGGAATTCAAACAGGGCAGGAACCTGGAGGCAGGAGCTGATGCAGAGGCAACAGAAGGGTGCTGCTTACTGGCTTGCTTCCTCTGGCTTGCCCAGCCTTCCTTCTTAAAAAAAAAAAAAAAAAAAAAAAAAAAAAAAAAAAAAAAACTAGGACTCCCAACCTAGGGATGGCCCCACCTACAATGTGCTGGGCTCTCCCTCTTCAATTGCTAATGAAGAAAATGCCTTACAGCCAGATCTTAAGGAGGCATCTTCTCAGTTGAGGTTCAAACTGACTTAAGACCAGCCAGCATAGTAGCGGCATAGCTTCTCTTTAGTGTACACAGAACTTTGCTGATAAATGAATCAGAAGGAGATGTGGAAACTTTTGAGAGTATTGGATTGCTAAGGGTGTAGTTCAGTCAGTAGTCTGTTTGATTAGCCTCCACAAAGCTTGGGTTCTGTGTGACTAATTCCAGCATTCAGGAGATAGGAGCGGAAAGCTCTGAAATTCTGTTGTCTTCAGCTACACTGCCAGCCTTTTGTGTTTTATTACACTGCCTTTCTAGTTGTGGTTAAGTTACATTTAAGAAGTATCATTAAGATAATAAGAGCAGTTGGGGAGATGGTTAGGGCACTGGCTGCTTTTCCAGGGGATCCAGGTTCAATTTCCAGCAACCACACAGGGGCTTACAATCACCTGTATCTCCAATTCTAGAGGAACCAATTCCCTCTTCTGGCCTCGCTGGGACTGCACACACATGGTGCACAGTCATGAAAGCAATACATCTATACACACAAAAGAAAAATAAAACTGCCAAAAGAGAAAATTTGTGTGTATATATGTGTGTGTGTGTGTGTGTGTCTTTGTGTGTGCACGTGTATATGTATTTGTGTGTATGTGTGTGTGTGTGTACACAGGTACATAATTTGTGTTTGTGTTATGAGTAGTGTGCAAAAAGTGGGTACTGTGGCTTAGAGGATGGATTGCTGATGACCCTAGATTTAAACCTTTGCCGTGTCATAGTAGCTGTGACGTTGGGCCAGCTGTTTGCAGCTTTCAGACCAAGTTTCCTTGTGTAGAAGTTGGAGGAGATGACATCCCTATATCAGGGTAGCTGTTAGGCTCCCTGGGGTTGTAGTGTAAACCGGGCAAAGAAGCTCTGTGGCTCCCTTGGTTTTGAGGTGCCAGGGCCTGTGGCTCCATCATTCTGTGAAGTTGTTGTGTCCTGGAATTGGAGTCATCAGTGACTCTTCCAGCAGGTGTCACCCCGACCCTGTCCCTGGAGCAGAGGGAGTTCTGAGTGGCTAGAACCAACTGTCAAAGAAAAAGTGAAGAGAAGAGAAAAGGAAAAGGAAATGAAAAAGGAAGATGGCAAGTAAAAGACAAAAGGATCAGGAGACTGAGAATAAGGAAGGCTGCATATTATGGGATACCGCCCATCACTCTTCCTGGAAGAGAATGAATGAATGCTTAGATTCTCCAGAAAAGCCAACTGCGCCATTTTGGGCCAGATTTAAAATAAGCTTAATTAAATAGTAACTACTACAGAGAGATGGACTTTGGCCGGGAACGTTCTAGAACTTTCCATCTGGAATGCCATCCAGCTGAATGTTGTGACGGGGGCTCACAAGGACAAACCTGTAGGCCACCTTAATTACCAAGAACTACAGTTCCCATCATTCCAGGAAGTTACCCGTTTCCTGAGCAAATGGGACGTATGGTTAATTATCAACATTATAAATGTTCATGGTTTCCCAAGCCTTGCTTTCTAGGCTACCACCTCTGAAAAGGCCAATAAAATAAAGTGATAATTTACAAATAGTGCTGACTGGTCTTTCTTATTTCAAGCACAAGAACCCTAGATGTTAATGCCATGCATTGAAGTATTAGGGTGAAACTCTAATTAGGTTCCTTAAATAAACTATGTGGCCTGCACAAAGCACACAGTCCCCTGGGCACTTAGTGCTGTGAGTGTCCTCAGGGAGGAAGCCAACCCTGCAGAGCCAGACTGCTTGTGACAGCCTCTAACAAGACCTACATTCCTTCCTAAGTCTTCCTTCCAGACTACTTCCTGTTCAAATAAAAATGGCAACAAGAGATTCTAACACCGCGGCTGAGAGGAATTACTTCTAGCCAAAGGCCAGAGCAGCCCTGAGGGTCACCATGGTTCCCACAGACCTGTTCCCAAACCTGTTCCCATCATTCCCAAACAAACAAACAAACAAACAAACCTAAGGAACAGTTAGGCCTATACAATGAAGGCAGTTACCTACCAGGCATGGGAGAAACACAATCAAAAACACAAGATGGGAAGTGTCAGGACTAAAGTGAAGGACCATCTAATTCCTGTGTGTTGAGGTGGGGAACAGGCATGCCTTGTTTTGTTTTGAAACTCCACGTTTATGATCTGTGGACCACGAGCAGAATGACAGTCTGCCCGGAAGTGAAGCTCACCAAATGCTCTTCGGGAACAGAGAGGAGAACAGCCCCGTTGTCCCGGCTCACGGAGGTCTGGCCAAACAGACAGCAGTTGTGAAGTGAGCCAGGTATCCAAAGCTGGCGAGTGGGAGATATGGCATGCTTTGACTTTCCTATTCACCAAGAGACCCATTGTGTCTGAGCAGTCACGTCACCAGTGACTTCCGCTGTGGCCCGTTGGCAGACCTTAGGGCCATGGGGGTTGGGCACTTGTGATTGTCCTGACCCGAGGCTTTGGCCAGTGAATGTGAGTTCATAAACTAAGGACTACAGAGATATGGGGGCAGGACAGTAAAAAGTGGAGAATATACTAGGTGTCTGCCACTAAGTGTAAAATGTCAGGTGCCATGCAGGGACAAACAGGGCTTGGGGGGGGTCGTTCTTTGGTAGACCACAGGGTAGACCACAGGTGGTTCCCAGGCTGATGTGAGCTAAGGCATTTTAAGGAAGACTGCTGAGGTTTCAGATGAGACAGAGGCAAGTGTAAAGATTTGGGGTTCGGCGGGGTACATACTTTTAACCCAAGCACTTGGAAGGCTGAGGCAGGAAGATTGCAAGTTTGAAACCAGCCTGGAATACCCTGTCTTAAAGGCAGAACAAAGTAAATACCCTATATCATGGGTGAGATCTTAATGGGTTGTTGGAGGGCAGAGACCTTAGAACCGGATGAAACCTGAACCCGTGCTCGGATGGGGCAGAGACAGAATAGCTGTCGGTGCCGTTGTAAAGAAACCTTTTCAGAGTGTGTACAGAACAAACAAGCTTCATTGATTTCCGTCAATAAGAATAGAATTGTTCCTAACGCCTGAGAGTCTGAGGCAGGATAATTGGAACAAGTTTCAGTCCAGCCCATGCTCCGGAGCGAGACCCTGTCTCAGAAAACAGAAAGTGGTTCTTAGGAAAGACATTGTGAGCAGTAGACCATCGTGTCTCAGGACTAAAGTTTGAGCAAGAGGGTGTGGTAAGATAAATTGGCCTATTTATAATCGTTTAATAGGCTGGAAGAAATAATGTTTGGGATAAAATTTCAAAGGGAAGATAGCGGGGATTAGACCAGGCTAAGGGATTAGCAAGGATAATTAATAAATGGAAGATGAGTTTTTTAAAGAAGAAATTAGAGGGACCAAGGACGTTAGCAATGGGAGACAGTTTTAGATGCAGGAGAATATGATGAACTTCGGAGTCCAGGCCAAAGAAAAGGCATCAGTCATAATGATGTCTCAGCTCAGTGCTCACCGTCCAGAAGGCAACATCTCAGACTCTCACGGCACAAAAGAGAAGTGTGCCCATCGCTGACTTGCTCACATGCACTTAGGAAGGTGGCGCACACAGATGCTTTTAAAGAAATCAAGAACGGTGCATAGAGATGACTGAGAGGCAAAGGCTGCTCTTGCGGAGGACCTGGGTTCAGTTCTCAGAATCTGCAGTGACTCACATCTACCTGTAGTTCCAAAAGATGTGACTCTCTCTTCCGGCCTCCTCAGGTGCTGCATGCATCTGCGTACACGCAAACAGCGATGCACATACAATAGATCTTTTTTAAAGGCCCAGGAGCGTATAGAAAGCCAAGAACAGTACAGCTAGCCCACTCTCCAGTACGTTTGGCTGGGAACCGGAGCTGCTGCCCCGTCCGTCCGTCTCATTGTTTGCTGATGTTCTCCATTTCTCAAGCAGCTCCGTTCAGGCAGTTTAACCAAGCACTGCCCAGGAGGGAAGCACAAAGTACGATTACAGTTGGTAATCCACAAAATTAATATCCACAGTTACACAATCCAGCGTTTGTTATAAAGCGATTGATTATAGAACCTTGGAGTGTGTCTATAAAACTGGTAAATCTAAACACTAGGGCAAATGTAACTTTTGGTGTATGTTTTGTGAAGATAACCTGAGATACTGGATATTTGGAGAGCTGGTTACTGGTTACTGGCTCAGCAGGTGAAGGTACTTGCTGCCAACCCAGCAACCTGAGCTCTCTCTTCAGGACCCAGATGGCAGAAGGAGAGATTCTTCTCAAATACTCTGGCAAGCCTGGCACTCAGGATGCTGAGGCAGGAGAACTGTGCTGACAGCATGGACTACACAGCTGGGTCCTGTCTCCACAATAGCACTATTGGTGATGGAGGCGGTTGGTCCCTGGGGTTCTGGCCAAGGTCCTGACTTTTGCTTCTCTTTCTCCAGGAGACCTGGTGATTCTTGATGGCATTCCCACAGCAGAATGGGTGCAGGGACGAAGCTGCTGGGGTGCCCGGGGCTTCTTCCCGTCGTCATGTGTCCATGAGCTCTGCCTCTCCTCTCAGAGCCGACAGTGGCACTCACAGAGTGTGCTGCTTCAGGTTCCAGAATATTCCATGGGACAAGCCCGGGCCCTCATGGGCCTTTCTGCCCAGCTGGATGAGGAGTTAGATTTCAGGGAAGGAGACGTGATCACCATTATCGGGGTGCCCGAGCCAGGCTGGTTTGAGGGAGAGTTAGAGGGTCGAAGGGGCATTTTCCCAGAAGGCTTTGTGGAGCTTCTGGGGCCCCTAAGGACTGTGGATGAGTCGGTAAACTCCGGAAGTGGAGATGACGCCGCTGTCAATGGTGAAGTGGACGTCTCTCCGGAAGAAGCGGAGGAGAGTAGGGGTGACGAGGACGACCAGCAGACAGGGACCTATGGAATCGCTCTCTATAGATTCCAAGCCCTGGAGGCGAATGAGTTGGATTTTGAGGTAGGGGACAAAATTCGAATTTTGGGGACCTTGGAGGATGGTTGGCTGGAAGGACGTCTGAAGGGCAAGACAGGTGTCTTTCCCCATCGCTTTGTGAAGTTATGTCCTAGCGACAGGACAGAGGAGACTATGGCTCCGCCCCAGGAAGACAGCGTCCCCAAGAACTCTGAAAGCTCTGTGGGCAAGGTGGGGGACTCCGTGCTAGAGGAAGCAAGACAGAAACCCCAAGAGTGTGAAGAAGAAAGGCCCGACTATGGTCTCTCAGAACAAACTTCTGTACCCCTAGATCATGTGGCCCCTGAGTGTACTCTAGATAAGATCTCTGGTCAGGATGAAGATGCCTCAGGAAGCTCCCCTGATGTGGATCTTGGAAGGCCTCTTGCTAAAGACGCTGCCACATCTGACCCCTCACAGGAAGTCAATGGTGTTTCTTCCCAGCCTCAGCTACCTCGTCATTCCACAGTGCAGAAGAACCAGCATTATTTAACAGAAGCGGGGAGTCAGCAACGCTTGGATCCATTCTCCAGGCTTGTCTCCTTAGAAGCCAGAACCAGAGACTACTCCAGCCTGCCTCCTAGAAAAACATATGCCCAGCATTGGTCGCTTCAAAAGCCAGTGTCCCACCTCCAGAGAGCCTCCTCCCTTACAGCCTCAAGGACAGACAGACCTAGCCACTTTTGCCATCCAGCCATGGCCAGCTGTGCTCAGAAGCACCAGACATCTGCAGAAATTGCTGCCAGCCTCAACTGTGCACCAGAGAGACCAGAGAGGAGGTCTGGCCTACCAGACACGGGGCCTGCCACAGAAATAACCACAGCGTCACAAGGGAGCAGCCTGGACCTAGATTCCAAGTTGACCCAACAGCTAATAGAGTTTGAGAAGAGTCTGTCGGGGCCCGGCACAGAGCCAGAGAAAATTGTCCGGCGCTTTTCCATCATGGACTTTTATTCTGAGAAGGATATTGTGAGAGGCTCCTCAAACTCAGTAACCTCACAGGATTTCCCCGAGAGGAGAAAGGCTCTGAGACCGCCACCACCTAGACCCCGTACCCCAACACCCATTTCTCCTCACTTGCTGGTTGACCAGAGCCCGAAACCTGTACCCCCTTTGGTTGTGCGGCCCTCCCGCCCAGCTCCCCTGCCTCCTCCTACTCAGCAGAGGATGAATGCAGCCTCCCCCAAGCTCACCTCCAGTGGCCATCCTGGTTGGGAGGCCCCAGAGAAGGAAGGCTCTGAGCACTTGGAGAAGAGCCCAGCCCAGCCTTTTCCGTGCCCCTCTGTGCTGGCGAGGATTCAGGATGTGGAACACGATTTGGACATGTACGCCAAGGCTCAGGAAGAGCTGAACTTGTTGTTAGAGGAAAAACAGGACGAATCGTTGAGGGCAGAGACTCTTGAGACACTCAAATCCTATGAGAGCACCATTCAGAGTCTGAACCTGGAGCTCCAGCAGCTGAGAGGTAAGTGTGACCCTAAGTCCCTGGGAGGGGGCTCGCTGTGTGAGACACATCCCGATTGACACAGATTTTTGGCCTCGTTACCCAGTCTCTCATTCTGTGCCTGATGAGATTGCTCTGTCTTGCTGTATCTGTGACTGCTGTGTCCTCTGACTTCATTTACTGTTCAAATAGAGAAGCCCAGCCTCAGAGATGTGCACTTTCCGTTAACACAGTACCCTCTCTACCACTGTGGCATCCAGGGGGCATAGCCAGTAGGAAGTCCCTAAAGAGAATTGTCTTAAAGAATTTTAGAAGAACTTAAGTCTCCCCAGGCCAAATCTCCCGAGAAAGCTGAAACTCTATGTTTATGATTAGGGTGTTTCAGTAACAATAGTTTGTATCTCTTACTGTTGGTAAGTATTTGTTCTTCTCATTGTCTACAGAGAGTCTTCCCAGCCCTGGTAAAAGTGCATTAGGACTGTTCCAATGGCCACTTTATAGAAGGAGAAATTAAGACTTGGAGCCATTAAGTGACCTGTCAAGAGAGCTGAGGTTTCAGCTGGTGTCTTCACTACTCTTACCTTCTTACTTCTCACGTGTGGAGTCATGCATGCATATGTGTAGGCATGTATAGGTCAGAGGTCAGCCTTGGGTATTGTTACTCAATTACTGTCACCTTGTGCTTTTTGAAACAGGGCTGCTCACTGTCCTAGAGCAGTGACTCTCAACCTTCCTAATGCTACAACTGTTTCATACAGTTCCTCACATTGCGGTGACCCCTAACCATAAAATTATTTTTGCTGCTACTTCATAACTAATTTTGTTAGTTGATGTGCACATTCTCTAGACATACCAAATTGTTGTCTCAAGCTATTACTAGTTTGATGATATAAAGAATGAGATTGTCATCTGCCTGGTATACAAGTCTGCTGTGGCATTGCCCTAGTATCTCTTAAATATCCTATAAAGTATGGAAAAGTATGTTCTCTTATGTTGAGTTGTATTTGCTTAAATAATTGCAAAACTTGAGAATTAGCAGTATCTAAAAAAGGAACAGTCTCAAGTAATTGCAAACCATAAGCTGTATATTGACTATCAGTGTACAAATTAAAAGTTTGACTTTTCAACATTTCAAAAACAGCGGCTACAGCAAGCAACTCAATTATCTGTGCTGAAGCAAGGGGATCTCAAGAGCATAAATGTGTGATACAATTACATATGTTGTCTTCCCATTAAATGAGCTGTCTGTAAATACAGTAAGTTCATTCTCTATTGGCTGTATACAGAAATTTACAAGAAATACAAAGCATGCATAGAGGCAAATTGTAGCAACTTATCTGTATGATAATTGTTATAATCAGTTTTGTCTGAAAGGTTTGCACATGCAATAGGCCAAAATACCACTATTCCGCAATAACCAATTTAATTGCTGCTTGGAATAGGGAATATTTCATTAAGTTCTTTCCCAAAATACTTTTGAGATTCTGTCCTACAATTCTGTACTAACACAGCAACTGCTTCGGAACGGAGTGTTTAAACTTTCTTTGGAGAATAAGAAAGATGAGTCCATGTTAATGGTCCCTTTTGCCACAGGACTGATGTGGGTGCAAACAGCCAACAATTAATTAGTCTATATAAAGTATCTATTGTTAACTAATAGCTTCCTCTACTATCTGCAAAACTATCTGTTGAGGGGAATTAGGATTTGCATCTCCCTTGAGAACATCAAACAAAGGCTTAAGTCCTCCTGTGTTAGAGAGTTAATATCTCCTAGAAGCTTTTGAAAATAATTTAAAGTAAGTAAACTATTCTTTTTTTTTTTTGTGTGTCACATTTCTTTATCCCAAATATTGAAAAGGATATAGTCTTTGAATCCTTTCTAGAGCAACAACCACTCCCCAAAATTATAAAGCTCATTGTATAAGAGCAAAAGCTCGTAGTAAATCTCCTTCAGAGATGTCAGCTAATAAAATACCATATAATAAATAATATGCATTGAAGGATTCAAAATCCAAATTCTTGTATTGAAGCTGAAAAAAATGTTTTTATATAAAGAAGGGCTATTAGCCATTCCTTGAGGCAAAATTTTCCAATGAAAATTCTTTATTGAGTTCTTTAAAATTACAAGCAGTCATGCTAAATATAAACCTTTTACAATCATGAAAATGCAAAGGAATAGTATAAAAACAATCTTCCAAATCTATGATACTCTTGTACGTATCCTTTGGAATGGCAGCTCCAGTGGGTAAGCCAGGTTGCAATGGCTCCATTAAGTTCCACAGCCTCATCAACCCTTCACAAAGCCTGTAGCAATCTCTACCTGTTTGATGTTTTTCTTAATTATAAGTATGTGTGAGTTAAAATCCTGAGCTTGTGATCAAACTGCAAACTGCAGCCAATGGAACAATAGCAGTTTAATCACAATCTTTGCATTTCTCTTGCAACACCATAGCACAACCACAACTTTAGAAAGCAAAACTCAACCTCCAAACAAACAATAAAGTCTCTCCAAAATCAACACCAAGTGCATCACCCTCATGCTATGAAGTCTGGCTACCAATTCCTGCACACAAACAAAGAAACACTGCCCTAAATCTTAATTTATTACATAAAATATAACCCAATTCAGAGGTACTTTAGAGACCTGTTTCCCTTGTTGGCTCATGCCACGTGTTGTTGTCTAGAATGACTCCAATCCTACCAATTTTAAGTCAACTTTCTGTTAGCAATACTACTAATTTTTAATCGTACCCAATAACTTATAAGCCAATAATCTATAACCAAGACATTCAGAATATAGTTATACTTTTAAAACTAGTCAAACAAAAACGAAATGAGTACATATATCTTATATATTTAGACTAGGCAAAAATATTACTTTTTCTAGCTGTAATTTCAAGAGGAGCACTTTGTCACCTGTTGAAGCCAATAAACACACTCAGAGATTTTTCTAGGAGAAACAGCCATCAGCTCTCTTACCAGAGAAACTGAGAATCGCTGGCACCTTTAAGAGCGGCTTGTGCAGACAACCAGCTCCTACCAGGGCTCTTCCAGCTTCGATAGACTCCTAAGTATAGGTGCAGGGCTCCAAAGGCCAACTGAGACTGCTTTTTTATTTTTACCTTTTTAAAACTTTTACCCCTCCCCCCCTTTTTTTTGAAATGAGTTAGAACTAAATCAAGGGATGAACAACCAATAGGTACAGTTTTAACCATTTTTTTTCTTTTTAACATAAAACACAGAGCAACAAATAAACAACAAAACTAAAACACAGACACAGACAGATTGGTGCGCCAATAGACAAACAATACACAGGAGAGAGACGAGAACCAGATGTGTCCCCAAAGGGACCCAGGACCAGAACTAAACATCTCTCCAGTGGGAACCAGAGAGGCAGGACATCTCCTGACCTCCTCCTGTCACCAGGAGAGCTCTAGAACAGTTTACGTTCATTTTCCTTCTCTTTCACCAAATCATCCCAGATAAGGGAGAAGATTGTTTTTCTGAAACCAGTTCTCTCTCTCTTGTGTCCAGAACTAAACTACCTCTAATCTGTGTACAAAGACTTAAAGCACTTGTGAGAATAATCTTCTTTAGATTTTTAGCATATCTATAAACACATATACAATTACCATTACCTTGTACCTTTTTGCAAGGTTTATTCACCACTGACTCAAACTTTTCTCAGCGAGTGCTTCCTTTCCTGTGATGTCCTTCACTGTATCCCGCATATCGGAGCCCCACTTTGGGCGCCACTTAACCAAGACCAGCTTAGTCAATCAACAGGTTCCTCAGGTCAGGAGCAAGGATTGGAATAAAAAAGAGATATTTGATAAAACAGTAACGTGACTCAGGCCAGTTCTGAGGCTGAAGCGGCTTTATTTTTTCCCATTCCATTTTTATATCTGTCTAGGTACATTCAAAGAATATGGTCAGTTCTCAGATCAAAGACAAAGTGAGCAAGGTAAAGATCAAAGAGATCACTCCAGGTAGCAATCAAACAAAGCCAAAAGGTTCCCAGAGCTGTGGGTCTAGGGAGTTACTGCAGCAAAACATCTGCCCTGTGCAGACCACACAGCTACACCACTGTGGCTGCTGCTTCTAAGACCCTGAATGATGATATCGTGAGAGCAATCCTAGCAGCCTCAGTTCTTTGGTTCATTTTGTTACCCATCAGTCATCCTCAGTGCCTCAGGGTTCCTTTCCATTGTTAAGTTTTTCTTTTTACCAGGTGTGGTGGCATGCAGAGGCACAGGCAAGTGGATCTCTGTGAGTTCAAGGCCAGCCTGGTCTACAGAGAGAGTTCCAGGATAGCGAGGGCTACCCAGAGAAACCCTGTCTTTAAAAACAAAATATCATTGTCTGATAGTTTTGTATGGCTCAAAGATGCTAAGACTTAGTGGAACTATCTTTAAGATGTATTTTTATTTCTACTTCTGTGTGTGTCTGTGTCTGTGGATGTGTGACGGGGGAGGATATGAGACTATGTCTTGGGTACTCTTGGAAATCAAAGGAAAGGAAAGCTTCAGATCACCTGGACCTGGAATTACAGGATGTTACAAAGTTTGCATAAACCATACAGTGTAAACAAGCTTACTAATCTGTGTTTTAATTGTAAGTGTGAATTGTTATTATGAGCACGTGGGGCCATGAGTATATGGTCGTAACAAGAGCTCAAAGCCAAGAGTTTGGGCCCTGTGCCCTTCTGAGCGCTCACCTGGGGTGTGGAGTGTCTCCAGTCCCCCAGTCTAAATGTATCCCACTCCTGGTTAATCAGGATGTCAGCGTCCTTCAACCTGTAACTCTAAGGTTAGGCTTTATTCTCATAGGCTTTATTCTCATAGGTGACTCCTAGCCTTTTCCTTCATTTTCTAGATGTCTCACCTAATTTTTCTTGGGCCTTTTTTATTGCTTTTTTGTGTGTTTATTATTTTGTGTGTACATGTCTGACCCCTGACTTGTCGTCTGAAGGTCATGGATAAAGTTCAGGCTTAAGGTGGGGGATAGTGGCAAAGACCTTCACACAATGTTTTTAGGGTTCTAGTTTTCCTCTGCTGTTGGTTTTTCAGGTTTTATTTTTTATTAGTTTTAACACTCTGTATGTATCTAAGATTCCCTGAAGCTGGAGACACAGGCACTTGTGAGCCCCCTGAAGTGAGTGTATGGGACCCAACAGAGTCTCTAAGAGAAGCACATGTTCTGAGTGCTGAGCGCCTCTCTTGCCTCGGGAGCCCTTTGATAACCTATAATTATATATCATTAGCTCAGCATTTGGATTGTTTTAAAGATGTAGTTTTTTTTATATTTTTTTCTAACTTTTAAATGTTTTTTTTCCTCCGTGAAGGGTCCAAATAACTTAGACTTTATTATAGGAAATCCACAGGCTAGAAAGCAGAGTTTAGTTCTGACTGAGAACTGGGAGTTTTACA
This sequence comes from Micromys minutus, assembly GCF_963924665.1. Lineage (NCBI taxonomy): Eukaryota > Metazoa > Chordata > Mammalia > Rodentia > Muridae > Micromys > Micromys minutus. The sequence goes on from NC_137971.1 coordinate 16,817,442, forward strand.
TTTCTTTCTTTCTCTTTTTTTTTTTAAAGTTTATTCATTTATTTTATCTATGTACACTGTAGCTGTCTTCAGACACACCAGCAGAGGGCAGCAGATTCCATTACAGATGGTTGTGAGCCACTGTGTGATTGCTGGGATCTGAACTCAGAATCTTTAGAATAGCAGTCAATGCTCTTAACCACTGAGCCATCTCTCCAGCCCCCGAGATTTACATTTCAAATTATCATATGCAGTAAGGTAGAGTGCTGCATGGTAGTTATAGATTGTCCTGAGGGGCTATGTCATTTGGTGTAGGCTTGGGTCAAGCCAATGTCATCTAGAAAACGTCTTTATTTTTGCTGAGAATAGGATATGGCATGACGAACATTCTAGAAGTGCTGTTTGAAGTCACATGGGTTGAAGATCAACAAATCAGTTTCCATGTCTAAAGCACTGTGCATTGAAATCTTTTGACTCCATGGGCAGCAGGCACAGTATAGGTCAGCCCTCAGACTTTTGGATTTCTGTTTTCTCTTTTTGGTTTTTTTTGAAATGGGATTTCTCTGTGTGGTCCTGTTATCTTAGAACTCGCTATGTAGACTAGGTTGGCCTTGAACTCACAGAGATTCTCCTGCCTCTGCCTGTGAATGCTGGGATGAAAGGGGTACACCACCACCACCACCCGGATGACATTGGGTTTCCTAGAACTTGTTACATTTAGAAATTCCAGTCAGAGCTGCTGAGTGTTGGAGGTTGGGAGAAGTCTGTTCTAGCATGTCATAGTTTTTATTTTTCCAGTCTCTAGGTGAGGCTCACATACCTGAATTTGACACAATGTCTCCATGTTTATGAATTCCTCATCCATCAAACATTGGCATTCAGTATGAGCCAAACATTGGCTCACACCAGTTAGTAAGAAGGGCACATTCGTGGTATTGCTCACATGTGCATATCGGAAACTCTAGTGAGCCTACTGACACCGGTCTCTAGTTAATCAGACTTTCTGTCCTGCAGCTTTTGAATCATGCCTACGGCCTACAGAGTTACTCTCAGTGCTGGAACGCCATTATTTGCCGTCACTGGGAGTGAGTCAGCCTCCCACTTGGCACAAAACTTGCTTCCAGCTTCTGTCATTCTTGTCTCTAACGTAATGTTGGGAAAGAGGTCAGCAGAGGCACAAGGCTATTTATTTTCGATAGGGTCTCACTGTATAATCTTGGCTGGCTTGGAACATGTGTGCGTGTGTACATGCATAGGTATATGCATACGTATATGTATATACTCCGGTGTGCCCAGGCACATGCATGTCAAGATCTGAGGATGCTGGGTGGCTCTACCACTTTCTGCTTTATCCCCTTGAGACAGGGTTTCTCGCTGAACCTAGAGCTCACTGTTGTTTGGCTAGGTCAGCTGGCTAGCAAGAGCCAGCGATCGTCCTGCCTCAGCCTACTGCCCCTCCCCACTTCCCAATCACACACATACACAAACCTTTAGTCCTGGGGTTACAGGCCCATGTGACTGTACCAGGTTCATTTGTTTGTTTAATGTGGGTGTTGAGGACTGAAACCCAGGTCCTTCTGTTTGTACAACAAGCCCTCTAACCCACTGAACCATCTCCCCAGCCCCTGGCCTTGAACTCTTGCCTGTCCCGAGTGCTACATAGCAGGCAGGTGTGCTGCCTCACTGGGTCTCAGTCATTTTTAATGGTGACTTGTAAACGATATCAGAATATGTTTTTAAGGAAAGTCCTATTTTCAACAAAACACTGGGCGGGATCACCCTGAGGAAAGATTAACAATTAGCAGATTGCTGATAAGGAACAGCAAAGCAATCTATAATATTCTCAGAATAAATATGTCGTTTTTGTCTCTATAAAAATCATTCTGAAATTATGGTTGAAATGTCTCTAATATAATATTTCTTTCTCCAAGTAGTAGAATAGGATGAACTCTCCAAACATGGACCCGTTGTGGTGGCTAGACGGATAGTCTCAACACCTGAAGGGCAGAGGCAGTGGGATGTCTGAGTTCTAGGCCACCTAGGGCTACATAGGGAGACCCTGTCTCAAAATTAAATAAGATAGTCAAACCAATTTGTGCTTTTTTTTTTTTTTAAGATAATGGAAGTTTGTGTAGAGCCAGGGTGTAGCTCAGTGGAAGAATGTTTGCTTAGGCTCTACAAGGTCCTTCATCCAGTCCTGCTATCACCAAGGAGTAAAAAAGTAAGAATAATAATCTCTCCCCACACAGATACCCGCCATCTCACTCACCGTTCCCGGGACTTCTACCGTCTCAACCAGGAATCAGGGTTCCCAACACGCCTACCTGCCTCTAATGTCAGTATACAGGAACAGAGCGAGCATCCTTAACCCACGTGGCAGCTGTTTCAGGGTGTTGGCTCAGTACAGATTACCTGGGTTAAGTCAACTGGATTTTATCCTGGTACAAGACACCAAACATAGTCTGAATCTATGAATAATCTGTTAATTCAGAGTAGTAACTAGTTTTTCCTTTTAGGACTGATGGTTTAGTGAGCTTAGGATTGTTTATTTGATTATGATTGATCGGTGAGTCACAGGTCTTTGCGGTTTGTAGGGTGACTTTGCAGACACTTTATTTCCTCATGCTCAGGGCCAGGCCCAGGGTGGGAAACTGCTAGGTCCAGGAACTTCAGAGTTTACAGACTTTGAAGTACATAGCAAAAGAGCTCGAGCTAGCCTGAGACCTCGTCACGCCATTAGTCCCTGAGTGTGCCTTGTCTAGACCAACCTCCTATAGGTAGCTGTGTTGAATAAGTAGAAACCACACTGCTAATGGTGTCTGTGTGTGTGTGCGCGTGTGTGTGCAGGAGCACAAGTGTGGAGGGCAAAGGTCAACCTTAGGTGTTGTGGCTCAGGCATTCAATGCCTTGTTTTCTGAGACAGGATCCCAGTGGCCTGCAGCTTTCTAGTCAGACTGGGCTGGTAGGTAAGGAGGCCTCAGTGATCCACCTTTCTCCACCTCCCCGGTTTAGGAACCTAAACTTTAGCACCCAGCTTTTGTTGTGTGTCCTCGGGGTCAAACTCCGGTCCTCATGCTCGATTGGCAAACATTCCTGGCTGTCCTAGCTCCAAATTTCTTGAATACGACCACGTGCTAACAACAGGGCTTAGAGAAGATTATAATCCACAGCTTAGCATCAGAGCCCTCCCAGTGTCAGATGTGGGGCACCGAGGATATAAACCAGCACAGGATTGGGAGTGGGAGAGAAGGAAAACCAAGTAAAGAAAAACTTTCAGAGGAGAAAGTTACCCAGTCAAAGCTATGGGAAGCCAGATATGATAGCACCTTTAACTCTGAGTTCTAGGACTAGCCTGGTCTATATATTCCAGTCCAGCCACAGACACAGGGCTGGAGGTGTAGACCACTCAGTGGCAGAGTGTGGGAAGCCCTGGACTGAGCCCCCAGCACAAACCACAATCAGCAATCCACCTCACTTCCCCTGGTTCCTTCCTCTGACCATAAGTAGTGTCACTAATATCTTCTTTTCTCTTTTCATATCTTCTCTTGGCTGCCTTACCAGCTGTGCTTTCCTTATCATGATTGCTTTACCTGAGATACTGTTGCTAGAGAACTTTGTTTTCCCAAACACAGCCCCCCCCCCTCTCTCTCTCTGTGTGTGTGTGTGTGTGTGTGTCTGCTTATAGAGACCAAAGGTCAAGGACAAATTGCATAACTTGTTTCTACCTTGTGGATTTGGGAGATTGAACTCAGGTTGTCAGGCTTGGGGGCAGGCTTTACCAGCAGAGCTAGCTTACCAGCCGCACCCTAGCCCCCTTTTCTGAAATGTAAAAATTACATCCGTGTATGTGTCCTGGCATGTGGGTGGAGGTCAGGGGATGACTTTCAGGAGTCAGTTCTGACCTTTAACCTTGAACTCAGGTAACAGGTTAGGTAGCAGATGCCTTTTGCTGCTGAGCTAGCCTCTGCCTCTCCCCATTCTTAAATAGTATCTCATATGAAGCCCTAGCCAGTCTCAGGTTTCAGGTGTGTAGCTCGGTGCCCAGCTAGTGATTAATTAATCTTTTTGTTGTTGCTTTGGCTTGTTTCTAACTGAGTCTCCCTGTGTAGCCCTGGCTGGCCTAAATTTTGCTGTGTAGACCTGGCTGCCACAAATTCCTGAGTGCTGAGAAAGGGCATGTGCCTTCCTGAAAATGAAATTTACCTTTGTTTTCAGTTGGATTCGACATAAGCAAAATCATCGGATTTTAGATTTAAAAGCAGAGAGACCATCAACTTCCTCATTTCACACATGACAGAGTAACAGCTGGGACCGAAGAGGTGTCTTGGCAGTTAAGAACACGGATTGATCTGGAGGAGAATCCAGATTCTGTTTTTAGCACCCACATGACAGCTGGAAAACGTGGGTGTCTTCACTTATACACATACTCACACACAGACATGAGTATACACAATTTCAAAAATAAAGTAAAACTTACAGAAAGGGAGGAAGGAAAGAAGGAAGGAAGAGAAAGGCAGGCAGGCAAATGGCCAGATGTAGTGGCAAGTTCCTTTAATCCCAGGACTCAAGAGGCAGAGAGGCAGGAGGATCTCTGTATATTTCAGACTAGCCTGGTCTACATAGTGAGACCCTGTCTCAAAAATAAAAATACAGCCAGCTTCACTGTCTGGTGAGTTCTTTATAGCTTTTGCTATTGTTTTGTATGAAGTCATCTTTCTAAGTATTATTGCAATATTTAGTGAGCAACTCACAGTCTTTATAGATTGCTAACTTGAGCAACTCACGGTCTTTATAGATTGCTAACTTGGTCAACAGTGCTGTGGGGCTCAGGATGTTGGGGTACTGGGTGTCGAGGAGCTGCCTTGTGCAGGGAGGTCAGAAAGTCAAGACTGGAGATGATGTAGGTAGGAGAGCATTCGGTTCCTAACTACACCTTGGTAACATGGTAGAATGCTCATGTTAGATGTAACTGGTTTTATAGTATAGATAGAGTGTGTCTATCTCTGTGTGTCTGTCTGTCTATCAGAAACACCGTGATTGCCATGACAGAGAAAGTGGTAGAAAAACCTGTTCTTTCAGCATGGCAGCTTCTGGCAGCCTGAGCTTGTGTGGCTGGGGGGTTTGAGTGTGTACTGCCTGGTTACTGAAATCTCACAGGAGGGAAGCCCTCAGGGCAGGGGAGTGTGCTTCTCAGAGAACAGAACCTTGGCTTTCAACGGGGTCTAGAGGCCCATTTGGAGCCGCCCGGGTAAACATCTGCTTCCATCCAATGGCTTTCTGAATCTGCACATTGACATAAGACCCTAGCCTGGGCTCCGAAAGGGAGCTCTTTCTCACTCACACACCTTCCTACAAGACCTTGAGGGCATCGGAATGCCCGCAACTTCAGTGCAGAAAGCAGCCGAGCCAGTCTGACCAGCTCAGGGAAACTCCAACAATACTGCCAACACCAGTCGCATGGATTCTGGTTACTAATTATCTCCTGGCCCCTGAGGAGAAGATAGAGTAGCTCACTGATTGGATCCCGAAGTTGAAATGACTCCACAGCGCCCTGCGCTCCAGCCGGAGCAACCGGAAGACTCCGGTGCTGTGGGAGACATTTTCAGGACAGATCCAACCTTAGGCTAGACTGCACCTGTTCCAGCCCAACCCCGAGCCCATGGAACGGAGAAGCAAAGCCCGCGATCACACTGGACATGAGTGAGACACAGGAGATTGGGAAGGAAAGGGTCGCGGAGTGGGAAGGGCCTCGGGGGTCCAGCTGGGAGTATGAAGACCACAGGGGCCTCCGGAAAAGGAGCCTTACTGTACCAGGTGGGCTCCACCCAGAAAATGGCCTGGACGCTACCTGCCAGGCCAAAAGGCAGAATCGGCCGTACAGAAAAAGGGATTGTGGGTACTGGGATTTTGAGCAGAGTGAACCAGACGATATGGACTCTGGAGAAACAAATCGAAGTGGAAAGGAGGGTCTCTTCCCAGAAGGCTTTGCTGCTTACAGGGATGGAGAAGACGCGGAGTGTCTGAATGTCAGGCCGGGGACAGAGGAGCATCTACTTTTGGGAAGCCGGGCTGGGATCCTGGAACCTGGAGGATGTGGAGCGGTGAATGGCTATGTGGATTGTAAGGATCTGATTTATAGTCCTGTGGACCGGCAAAAAGCCAAACACAGGAATGGCTACAGGGATTTGGGTGACTCTTTGGAGAATCTCTATCAACCTCGGAACTGGTACATGGACCTGAGGAATTTTAATTGCAACCTAGAGAATTGTAATGGAATTAACTTACATTATAGAGATTGCACTGACTCATGTCAAGTTCCTGGGCCTTATACCAACGGTGAGTCTCTGGAGCTTCCAGATTTGGACGGGGTCACCGGAGATGAAGAATTTGTTAGATACTATGAAGAAGACAGGAAGGTTTGCCAAAGTAACAAAACCTACCCCAAAGCAACGACTGACTGTGCCACGGATCTGCCTAATTCTGCTACAGAAAATAAAGGCTATGATACTTTCTCTACAAACTCTGAGTCCCATTACAGACAAGCTGGTTCTCTCCATCGAGGAGATTTGGAGTATGATGACACTTACAGACTGGGAATGAGGGGCCCGGGAGGCAGAGGAGCCGTCTCTGAAGGTCTGCTGCAGCATCCTGGGGGTGAGCAAGAAGAGCATCATTTTGGGATTGCTGGGGCCCCTGCATTAGAAAGTACCTGGCACTTGAGGGAGATGAGAACCTTTACTGCTTCGGAGCTGTGGGGACGGAATGGCTGCTTCCGCCGCACGGCCCCCAGCACCCTGAGACGCTCGGAGTTTGTGCAGAGAAGGAAGAAGCCTCACGGTAGGAGTCCATCCGGCCTTCTGGCGGGTTAAAAATGAATCTAGCAATAGGTGATGTGGATGGGTGGCGTGACCATGCGTGCTGATGTATGCTCAGAACCTTGACTCCCTGCGTGTGTTTGCATAAGACCAACCTGGAGGCATGATCCTCTAGGGTGTCTTGCAGAGTGACATTACACACAGTGTCACAAGGGCTGTGCCCTGGCCCTCAAAGGAGACAAGCTCTTGTGGGAGTTTTTTCTCTCTTGGTTGTCAGCTGTCCCCAGTTGCAAATGGCTTTCCATCCTTATGCTGATACTTTTATTCCTGCAGGCTCAGCACAATTGGCTTTGGTGCTAAGAGTTACCTTTCTGGCAAACTTCCCTCATTCCCTAAACTTGTTTAGACTGTAGTGGAAAAGAAGCGTGACTCACACCATCGGCTGTGCTTTTCTCAATAGTACAGCTGGAGTAATAGACTCCAGTGGGACCCAGGAGCGGATTTAGTCACCATGCCTTGTGCCTGTTAGGGGAGGTGTTCACCATCACACCTCCACAGGCTTCCCCCGGGGATCCGGAAGGTGGGAATGTCAGGCGTCTGATCACACGTGCTCTCTCTTGCTCTGCGTCTTCAATGCCTTATTTGATACACTTGTTCATATGGTGAGTTCTTCTCAGTGTTGTTCTAACCAGGTATGGCACAGGGGCCTTGGTTATGGTGGAACTGGAGGGCGGAATAATCTGGAAGACCCCCCACATACCCTCCTTCCTTTCTCACTCAGGGCTCCCACAGAATAGCTCTTGCTTAGGTTCATGTGGAACCATCAAAAACCAAAGAGAAAAACTCCCTTTTCAACTCCAGATGTACCAGCATTTTACACATGCACACTCACATGCATACACACACACAAACACACACACACCATTCCTCCTAGATGGCTTTATCCTATGCTTCTCGGCTTGATAGCGCTTAAAACTTCCAAGCCACTATTTGTACAAAGCCGGCTCCACAACTCTACCCTCACGAAGATAAAACTGAGATCAAATCTGGCTTCAGTCAGGAGGCTGAGGAATTCGGCAGCTAATCTTTCTTCTTTTCTTTCTGTGAATTTATTTTCTCTCTGAAATGATCAGGATTAGGTGACATCTAAATTCCTCACAACTGAAAGAGACAAGGTCTGATTGTGATTCTTTCTGTTGGCTTGGCTACGGCTCCTCTTCCCTCCCCCGTATCTGGAGTCTGTAGGTGAACTTTGTTTCCTACCTGCAGTTCCTTATTGTTGGAAGCTTCCTATCACCGGGGTGTTTATTTATTCGCTAGTGTGTTGTAATGTGCCCACTGATCTCTCTGAAACCGGCTCGGTTCGTTTGTACTTTGACTGCTCTCGTCTCTGCATTTGCCCTGAGGATTCCTCCTGGAGCTGTCGGCATGTCTTACACTCCTGATGCCCCCTCACCAGTCCTCAGAGCTCATCCTCCTTAGAGATCTCTAGGCTCTCTGTTGTGCTGGTAGCTGTCATGTACCAGCCATGACCTTTACTGCGTGTTACCCAGCAACAACAGGCACTGCAGAAGGAAACAAGTGTTAGAGTGGGCGTGCCTCGGGTTCAAATCTCAGCCCCAGTATTTACCAGCCATGCCATTTTACTTATTGCTTAGCCTCTCTGAGCTTTAGAGTCCCTATTGGATAAGTGGTGAAGATTATCCCTGGGGCTGGCTCAGTGGATCTGAGATCTTGCTGTTCTTGCAGAGGACTCAGGTTTAGTTCCAAGCACCATCATGGCTCATAACCTCCTGTTACTCCATTTGCAGAGTAATGGGCACCCTCTTCTGACCTTCAGGGGCACCAGGGATGTATGGAACACGCATATACATGCAAGCAAAACACACATACACATTTTAAAAATGTTTTTAAAATATATTGCTTATATGTCTGAAATAAAAATAGTAAGGGCTTGTACACGTGTGTGTGTGTGTGTGTGTGTGTGTGTGTTTCTGTACAGATCGCATCACTCGATAGTCCCGGAGGCACAGAATTATAGACACTGCTCCTGTTGGACATTTGTAAACACTTCAGCTTTAAGGGTGAAACATTCCATCTGTCTCTCCCTTCCAGGCGCCATCCCTTTCAGCCATCCACCAGAGGCCAGGCCTTTCCCCTGCTTTCTCTCTCCCCTGCTTTCTCTCTCCCCTCCTCTCACTGGCCATACCAGTTCCTTCTCTGTATACATCTGTCTTGGGGCAGTTGGGCCCAATCTGTTATAGTTTTGGACCTTGGCCCTAGGGTGCGGTCGGTGGACTTAGGAGGCCTTCTCTCCTAAGGTGTCAGGTTTCTGTGAAAACCGAGTGACCTCCTCACTGGGAGGCTGTCTTCACTGGTGTGCATAGGACTTGTGGGGACTTCATAGGTGTTAGGGTCTTCCCTTCAGTGCCTTCCCTGAAGGAGTCCTCTCTTATACCTAGCCCTTACCTGGCCTTCGACTTGAACTCTGGCTTCAGGTTCAGGTTCCTTGTTGGCTGTCTTCTGCTACTTTATTCCCTTACCTGTCAAAGGCTGGAAATCGTCTCAGGGAGTAAGTGGGTAAATACAAAAGTGGCCTAGTTGCATTTTCTTGTTTTGAGTCATGTCCTCTCTGGCTGCTGCTGCTTTTGATTGTATCGTAATACCCACAAATAATTATCGTTTTAATGCAGTGTCTGGAGCTGTTAATTAGTTATCAGTAGAAAGGTCAGCAGGACAGAAGCCACTGGCTATCTTTAAGGTTTTATGCTTGCTAAGAATGTAAGTGGTCATGACAGGAAAGGGCCTGGTGTGTGGAATCCTGAGTCTGGAATCCCGTGTTACCTTGTAAGATGTAAGTGATGTGATGGTCTGGAGAGGAAGAATTCTTTCTTTTTTTTAAAGATGTATTTCTTTATTATATGTGAGTACATTGTAACTGTCTTCAGACACACCAGAAGAGGGCATCAATCAGGTCACATTGCAGATGGTTGTGAGCCACCGTGTGGTTGTTGGGAATTGAACTCAGGACCTCTGGAAGAGCAGTCAGTGCTCTTAGCAGCTGAGTCATCTCTCCAGCCCTGAGAGGAAGAATTCTTACAGAGAAAAATATGAAAGTAGAACTCTGCTGGGGGCCAAGGCTAAAGGCTCCAGGTTGAGAAGACGACACGGAGTCTTTTTATATTAATTCTAGAAGGACCCTTCATGCTAACAGATCTAATGTTTCTAATAAATGATGGGTAACTCTCATAATTGGCTTATCTTATTACTTTATATGTATGAGTGTCTTGCTTGCCTGTATGTCTGTGACCCATGCATCAGAAGACGTCAGAGCTCTTGGGACTGGAGTCACAGGTGGGTGGGAGCTACCACGTGGGTGCTAAGAATCCAACCTAGGTCCTGTGCAAGAGCGATGAGCTTTCTTAACTGCTGAGCCGCTCTCCACCACTCATGATTGGGTCTTAACTATATTTAGTGGGTTGCAAGGTTGCAGTTAGCATTTCTGAAAAATAGAAGTTGTGAGCTCCCCCCCCCTTTTTTTGTTTGTTGCTTTTTATTTATTTTCTGGTTTTGAAACAGAGTCTTTCTACATAGCCCTGGCTGGCCTGGAACTTGTTATGTTGTAGCCCAGGCTGGCTCTTCTTCTTCCTGCCTCTGCCTCCCAAGTAGTAGGACTAAATCCATGTCACTGTGCCTGGCTTTTGTTGTTGTTTCTTTACTGTTGTATTGTGATGCTCTCTCTCTCAGATTCTCAAGCCAGGTTAGCTCTGAACTTATGGTCTAGCCTTGACTCACTCACATTAGACTCAGAACAATCTTTCTGCCTCAGCCTCCCCCCTCTAACTCCCAAGTGCTGGGGCTACAGGTGTAGCTCAGACAAGCCTAGATCAGAAGGGACTTGTATCTTCAGCACTGCCAGGGCTGAAGCCAGAAGACTGGCTTCATTCTTCTTAAACAAGCCTAGAAGAGAGGGCAGTTCTAGGGACAGAGGGGTAGAACACGTCACACAACAGAGAGGCTGAAGGGATGCGAACCGAGTAAAGATCCACCTTTGGTAGAAGGTAGGGCACAGCCGAGCAGAGACATGGTGTATGCTACAGGGAGTGTGAGTTTCTTTTCCTGGTGCTGGGATAAAATACTCTAACGAAAGCAACTTTAAAAAGGAAAGGCTTATTTTAGCTGACTGTTTCAGGTACCAAACTGTCCACACAGGGAAATCGAGGCAGCAGGAGCATGAAGTGTGGTCACCTTGCACCCACCGTTGTGTCCATGGTCAGAAGGGAAACAGTGCATGCACCGTAGTGTTTAACTGACCTCCATGTTATACAGTGCTCACTTCTCAGCCCAGGAAATGGTCCTACCCACAGTTAAGATGGGTCTCCCACACCAATTAATAAGATTAGGATGCCGGAGGCCTATTGTCCTAAGAGTATACTCTGTAAAGCTGATGATTAACACTAACGGTCACAGCCCCACCCCTTCCCAATTCAACACCTACATGTATCACTTTTTAAAGATTAATAGTCTATATAATTTTTAAATGCATTAGTAGGATGGCATGTGGAGGTCAGAGAATAGCTTTATGGGGTTGGTTCGCACTTGCCATCCTCTTGCGAAGCCAAGGGCTCACACTCAGGTTCCGAGCTTGTAGTACGAATGTTATTTTACTCACGGGGTCATTTCTAACCTATGAACATCCTGTTTTTAAAACTTTCCATCCCTTGCTCACACTGGCTCAAGACCCTGTTATAATGTAAGCGGTATTCATCTCTCCCGTTTCCTGATAGCGGATGTGACGTGTCTAGCGGCTCTAAGCTCACACGGCCTGGATAGTCCCACCATGGCGTATACTGTTAAAAAAGACATTCGTCTATGAGACCAAATGGAAAGAACAGAAAGCAAGACACCAGATATAAACCAAAGGAAATGTGGGGTCACCAAGTGGGGCAGAAGATAAGCAGAAGCCAGGTGTGATCCCCAGCTAAAAGATGAATTAACAGAGGCAAGGGCCTATGAGGTCAGTACTTCTGAGTTCCAGGCCAGTGCGGACTACATAACAATATTTCTCATGGAAAGTTTTCTTCAGCGGTACACAGTGCTATATGCTGCAATCCCTGCACTTGAAAGATAAAGGCAAAAGGATCAGGAGTTGAAAGCCAGTCTTAGCAACTTAGTAAGTTCAGGGCCAGCCGAGGCTACACAGGGCCAGCCAAGGCTATACGAGCAAACAAACAAACAAACAAAAATAAATAAATAAATAAAAAGAAAGAAGTATTATTGGCTGATACAAAAAAATTATTTAAAAAAAGTTAAAGATTTTATTTGTATTTTTTTTAACTGTATGCATATGTGTGTGGGTTTGTGCACGTGACTCCAGTACCAGCAGAGTCCAAAAAGAGTATGTCTCGTCCTTTGGAGTTGGAGTTATAAGGACCTGTGAGCTAGCAGAAGTGAGTGCTGGGAACTGAACTCAGGTCCTCAGAGGAGCAGTGTGTACCCTTTCTCTTAATGGAGCCATCTCAAGACCCTCTCATTAAGCAGTGATAATATATTTCAAGTTAATTATCTATCTTTAACGTATTGTTTTACTTCTACCAAAAAACTAAAAGGTAACTCAGCCCGAAGCCTCCAGTGGTTTTATGTTTATTTGGTGCATGTTCAGAAATGGTGTCTCAGTTGCCCCTGCGTTCTCTGGTGCAGTAAATTTCAGACTTACAGATTAGCCTCAGATTCTAGATAGGAACGTGGATAAGGGGCCGAGAACAAAGTGTGGAGAGGGGCTTGGCTTCTAGCTAGCTCCAAGAATCTGTCTGAGCAGGAATTTTCTCCCAGCTAAAGGCCTATGCAGGCAGTCCTTGGCAAACAAAGGTGGTGGTGGTGTGGGGGTGGGGGTGGGGGCGCTGCTGCTGTTGGGATTTAGGGGCTTGAGATGATATGGATTCAGCACTGAAGTGCAATGATCTCTAAAAGTTTCCCATGATTCCCAAGGAAGACAGTGAGCCAGTCTGACAGTCTCACAGAGAAAGGGCAAACTGCCTCCAGACAGAAGTGAAATGGGTACAAGAGGAAAAGAATGGGGGGGGGGGCCTGGGGCAAGGCGTGGGAATATAGGAAACCAGGATTTATGAGTCCTGCAGGCAGGTCTGCAGTGAGGAAGAATAGATCCCGAGGCTGCTTCCTCTGGGGGCTTGCTGCACAGGCTGCATCCACACAGAAAGAAGCTAAGGAGAGCAGGGATGGCCAGCCAAGATGGCTTCGCTGCTGTCTTTTTCTTTACAAGGTGTCATTTTTATTGCCTGGTTTGTCATCAGTTTAAAGAGATTACTAGGAAAGATATCTTAGATTGTTAAGTGAAAAAAAGAGTTTGAGATATATTTACAAAGTAACTGACTGTTAGTGGTAGAACATGGTTGTATTACAGCAAATATCTTTTCTCCAATTTAGTGTGTGTGTGCACACGTGCGTGCTTGTATTACATTAATGTTATACATACATCAAAAAGTCACAATTTCCACACCTTCCACACTTTTTCAAATATGTGCATTTCAAGTATGTTTCCTGGGAGCTGGGGGGATAGCTCGGTGGTTAAGAGCACAAAGGACCCAGGTTCGATTCCCAGCACCCACGTTGTATGGTTCACAGCCACCCGTAACTCTAGGCTCTGACATCCTCTTCTGGTCTCTGTATAATTAACATGCACTTGGCAAACATGTAGAACAATACACACACACACACACACACACACACACACAGAGAGAGAGAGAGAGAGAGAGAGAGAGAGAGAGAGAGAGAGAGAGAGAAAGGAGTCAACAAAATTAAAAATTTAATTAAAATAAAAAAATCAAACTTCCCTTTTAACCAAAACCACAGTTCTTTCATAAATGGGTTTTTAACAGCACACATTGAATATCACTGCACTTTAGTACATAGAAACCTAGATATCTATGTCCTGGCCTTTTGTCCCCTTTTCTGTCAAAAACAATCTTGTGTAGATTCAGATTCACTGTGTAGCTGAGGATGACCCTGAACTTCTGATTCTCCACCCTCTGCCTACAGAGTGTTGGAATTTACAGCTTTGCACAGCCACACCTGGGTGTGTGCAGTGCTGGGGATACACATTAATGTGTATTGGTGTCTTACCTCTGTGTATGCAGTACCCACAGAGGCTGGAAGGGAGCATCAGAGCCCCTGGTACTGGAGTTAGAGAGGATAATCAGATCTTATCTGATTGGTTTACAGTTTGCTTTGGACTTAGGTTACTAGACAGACATTTGAGTCCAGCCTTTGTACCAAGTGTGTCACTTTGTACTTGTGACGGCTGACCTGGGGCTGTGAGGATTGTATAGAATTCGACTTTAAAATTGCCCTCCTTCATCCTAAGCCAAAACCCAAAAGTGGCATCTAAGTCCCAATTGGCAGGAAAAGCAGCCACAGTAGAACCAAGACAGCCAGCTCATGGGGAGCCTTCCCAGTTCTCCACTTGGCTACTTGGTCTCTCAGTAATGACAGGAATAGTGGGCAGGGTTGTCAGAGAGGGAAGCAGTGGCTCACTATGCAGCCTGAGAAGGAGAGGTGGGTACTTGTCAGCTCTGGAAGGGGTCACCCCAAAGACGGCTGCCTTTCACCCAACAGAGGTATCTTGGGTTGTCATTTTGTTGTTTTTGTTTCCCCGGTTTCCCCAACAATTCACTACGCTCTTTGTAACACCCAAAACTCCCTACTAGGAGCTTGCAGAGTGTAAGCTCCTAGTGCACCAGACCCTTAGTTCCAAGCACTCAGCAAAATTTCAAATTCCTTTGCTCACAATGTCGCTGAGCTACTCATCCTAGTTGTGGATTCTGACTGCCCTGACACCCGCACCTAAACCCTCTCTGCCTCCTCAGGGTAGCATCTACAGTAGAGCTGGGTCCCCTGGGCAAGACCAGGGCAGGGTATCACCTAGGCAGACAGTGCAGCCTAGACGTCTATCACTCCAGGGAAAGGACAGCCTCCCTAAACAAAGTTTAGCAGATAGCTGAAAAGGCAAGAGCTAATAGCGAGCTGGAATTTCCAGGGCTTTAGGATTAAGCGAAAGCGACCATCAAGGAAAGGGTTGCGCGCAGGCGCGGGTGCTTGGTCCAGCGGGGATGAAGTCCGGCTCCATCCTTTACCACCAGCCCCGCGGCCGTGCCTGCGTGCCTGGGGCGATTCAGGGGGAAATTCGGGAAGCCGGGGGATGGGCCAACCCTGTTTGGTGGGTCTTGGGGGGCGGGGGGCAAGACGTTTTTTGGGTGTTGGAGAAGGTTCGGCTCCTTTGCAGATCCTCGCACATCGGCGCGCGGAGCCTCCGGGCTGCAGGTATGGTGAGGTTCCAGGAGCAGAGAGCGTGGCGTGGGACCGGGGGTGAGGATGGGCGCGCTGGGCTTCCCCTCCCGCGCACAGCCGACCTCTCTCTGGGCAGGGGAACGGGGCCTGGCTTTGCATCTGACTTTGTCAGTTGGACGCAGCCATGGGTCCACCCGCTGGTGGAAGTGAATCTGGGGGCAGCGCCCTGACCAGCCGAGAACTGGCTTTTGTTGGGGGGAGTGGCGGGAAGCGGAGCAACTCTCCCAAAGCCTGCAAATACTTTGTTTTGCCTTCCTTCACATCACCAAATTCCAGCAGTCAGCTGCAGTCCCTTGAACACCTGTAGGAAGAAAGTGCCCGCTGGTCCACGCGAGTTACTTTTTTTTTTTTTTTTTTTTGGTAGGCTGATGCGGAGCCTCGCTTTTCTCGGTGTGCTTGCTTCTCTTCAGATTGTGTTCGTACAGGAAAAGTAGGATTTCTAAACCAATGCCCAGGGCATTTTTTCTAATTTATGAACCCCGCCCTCGGCTGGTGCTGACGGCCGTGTCTCACCCACCGTGGGGAAAAAGAACTACCTTTTGTTCAATTACGGTATTTAATTTCCCCAAGTTCTCAGCAAAACAGGTGTTCTTCTCCTCGTTTTACAGATGAGGAATTTGCCCAGAGGTGAACTTTTGTGGGGCTCCCAGGGTAAGAGTCAGAGCCTGACACCGCTTGCAGCTAGTTCAAAGTGAAGTCCTCTCTCACTTGGTTTTTCGAATATTGAGTCTTTTGTTCGTTCATTTTGTGCTGTTGGTCAGTGGCCAGCCTCCAGCGTCCTAGGCTAACGCTGTACCCCAGAATGAGACTTCCAACCCTAATGGTATATCGAACCTTTTCATAGCATGTATCCCACATGTTAAAGGGTTAACAGTTCTACATTTGGAGTGATTTCAAAATAGACTTTTGGGGGGGGGGAGGTGGTGTCCGGAGAGTGGTTATCAGTGGAGCCGGAAGGTCTTTGGGGATTTGTTAAAAAATCAGATTCCTGGGTCCTATCCAAATTTGCTGAGTCAGATTCTCAGGAGGGGTACCCAGGAAACTGCAGTTTTGCAGACAGTATTCTTTTATCATATTAAAAAACGGGGTTTGGAGGTTTTTTTTTTTTGTTTTTGTTTTTTGTTTTTTGTTTTCATTTGTCTTGAGGTAACAGTTTTCTCACTTTTAACATAAATGACTCTCCTAGCGTGGCAGCCGGCTTCTGGTTGGTGAGTAAGAGCTCTGGTGCTTTGTGCTTCCTTCCTGTCATGGTCAGTAGTGGATCTTTGGTTGCCCGGAGAGAAAGTTTCCAGGGGAGGGGTAAAGACCTGAGGAAGGAAGGTCCTGCCTGGCCTGCTCCACCCATGAGCCCAGGCAAGGTGCAGTTAAAGTGGCCCTGGATTAAATGCACAGCATTTGAACTTGATCTTTTTAGGAGATTCTTAGAGCTGGTGTTTCCACAGAACCTCAGCCTCCCCAGTCTTAGTTTTTTAATTTGGTAACTATCAGCATTTGAACTTGATCTTTTTAGGAGATTCTTAGAGCTGGTGTTTCCACAGAATCTCAGCCTCCCCAGTCTTAGGTTTTTAATTTGTTAAGTAGGAGGGATAACTATCGCAAGCCTTAAAGCTTCGGCTTATTAAGTGAGTTCAGGGATATAATTTGTAAGTTAGTTCCCATGTGGTTGGAACTAGTAAATGTTCTCTTTGGAATTTTATGGTCTTGTGTGTTAGTGGATTTCTCTGGTCAGTTTGCCACTAATAAGATCTAAGCTACTTGGGAATAAGAACCTGACACTTGGAGTGTAAGAGTGTTAGCCTTTGGAAAGGGTCTCTGTGGTTCTAGGCCATCCTGGTATACAAATGGAGTTCCAGCATAACCTGGACTACACAAAACCCTGTCTCTTAAATACATACATACATACATACATACATACATACATACATACATACATACATACATAAAAAAGACAAACCCAAAAGCCTAGACAAGTACCACAAAGTTTGGCCACAAAGAGAACTTAAAACGAACAATTTCATTAAAAGGATTTCCTTACAAGGTTGGAGGTCTAACCTGTGCCTGCCCTGGGCTCCATTCCCAGCACAGCAGTAGATAAATGAGCTGCATGTATGGTACGGGTGATTTCTGATTGGTCCCTCAGCACTGGGATGAATGAGAAGGATGTTTGACATGTTGCCACTCATTGTGACGTCAAGTTCAAGAAAGATGTTAGCTGTTGTTGGCTGATGATTTTAAATGTTGAATAATGCAATTTATAGAGAGAAGATTGTTGTGGTACCAGGAACTCCCTGTGCACTCTTTGGTTGGTTGGCTGGTTTTCCAAGACAGGGTTTCTCTGTGTAACCTAACTGTCCTGGAACCCACTCTGGAGAGCAGCCTCAGAGATTCACTTGCTTCTGCCTCGGTGTGAGCGCTGGGATTAAAGGCATGTGCTGTCACTGCCTGGCTTCCCTGTGCACGCTTAAGTTTAATGTTTTATTCTTTCTCTTTCTGCTTTTTTTCTGAGAGTATTGCATGCCTTATGTGCCTGGTAAGGGTAAAACTCAGGGCCTGGCACAAACAAACTCATCAGCATAGCAAGTTTGGGTATTTATTGTAAGACCATGAAGGAGTCACTACTGCAGGAGATCTTACCTTGATGTAGTCAACATTTCTAACCTACAGCTGTTCTCCAGCCCTGCCAGACGACCCAGCACAGAATGGACGGTTATGTTTGAAAACTATCCTCAGAATTCTTTTCTCCATGACAGTGGCCTTTTGGAAAATATACGTTCTCAATTTGAGTTTGATGCTTCCTCAAGACTCATTTCAAAACCAACATTTGTGACTAGGATCCTGCAGAAAGGGTGTGTGGTGTTTCCAGGCATGTTTGGAAGCCATATGTTTGCCCTTTACTGGTGACCCTGATTTTGATTACTGGGTCAAGGTGTCCTTTCTCCAATGTGTAGTCACAGGGTTTTATGTTTGTTTTCAGTTTTGAAATGAACACGTGATGTATAATAATTAATTTAAAACTATGCAAATATTATCATCCCAACCCCACCATTATCACCAGCACCATCTACTGATGATTTGGGTTGTTTGGTTGTTGGTTGGTTATGGCCTGGAATGCTCTGTGTAGACTAGGCTGGGGTCAGAGGCATGCGTACCACACCCGTCCTCTACTGATAGTTTACAGATGGCTTGAAAAGATGCTTTTTTTTTTTAATCTGTCATTTTTCTGGTTATTGCAATTTGACTTTTACCCAGAGAGACCCCCCCACCCCATGTGTGCTAGGGGTGTGGACTCCCAGTTCCTGTTTGATTCACTGGACCATAATGCACTGGAGCTGACTTAATTTTGATACTGAAGTTGTCCCTGTTGGGCCGCCTGCACTTCTCTTGCCGCCTTGTCTTTGTTAGGATCTCCCTCTCCCCCTCCCCCTCTGCCTGGACCTCCTTGCTTTGCAATGCAAGATGCCTCCGGCCCCCATTTGTAAACACTGACATTCCTAACTCTTTGGGATTAGGGGCCGCAGGAAAGATTTTCAGAGACTCCAGTCTGCAGAAAGGCCAACCGTGGGAACTGTTTGTTTCTGTTGCTTTGAATTGTGCCCAGATGGCCACCCGGCGTACTGTACTGACTTAGCAAATTTGTCATTTTCAAACTGGTCTTAGGATGTAAAGGAAACTTGGTGGTGACCGCACCATGGCTTCCGTTTATTTTTATTTCAATTTCTTAAATGAGCAAAGGCTTCCTCATTTCTTCATGCGTATCCTCCTGTGCACCTAAGTAATGACAAGACTTATTTTTCATCTTCAGGAAAGGTCCCACGATGGCTAGCCCTAGGTGGACTGGAACTTGCTCTCTAGACCAGACTGGCCTTCAAGCTCCCAGAGACCCCCACCCCCACCCCACCCAGAGACCCCCCACCCCACTCAGAGACCCCCCACCCCACCCCTGCTTTTGTCTCTAGAGTGTTGGGATTAATGCCATGTGACACTACACCTGGCAGGATTTTTAAAAATGAAACTTGATTAAAGAACATAATGTCTATAGTATGTTATATCTGCCTTTTAGGGCCATGTGAGTTAACCATCTTCCTACTGTTTGGCTTGGGAGCCCAAATCTAATGTGAATCCCAGTAATCCTCACCTCTCAAGTAGACGAACCCCTTCTCTTCCCAAGTTGGCACACTTCCGTGTTCCTTTTTTTTTTTTTTCTGTTAAGCTTTTTTTTTTCCCCTGCAATTTTCTCATAATGTTTAAAACATCATACCACATGTATTTATGTGCTTTGTGTGTGCATGTGTGTGGTGTACCAGGGCCATCTTAGTGAGCGTATAGCGTTCTGAAGACACTTGAGGGAGTCAGGTCTCTCCCTTCTACCTTGTGGGTCCCAGAGAATAAACTCTAGTCCACAGGCTTGGCAGAAAGTGGGTTTACCAGGTGAGCCATCTCATTGCCCCAAATTAATATTCCTAATGTGCTGTATCAGTACCCTCTTTCCCCAGGTTGGCGGTTTCCCTGCAGAACCTACAGAGCAGGTTTTCTATCTGATTAAGTAGAATTCCTTCTTGATAAGGCTGGCATTCCTTTCAACTTTGTGCAAAGAGCTAGTAGACATTGTCATGGCAGCGAGCTTCTTTTGGGGACAAGATGAAAAGGATCCTGGTACTTGAGAGGATATCCCTGCAGAGATGGTTTGCTGAGCTCCCGGCCAGTGTTTACAGTGATCTCCTGGCTTTCCTCAGTAGGGAGAGCCCTGACCCTCCTATGACACTGCTTCCTGGTTCAAAGTGCTGGAGAGCCCTGGTTTCTTTCACACAGCTGCTGACGGTCCTCCTTTCCCTTCCAGACATGACTCTCCTCTCTTCCCAGTCTTCATCCCTGGCGGCCCCCTCTGGGTCCCTGTCCACTGAAAAGCCAGAGCAGAGGATGCTGGAGAAGAGGGCCAAGGTGGTGGCTGAGCTTTTGCAGACGGAAAAAGACTACGTGCGGGATCTGGAAATGTGCATCGAGAGGGTCATGGTGCCCCTGCAGCAGGCACAGGTGGGAGACAGGAGGCAGCCTGGCGGTCATGTGGTCCTTTACACCGGAACAGGTGGGGTTGGAGTGAGGCTGTCTTCTACTGCAGGAACATAATTGCAGACTGGCTCAGTGGTGAAGGAATAAAGAACCAACAGAAAGGACACACTTACCTTGGTTTCAGGTTTTAGCCTGTGGTTGGGTGGTGGTGTTGCTTTTGAGCCTGTGGCAAGGCAGCGTATTGTGTCAGGGACACTGCAGTAGAACAAAGCTGTTCCATCCCAGCTTCCAGGAAGTTGAAGGGGTGGGGTCTCAGCTAGCACCTCAGTGAGGGGGTCTTCCTCCAAATAGTCCCCACCTGCTGAAAGACCCACCTCCTGGTAACCCCAGGTCTTTAATACTCCAGCATGGGGACACTCTGGAGCCAGACCAGAACTTAGGGACAAAGGATAACACCAGAGATGGCTCTGGATGCCTTAGTTCTGGAACCAAGGCAGAAGTTAGGTAGATGACTTTGGAGAAATGTTCCTAATGTGAGTGACGTCATTAACTTTATCTTCAGCATCTTAATGCTTTGTTCCTCTTGCTCAGGTACCAAACGTTGATTTTGAAGGACTTTTTGGAAATATGCAAACAGTGATTAAAGTCTCAAAGCAATTGCTGGCTGCCTTGGAAGTCACCGATGCTGTAGGTATGAGCTCACACGAATGTTTTGATCCCAAGTGTGGTGGGAGAGGATGCCCTTCTGAGGCCGGGTGGTCTGATAGGGAAATGACATTTTACATGGTGCAGAGGTTATGACCTCCCTGTTTTCTCTTTTACCTCAGTCAGCTTTGATGTGGTTAGTGTATTAGCAGTAGTTGGGTATCATACAGTATGATGTTTTCAGACTGGAGGGTTATGAAATCAACTTAGTGAGTCACAAGAAGATAAATACAAAATATCAGAATACACTATAGTAATAGCTACTTAAAAAAAAAAAAAGAAGCTTATATTTCAATTCTGTGTATATGTCTCCCAGGTAGTGATTTACAATGTATCCGTTGCTAAGATGTTGTACACACCTGTAAACACAGGCGGTAACATCAGGAAAGTCAGAAGTTCAAGGTTATCCTAAGCTACACAGCAAGTTTGAGGCCAGTCTGAACTACATGAGACCCTGTCTCAAATTTTTAAATCTTTTTGTGGATAATTTATAAAAATATTCAAAGAACATTCCTATCATCCTCACAACCTAGGGGGCTTGTCCATTTCCTATCCCGTGTACTTAAGTGGACACTTAGCAACTTTACATTTGGCAGGCCCTGTGGATAGGGCCTAGAAGTGGCTAAGATGAATGACCCTGGCTTGGTGTTCTCTTGGGGCTGGGGCTGGGCTATTGGCCTGGCCTGCTGTCTTCTGGGTCTCCAGCTCCATTCCTTGTGTGGGAGGCTTTCTGTGGACTCTTCTCCAAATGGATGGGTCCAGAGTCACCAGAGGGAGCCAACCAAGGGAGAACACCCCTCATCTCAGATGTGGCCCTCCATCCCTCTGCCGTACTCTGTCAGGATGTCATGATAGGGGACATACTGTAACACGGCTGTTTTAGTGGAAATGGACAAGTCCTTCCCAGTTGCAGCAACTCAACAACAACTAGCAAAGGGGACCCTCTGCCATTTTAGCTGGTCATGGGGTACTCCTGCAGTCCTAACACTTGACAGAGGACTGAAACCTGCTTCTAGATAGCCTGGTCTACATAGAGGGTTTCAGGCTAGTCAGAACTACATAGCAAGACCCTACCTCAAACAGATTTTTTTTTTTAAATGTCTTTTAAGTTTTCAGACTTTTTCCAGAACTCCATCTGGTTTCTCTCTGTGGTTGCCTGATGGTAGTTGCTATGCCTGGGTCTAAACTGACTTTCTAGAAAGACTGTGGGGTAATGCTGTCAGCTCAGACAATGCTACATTTGCCTGATTCCCACCAGGCCATGAAAGCAGGGGCCTGCCCTCCTCCATGCATGGGGGGCGGGAAGCCAGTGCACAGTCAGCCTGCCTGGATCTCAGAGATTCCCACCAACACCCCTGTGAAGCTGAAGTGGTCTAACAGACAATGGGGAAAACGTGTGCCCATGGTCATACATCACAGGCCTACTGTTGAAACTCATGTTCATGTGGTCACTCAGTCACACGGGGTACAGTTGTTTGCTAGTTTGGCACAGTTGTAGTTGTTGAACAATTAGAAAGCAAAACCTGGGTACGTTGGTCGTACGGAGGTGAGAAGGGAAAGGGTGTTGGAGTCATGGTGGCCCAACTTGGACTCACTGGTAAGGGACAGAGGAAGGCTGGGGTGTAAGATTATGCAGTGCCTGCAGGCGGTTTGTTGGAATTAGGAAAGAAGCGAGAGATGTAGCTGATGTCTAAAGAGTTTGGGCCCTCGGTGGTCCTGCTTAACGGGCTTCACCAGAGCGAGTTCCCTTCCTCTCCCTCTTAGGTCAGATTCAGCTTAGGTACCAACTGGCGTTTGGATTTGAGGGCTGCACTCTTACAAGATGGATGGTGGGAGCATGGGGTGACACAGGGCTCAGATGACCGCCCAGTCAAGAGGGCTCCCATACAAGTGTCGTCTCAGAGTGTGGAGAGCCCTCACCCTTCTGGGCAGTGAGCGTTCCTTTCGTGAACTGGCAGGTTTAAGTTCTTACAAGGGGGAGCTTTGTTTTAAGGTTTATGAGAGTTGCTTCTGGCATGAGGTGGTTTTGTCTCCTAGAACATTTTAGGTGAGATGTCATATTGTTAGTGACTGGTACTGCCTACAAGGTGTTTGAGCAGCTGCCTCCGCTACTATGAGTCTAAGAGCTCCATTAGCCAAGCGAGGGCTTAGTGTAGCCCAGCCCCCACTCACACGGTACCACTTGTTCTTTTGTAGTTCTTCCTTTCGTTCTGGTAAGTCAAACAAGAAGTCAGATGGCGGGCTCAGATATGCTGAGGGCATCTGTGGGAAAATAGTGTGGTCTTAGGAACAGAAAAGCTCAGATCCAGGCAGGAGGTGTAGCCTTAGGAGGGGCAGAGATGGTGGTGGTGATGTGGAAGGGAGCTCGGAGCATAAGAGCATTGTGGCCCCAGCAGCAGAAGGCCGCAAGCCCAGGTCCTCAGTAGGTAATAAGTGGACAAGAGATGAGCATCCCATGAGGGAAGGGTCCGAGAGGCTGAGAAAGGTAAATTAAAGGGTTGTAAAGCCATTAGCACATTACACAGAGAGAGGCAGTGAAGGAAAGAATACTTGTACTAAGGCAGAGAGTTGAGGCAGGAGAAATTGCGCCACAGTTAAGAGCATCCATGCTGGGTGGTTGACAACTGCCTGTCACTCCAGCTCCTGGGGATCTGGTGCCTTCTGTCCTCTGTGAGAACCAGAGGATGCACACACATAAATAAAATTAATAAACCACTGTGGAGAAACTTGGGTCAGTGCTGTTTCTAACTAGCGGTAGACCAGTTAGCCTCTGAATAGATTGCTTATTGTCTGT
The DNA here is from genome assembly GCF_963924665.1 of Micromys minutus. NCBI lineage: Eukaryota > Metazoa > Chordata > Mammalia > Rodentia > Muridae > Micromys > Micromys minutus. The sequence goes on from NC_137971.1 coordinate 16,841,106, forward strand.
GAATCTGGAGAGAAAAGAAAGATGACATATTTGCTTACTCATTCATTTATTTTTACTGATTTCTAACTGAAATTTAACGTTCACTGCAAGTGTGACTGTATGGAACACAGTAACCGGAATGACATGATACCACTGACCCCTCAGACTATTTCTCTTACCTTTAGTGTCCAGTCCACAGAGCCATACATATGCTGTTTCTAGTTGCTTTCCTCTGTCACAGAGTGACTGTGTGGGGATGGGTAAGCTCATTTCTGCACCCTGCACCCTATAACAAAGCACACGCAGAAAGCACACTGGAGGGGCCGGTTGAAGTAGTAGCTCAGGGGCAGACAGCACTTGTTCCTGTAGAGAGTTTGACTCTCTACAGAATTCCGGGTTTGATTCCCAGCTTCCACATAGTGACTCACAACTGTCTGTAGCTCCAGTTTCAGGAGATATGATGCCCTCTTCTAACATCCATGGGCACCAGACACACACATGGCGCACATACATACGTGCAGCCAAACATGAATTTAAAACACTTTTTTTTTTAAATCCCCAAATAAAAAAAGCACCATCATATTACAGATTAAAGTAGTATAGTAGATCATTATACCCTTGTATTACCACGGAGTTAGACACCACCGCTGTGGAGGGATTTCTTCATCCTTGCGCCCATGTTCCTGGAGAGTAGAGAACAAGAAGGTCATGTGGCTTGGTCACATGACAGCTTGAAGCGTGTTTGCAGATGCTAATCTCTGCCTTCATAAAGAGGGCTGGAAGCTGTATCAAGGCAGAGTTTGTAAATACATGGTCTGAAAAATACATAGCCTGGGTGACAGTCCTCTCCATCGTGGCTTGAATAATTTATAGTTTAAGCTATCACAGGGGTATTTATTAATTTGATGGACCATCTTATTGTTTCTTATAGCAGGCGAACTTGGATGACCGTAACATTTGTTGATGTACTTTGTATTTAGGATACTGAGAATAGTCCTGACACTAGTGTGTGTTTGTGTGTGCTCCAAAGGACCCGTGTTTCTTGATCACCGGGATGAACTTGAGGGAACATACAGGGTTTACTGCCAGAACCACGATGAAGCCATTTCGCTGCTCGAGGTCTACGAGAAGGATGAGAAGATCCAGAAGCATCTTCAGGACTACTTGGCAGATCTCAAGTAGGAGATTTGATGATCCCCTCCCCCATGCCTCCCACAGATGTCCCCATGTTTTGTGATCTCTACCTGCCAACAGTATTTTACACAAAAGGGATTCGTTATGTGTCCTGTGCTGTATTGTGCTAGTTTCCATTACGTAATGAAATCTTAGGTGTCTTCCGATTGTGTCTCTTGTATGGCAAGCCAGGGACAGCGACACACGCCTCTAGTTTGAGCACTAGGAGGCTGAGGCAGGACTGCAGTGAGTTCAAATCCAACATGTCTACACAGTGAGTTTCTGGCCAGCCCATGCTATATAGTGAGACCTTGTTGGAAGGAAGGAAGGAAGGAAAGAATTGTATTTGTCTCAAACTGAGTCAGCCTTTTTAGGCATGAAGCAGCCAGGAAGCTAGTAGCTCACTGTCTAGTTTTTTTCTTCTGTCCAGGGTTTTCTTCTGTCCTTTGTGGCTTATTTGAAGATGGATGCTGTTTCTAATGCATTCTCTCTTTTTCCCCTCACGCGCCCACCCTGCAGGAGCCTGTACCACGAATGGTAAGTCCCCTCCGCCTGGTTCCCGGTGCACACACCATTTACCCAGAGAGAACCTTCACATTGGCCATTGACCAGAGTCCTCCTCTGCTTGCTTTTCCAGGGGATGCACCAATTATGTCAACCTGGGCTCCTTCCTCATCAAGCCAGTACAGAGGATAATGCGTTACCCACTGCTGCTAATAGAGTTGCTGAATTCCACCCCAGAATCCCACCCGGATAAAGTGCCTTTAACCAGCGCGGTCCTGGCTGTCAAGGAGATCAACGTTAACATTAATGAATACAAGCGTCGGAAGGACCTAGGTGAGTAAAGTCACTCGTAGGCTTTTCCCTGAAGAAGTCTCAGAGGCTGGACAAGGCAGGGCCTGGTGGGAGGGGGCCAGGAGAAACAGTAACGGACTTTGGGAGGGACGGGGCGGCGATAACAAGCATCACACCCGACAGTTGGACACGTAAGCAGTTGGGCAGAAAATGCCTCTGCGGGAGACGTGGCGGTGGACTGGGCCTCATCACTACCTGTACCCAGTGTGACCTGCTCTCCGCTGTGAGCCCCTCCTCTGCCCTCCCAACCCTGGGCAGTCAGCTCACAGATGCCCACTCGCTCCCCCATAGAATGAGCTGTATTGCTTTGTCCCCTCCTGCGCCATCTCTAACCGCATGAACACCTCACATTGAGGCTGCGCTGAGTCAGGTCCCGCAGAGCGGCAGCTTGGCCTCCTCCCTACTCCTGGGCACTGGGCTGGAGTCTACAAGAAACAACACTCCCTGCCCACCCTCCGTCATGTCACCACACACTGAATGGTGCTGTGGCCTTTGGTGGCTTCTGTAGCTCTCTGCCACGGTGGCCCTTCTGACGTAATGTCCACTTCCACAGTGGCAGGGTGTCCCTTCTGCTCCACATCACCGTTCCCATTGGCTGCCATCTCCAGAGTTTGCTGCGACTATGCCTGAAGTATGGCAAGGGATGTACCGTGTGAGATCGTTGTACATCAGTATCTCATTGCATACGCAGCCATCACATACAAACCTCAGGTGGCTCGAAGAGGTGACATGACTTCTATAAAGCGGGGCCTTGATTAGTGACAGACCTGAGCATAGAACGCAGCCGTCCCCAGCCTCAGCCTTCTGGTTCTTCGGCCTTTCCCCCTCTCCCCAGCCACTTCCCTGGCCACCAGTCTCTCTCTCCTGAGGGAGCCATGTCTCTGTGCAGACGGGTTCTTCAGACTAATCCTTGGATCAGTTACAAGTCACTGAAAACAAGCATTTGTTGCTGTCTTCTTCGGTTTTAGGAAACCCTGGTGTTTCTGGGTTGTTAGGCTTGTTGAATTCAGGCTTGGGGACGGGGCTCTTTTGACCAATGGCCTTGGCTTGCACCCTAGTGCTTAAGTACCGTAAAGGGGATGAGGATAGCCTCATGGAGAAGATCTCCAAGCTGAACATCCACTCCATCATCAAGAAGTCCAGCCGAGTTAGCAGTCACCTGAAACACCTCACTGGCTTCGCTCCACAGGTGAGCCCCTTGCTTGCAGGCTCAGCCTGTCTTCAGCAGCTCTGCAGGGCCCTGAGGGCAGCTGTTGGCATGAGCTGCCATGGGAACTCTTCTGGTTTTGCCACTTAGTGGAGACAGGGCCCTGCAACTACCAAACTGCTTCTAATCTACACAGAGGCAAATTAGGAGACCAGCCGGGCCAGCAGACAATAGTTCCTGTGGTCTTAGAACCTCTAAGACGCTTATAATCTGTTTGGGGAACCCTGATCCACAGTGCAGACATGCGGAGCTAGACGGGATTTAAAAGATCATCTAAATCGATACCTTATGCTACAGAGACGAAACCATGGAAGTAGGAGATTGAGCGATTTGAGCCACAGCTCGGCAGTTGCAGACCTGGAAGTGTCCACATACAGTTAGTCACAGCATGAAAGGTACACAGCAGAAGGGACTCACTTGCCACACACTGTTGCACTATTGTGAAACAGTTCAGTGAAAAGTGCTTCTGAACCTGAGCTCATCTGACCCTTTGTGGAGGGAGCGGGGGAGGGGCCGCCAGCCTGGAGCAAGTACAAGGGAAGGGCCTGGTGGGCAGAGGTGGCAGTGCCAGGAATGAAGAGGACAGCAGCCCCAACAGGACACCGGCTGTGAAGTCAGTTCGGAAGTAGGCAGGTCCACGTGTGTTCCCGAAGTCAGAGTCACAGAGGCAAGCGTCCAAACTCAGCTTGATGTGACTCAGGGAAACAGACAAAAGACAGTTTTGATATAGGGTCTGTTGAACGGAAGTCCAGAGTCTCTAAAAGCACTCCTCCTCTTGAGCAGCTAAAAGATGAAGTATTTGAAGAGACGGAAAAGAACTTCCGGATGCAGGAGAGATTGATTAAGTCTTTTATCCGAGACCTGTCCCTCTACCTCCAGCATGTGCGGGTGAGTGACGTCTTCACCGTGGTTAGGAACAGCCCTCCGCCATTTCCCTGCTCACCCAGCACATTGTTTACTGAAAGCAGTCTGGACTGAAATGGACGCTTTCCCATGGGGGTACTTTTTGTTATTTGTATTGAGTTATTCATTAGTTAGCACATTCTAAAGATAAGCACTTCATTTTTATATTGGAAATAGTGTGTTTTTTTCATATACAATATATTCTGATTATAGTTTCCCCTTCGTCTACTCCTCCCCTCCCATCTGGATCCACCCCTTTCTGTCTCTCATTAGAAAACACCAGGCATCTAAGGGATACAAATAAAATGCAATAAGATAAAACAAAACTAGACAAATCGGAATAGGACAAAAAAGACAAAAAGAAAAGGCACAGGAAACTGAGATAAAGCGAAATACTTGTTTGCACATTCAGGAATCCCGTAAAAAGGCAAAACCTGTAGGACTTAAAATGATGGTGGTGGTGGTGGTGGCGGTGGCGGTGGTGGCGGCATTGGCACCAGCGCCAGGCAGGCAGTAGTGGCGTACACCTTTAATCCAGCAGTAGAAGGAGGCAGACAGAGTTTGAAGCCAGCCTGGTCTAAAGTATAAATTCCAGGACAGAAAAACCCTGTCTCAACCCCCCCCCAAAACAGAAAAATAAAAAATGAATAAATAACTAAAATAAAAAGTAGAGCAAAAATTAAAATTAATTTTTAAATAGGACCCTCCAAAGATGCCACTTAGCTCTGTTGGCATCGGCTGCTAAGACTCTGGGAGAAAACTAGGTTTCATTTGTACACGGTCATCGCCTGGGGTTGGGGACAGGCCATGTGTGCACTTTAGGGCCCTGTATGGTACAGACCCATGTAGCTGGTGGGGACCTGATCACAGTGAGGCATGCTGCCTCCATCTCTTGCTCACAGGGCTCCGGTCCCGCTGGGTTTAGAGCGCCTTGTTTCCTTGGTCTCTCCTCCATCCCTGCTGGCCCTTACTCTCTTCCCACCTCCTCTTCCTCAGGCTTCCCCATCCTTGAGGGGAGGAACAGTGATCTGAGGCTGGGTGATCTGAGGCCCCTCACTCTCTGCATAATGACTGGCTGTGGACCTCTGTATTTGTCCCCATCTGCTGCAGGAGGAGGCATCTCTGATGGCGGCTCAGTGAGGCGCACTGATCTACGGCAGAATGTCATTAGGAGTCATTTGATTGCTGTGCTCCTTTTGTAGAAGAGCAGTATTTGATTTCCCTCAATCCCTGGCTGTCTAGTCACCAAAGCAGCATCAGGGATGGGCTCTATCTCATGGAGCCGACCTTAAATCAGATACTGGTTGGCTGCTCACACAAGCTTTGAGCTTCCGTTGCACAAGGGTGTCTTTCTCGCAGGAGGCTGTGGATCAGAGGGTGTGTGCCGGGTTGGTGTTTATGTTTCTCCTTTGAGAGCATGCAGAGGACCTTCCAGGAACACTAGCCAGCCGGAGTGAGGCTTTCAGCAGGCACCAGCCCTACTCCCCCATGCTCAGTGAGTTGTGTAGATGGTACTTTTAGCATAGCGTCTCACCACCAGTTTGTGGTTGTTTGGGGGATCCCACAGGACCCCTTTGGCCAACAACTTAATTAGATGCAAGCCATTCCCAGGACTAGAGATTCATTTGGTGATGTGAGATGTCCAGTTGGGGCTCTGTTTTCCCTGTCATTTGGCAGCTTCATTCCGACTGCCTTCATTATACATACTTTTTAGGAAGTTTCTACTGAATTAGGTTTGCCTAATTACCCCTCAAATGACCCTTAGTTTTAACCTTCCCTCCCTTGTCCCTCTTCCCTCTCCTTCCCCATTTGATCTTCCCAGCCCAGCCCATACCCTTGCCCCTGCCCCTCCCCCCCCAGTCCATCCATATATCTATTCCATCTTTCTATTTCCCTTCCTAGGAAGATCTGTCCCATACCTTCCACCTAACCTCTGTGGTTCTACAAATTGATTGAGCTCATTTATCTGACTTAACAGCCACATATAAGCAAACACACACCATACTTGTCTTTCTGGGTCTGGGTCACTTCACTCAGGATGATGTTTTTCTAGTCCTATCCATTTACCTGGGAATTCCATATTTTTCAATAGAGGAGTAATATTCCATTGTGTCATGTACCACGTTTTCCTTATTCACTCATCCATCGGTTGACATCTAGATTATTTCCAGTCTCTGGCTGTTATGAATAGAGCAGCAGTGGACATGGTTGAGCAATGTCCTTGTGGTAGGATGAAGTGGCCTTTGTGTATATGCCCCAGACTGGCGCGGCTGGCTCTGTTCCCATCTTTCTGATGAACTGCCACACTGATTTCCATAATGACTTTATGAGCTTGCACTCCCACCAGCAATGGATGAGTGTCCCTAATCCCACATTCTCACCAGTGTGAGCTGTCGTTTGTTTTATTGATCTTGGCCATTCTGACTGGCATAAGATGACATCTCAGAGTAGTTTTGATTTCATTTCCCTGACGGCTTAGGATGGTGAACATTTCATTAAGTGCTTCTCAGCCATTTGAGTCTCCTCTCTCGAGAATTCTGTTTTGCTTGTCCCTGTTTTTAAATTGGGTTCTTTGTTTTCTTGATACCCAGTTTTCTGAGTTCTTTATATATTTTGGATATCAGCCCTCTATCAGATGTGGAGTTGGTAAAATTCTGTTCCCAGTCTGTAGGCTGCAGTTTTGCCTTAATGATGGTGTCCTTTGCTGTGCAGAAGCTTCTCCGTTTCTTGAGGTCCCGTTTATTAATTTTTAACCTCAATGTCTGTAATAATGCTGCTCACTTCAGAAGGTCTACTGAGTTCAAAACTGTCCCCACTTTCTCTTCTATCACATTCAGCGTTTCTGCTCTCATGTGGTATTGAGTTTTGTACAGGGTGGTAAGTCTGGATCCCTCCACATTCTTCATTTGACCAGAATCTTCGGTTGAAAATGCTGTCTTTTTCCCAGTGTGTGTTTCTGGTTTCTATCTAAAAAATCAGTAGTCCATAGATGTGTGGACTATGTCTGAGTTTCGATTTGATTCCATGGATCATGTGTCTAGTTTTGTGCCATTGCTATGATGTTTTTGTTACTAAAGCTCTGTATTACTTGACATCGGAAATTACACTTCCTGCGGGTCTTTGATTATTCACGATTGCTTTAGCTGAAAATCGACCTTTCAAGATCTGTAAAGAATTGTGTTAGAACTTTGGTGGTGATTGTATTGAGTGTGTAGAATGGTAGTATGGCCGCCTTCACTGTTAATCCTGCTGGTCGTGAGCACGGGAGATGTTTCCATCTCCTGCTATTTTCCTCAGTCTCTGTCTTCACTGTCTTCATGGTTGTAGTCCCACAAGCCTTTCACTTGTGTGGTTAGAGTTACCCCAAAATATTTTATCTCTGAGGCTACTGTGAAGAGTGGTGTTTCCATGAGCTTCTTCTCAGTCTGTCTGTTGTCTGTACACAGAGGGCTACTGGTTTTTGTGAGTTGGTTTATATCCTGCCACTTCACTGAAAGTGTTCAATCGCTGTAGGAGTTTCCCAGTGGAATTCTTACTGTCACTTATGCAGACTATCGGAACATCCGCATATAATGGTCCTTTGGCTTCTTTTCTTTCCAGTTTGCTTCTCATTGATCTCCTTCAGTTGTTTTATTGCTCTGGTTACAACTTCAAATACTATATTGAATGGGTATGGAAGGAGTGGGCAACCCTGCCTTGTTGCTGATTTTAGCAGGATTGCGTTGAGTTTCTCTCCCTTTAAGTTGATGTTGACTGTGGGCTTGATATTAATGCCTTTATTATGTCGAGGCATGTGCCTTGTGTGCCTGATCTGTCCGGGACTTTTATCATGAAGGGGTGTTGGATTTTGTTAAAGGCCGTTTCTCCATCTAATGAGAAGACCATGTGGTCTTTGTCTTTCAGTTTGTTTACATGGTCCATTGCTTTTATCAATTTATATTTTATATAATTTGATGCAACCCATCCTTGCATTTCTGGAATGAAGCTTACTTGATCATGGTTGATGGTCTTTTTGATGTGTTCTTTGGAGTCTGTTTACAAGTATTTTTTTTTCTTACAACCTTTTTTTTTTAAAGAGAGATACATGTACAGATTTTTAAGAGCACTTTGGAATAAAACTATATAAATATATTTTTGTCAGTACTTGATTTTTTTTAAGGTTTGATAGTATGCATTGAAATCTTACTAGTTATCATAAGCATAAAGCACATGTTTGCAAGTATTTTATTAAGAGTTTTGCATCTGTGTTCATAAGGGAAATTGGTCTGTAATGCTCTTTGTTGGGTCTTTATGTATCAGGCTTAGGTATCAGAGTAACGAACCTTATAAAACAAATTGAGGCAATGTTTCTTCTGTTTCTATTTTGGGGAATAATTTGAGGAGTGTGGGCACTGTCTTCTTTGAAAGTCTGATAGAATTCTGCACTAAAATCTTATGGCCCTGGACTCATTTTGGTTGGGTGACTTTTAAAGACTGTTCCTTTTTATTTCACCAAAGCTTGTAGGGCTGTTGAGATTGTGTATCTGAACTTGAGTTAACTTTGGTAATTAGTAGGTTTCAAGAAAATTATCCATTTTTGGAATTTTCAAATTGGTGGCATACAGATTTTTTTTTAAAGATTTGTTTATTTATTTATATGAGTACACTGTAGCTGTCTTCAGACACACCAGAAGAGGGCATCAGATCCCATTACAGATGGTTGTGAGCCACCATGTGGTTGCTGGGAATTGAACTCAGGACCTCTGGAAGAGCAGCCAGTGCTCTTAACCACCAAGCCATCTTTCCAGCCTCACATACAGGTTTTTTAAAAGTTTGTCCTTATGATTGTCTGGATTTACTCTGCTGTTATGCCCCCTGCTCACTTCTAATTTTGATAATTTGGATGTCCTATCTCCACCTTTAGTTAATTTGGATAAAGGTTTGACAATCTCACTATCCTCAAAGAACCAACTATTTTTCATTGATTCTTTGGTTTTGTTGTTGTTGTTTTTATCTTATTTATTTTACAACTGAGTTTAATTATCTTTTGTTATCCTTTCTGGGGTATGATTTTCTTTTCTTTATGTCAACACTTAGTGCTACGACTCCACCTCTTAGAACTAATGCCGTCACTCTGTCCCGTGAGGTCATTTTTCTTTTCATTCACTTCAAGGAAGCTTTTCTTTCCTAATTTTTCCCTTGACCCATTTCTCACTCAGTAGAGAGCTGCTCGGTCTCAGCGAGGTTGTACGCTTCCTGTTGTTTGTGTGGTGGTTCACATCCGGCTTTAATCCACGGTGGTCAGATAGGATACAGGATGTTATTTCAACTTTCTTGTAGCTGTTGAGACTTGCTTTATGTCTGAATATGTGCTCACTTTCAGAGAAAGCTCCGTGAGGTGCTGAGGACAAGGCATATTCTTTTGTATTTGGGTGAAATGTTCTGTAGATGTCTTTTGGGTGGGTCCATTTGGTTTATAATGTCTGTGAGCTCCAGGGTTTCTCTGTTTAGTTGTTGTCAGGATGTCCTGTCCAGTGCTGAGAGTCGGGTATTGAAGTCTCCCACTGTCCGAGTGTGTCAGCACGTGACTTAAGCTGCAGTAGTGTTTGTTCCTTTTGTGAACTTGAGTGTCCTTGTGCTTGGTGCACAGATGTTAAAAACTGCAATGTCCTCTGTTGGATTTTTCCTTTCATCATGTCGTGTCCTTCTCCAGCTCTTCTGTTTACTTTTGGTTTGGAATCTACTTTTTTCAGACACTAAAATGGCCACACCTACATCCATTTGCTTGGGACCTCTCTTCCATCCTTTTACCCTGAGGTGATGTCTGCCACTGGGGTTGAGGTGTGTTTCTTGGCTGCCTCAGAAGGATAGATCCTGGTTTTGCATTCATTCTGTTTTATGCCTTTTTTATTGGGGAATTGAGACCACTAGTTTTGAGAGTTGTCAGTGAGCAGTGTTTGTTGATTCCTGTGATTTTCTTCTTGGGTGCTTTCCTCCCCTTTTGTTTTGCTGGCCTGAGATTGTTTATTCCTTGTGTTTTCTTGGGTGTGATTAACCTCTTCGGGTTGAGGTTTTCTATCTAGCACTCTCTATAGGGTTGTACTTGTGACTATTACTGCTTGTATTTGGTTTTATCTTGGAAAGTGTTTCTATATCTATTGTGATTGAACATTTTGCTGCATGCAGTAGTCTAGGCTGGGATCTGTGGGATCTCTTAGAATTTGTAGAACATCTGTCCAGGCCCTTCTGGCTTTTAGAAGTCGGGTATTACTGGACAGTAATGGCTCACACCATTAATCCCAGTATTTGGGAAGCAGAGGCAGAGGCAGGTGGAGCTCTGAGGCCAGTCTGGTATTCAGAGTGAGTTCCAGGACAGCCAGGGCTACATAGAGAAACCCTGTCTAGAAAAACTGAGGCAGGAGGTTGGTGGGGAATAGTCAGATGTTATTCTAATGGGTCTGCTTTTATATGTTACTTGGTCTTTTTCCCTTGTAGCTTTTCATGTTCCATCTTTGTTCTGTATATCAAGTACTTTGATTATTATGTGTCTAGAGGAATTTCTTTTCTGTCAGCCTTTTTCTTTTAAGGTTTATTTATTTATTATATGTAAGTACACTGTAGCTGTCTTCAGACACATCAGAAGAGGGTATCAGATCTTATTACAGATGGTTGTGAGCTACCAATGTGGTTGCTGGGATTTGAACTCAGGACCTCTGGAAAAGCAGCCAGTGCTCTTAACCACTGAGCCATCTCTCCAGCCTGGGATTTCTTTTCTGGTCCAATGTATTTGGTGTTCTGTATGCTTCTTGTACCTTGACAGACATCTCCTTCAGGGTAGGAAATTTTCTATGATTTTGTTGAAAATATTTTCTGTGCCTTTGCCTCGTTTCGTCTCTTTCCTCCAGTCCTATTATTCTTATATTTGGTCTTTTCATCCTGTCCCAGATTTCCTGGATGTTTTATGCCTGGAGTCTTAGATTAACATTGTCTTTGACCCAGGTATCTATTTCCTTTCTCTTGTCCCCAGAGCCTGTACTCTGTTGGTGAGCCTTGCCTGAGGTTCCTGTTCAAGTTCCTGTTTTGTTTTTGTTTTTTCTTGTCCACATTTCCCTCGGTTTGGGTTGTCTTTATTGTTTGCACATTCAGATCTTTTATGGTTTGATATGTTTCCTTCCACCATTTGCTTTCATAAATTTAAGGGGTTTATTCATTTCTTCAAGGACTTCTGTCATATCCACAAAGGCCGTTTTAAAGTCATTGTCTTCTGCTTCTGCTGTGTTTCCTTTCCCGGGGCCCGCTGTAGTAATCTGGCTGGGCTCTGGTGGAGACACATTGGCCTGGCTGTTATTGTGATTTTTACCCTGGCATCTATAGGCATCTGGGAGTGGGGTGATTGTAATTCTAGGTGTTTATATCTAGTCTTCCCTTTGGTGGGTGGGTGTTTTTCCCCCTGGTTTCCATTGCCCTCTCTGGTTCTTAGGAGAGTGTGGTAGCTGTGGGTGGCCTGGTAGAATGCTTCTGGGATGCTGCCAGGTGTGGTTGTAGGGAACAGGAATGAACCTAAGGGCCAGGAAAGAAAGCAGAGTGTTCTTTCTGGATCTGCTTAATCCCCTGGGAATGGCTTGTGACTGTAAGGAGAGGTCACAGCAGGTACTCTGCTGTGGAGCTAGGGGATCTGAAACTCACCTACCTACTTCCTTCTCTGGCAGGCTTAGCTGATAGGTTCTCAGGGAGTGCCGGGTGGGGGTGGGGGCTGGGATTAGGGGATGGATGTGGGGGGTGAGGATGGGGGCTGGGATAAGAGGATGGATAGTGGGAGGAGCAAAGGTGGAGATCTGTGGTGGTCCCTGCTGAGGTGTTTGAGAAGGGTTTCATGTAACCCTGGCTGGTTTAAAGTCCCTGTGTTTGTGTATTGTAAGATGGCCTTTGTCTTTTTCCTTAAGTCTATTTCATTATTTATTTCTGTGTCCCGGTGGGGGAGAGCATGTGTACCACACAGACATCTGGGTCTGATCTCAGTCCTCTGGAAGAACAGCGTGCTCTGAACAATAGAGCATCTCTTCAGCCCTGGCCTTGAACTTCTGATTGTCCTGTCTTATCTCTGAGTGTTGGGGTTTCAGGTGTGAGATGCCATGACCCTTGCACACAGAGTCAGGGGCCTCTCCTGTGGAGTTTGCTTCTCCAGCACATGATAGTTGAGTAGCAAACACAACTTTCTGCATTCTTGGAGGTCACTCTCAGTGGGTGTGAATGAAGGAACAAGAACATGGCTTAGTGAGTCACACCATCTGCTGGAAGATATGTGTTGTAGTGGTGGGAAGCCACTGGGGAAGCCAGAGTTGGTGTAGGAAGCAGGAAGATTTGTCAAGATGAGGTTGAAACAGTTATCGAAGGGAAGGGAGCTGGTTGCTCATTAACTGTCCAAGGACAGTTGGTTCTGAGCTGGTCCACTTATGGTGAATTAAGAAACTGTTGAGTGCTTGGTTTGATGGTTTGGTACTTAAAATCTGGACAGTACAGAGAAGATTAATATCACTCTTGCTCACAGATGACACACAAATTCGTGATGCCTCCCATATTTAAAAGAGAAAAACTCTTTTGGGTTGATGCTCTTCCAAAGAATTTAAGTCCCTTCTGGCCTCTACACATGTCTACAAGCACATACACATATAAGTTTTCTTTTCTTTGTTTTGTTTGTTTTTTTTCAAAACAGGGTTTCTTTGTGTAGCCTTGGCAGTCCTGAAACTAACTCTGTAGACCAGGCTGGTCTGGAACTCAGAAATCTGCCTGCTTCTGCCTCTCGAGTCCTGGAATTAAACCACCACTACTGCCATCCAGGGTACAGGGTATATATATATAAATCATTTATAAAGGCATGCTTGTTTCTGGGTGAAAATACTGCATGAGACAGGGGAATTTGCTTGAGAGGATCATCAGTACAGGCTTCTGCACGGGGTGACGGGTGAAAACCAGGAAGTCCCCCAGGCAAAGACCAGGAAGCTCTTTGTATTTTCACCTGTGTCTTTCTCATGGGCTCCAGGAATCTGCCTGTGTGAAGGTGGTGGCAGCCATGAGTATATGGGATCTGTGCATGGAGAGGGGACATCATGACCTGGAGCAGTTCGAGAAGGTGCATCGTTACATCAGTGACCAGCTCTTCACACGGTTTGTAAGTGACTTTGGCCCCCTTTTCAAAGTGTGGTTGCTCGCTTCCCAGTGTCCTCTCATAGGGCACCTCACACAGAAGTCCCTTCCGCAGAGGCAGAGGCATCAGGGTTTGAGAAAGAGCTAAAGGCCACTTTGCTTTGGAACTTCTAAAGAGCCGTGGGGCTACGCAATTTATGTGGGTTTATAGTTTGTTAGAGCTCTTTGCCAGGAGTAAACCTAAAGCAGGAGTGCCTACAGGGAGAAACTTTCACTGCTTCAACAGGAAATCCTTTTAATAATAAGCTATGAGAGCTGACAAAGGGCTTGGGGGCCTAAGTTCTTTTTCTTTCTTGTTTTGTTTTTCAAGACAGGGTCTTGCTACAGAGCCCTGACTATCCTAGAACTTAACTATATAGACCAGGCTGGCCTTCACCTGACAGAGATCTTTCTGCCTCTGCCCCTCTGCCCCTGCCTCTGCCTCTTGAGTGCTGGGATTAAAGGGTGTACCACCGCTGCCTGGCCCGAGGACCTAAGATCTGTGTCCTGTGCTCTTGTTAAACAATAGAGGTGTGGTGGCGCACACTTGTTCTTAGCCCTGGGGAGGTAGAGACAGGTGGCTTGCTTGGCCATCCATCCCAGCGGACTTAGTGTATTTCAGGACAGCAAGGGCCCCTGACATCAGTGGTCTCCTGTCCACGCATGCTCCTGTCTCCTCTCCTGCACATGCTCCTGCACACATCAGATAGCACGATATTAAGTACCTGTTTATGCTTCATGTGTGTAGTGGCACACCGTCAATGTGCGCGCCTGTCTTTCTAGAAGGAATAAAAGAAAAGTACCCTCTGAAAAACAAAAGTGGGCTCCCCAATGCTGTGACCCTTCCTCATGCTGTGGTGACCCCAACATAAAATAGTCCATTATTCCTTCATAACCGTAATGTTGCTGTTACGAATCCTAATGTAAATATTTGATGTGCGACCCCTGTGAAAGGGTCATTTGACCCCCAACTGGATCACTAGCCACAGGTTGAGAACCACTGGCCTAGACAATGAGGGAGAGGATGAAGTCCCAGACCTTTTTTTTTTTTTGTTTAAGATTTATTTATCTTATGTATGTGAATGTACGGTTGCTGCCTTCAGACACACCAGAAGAGGGCATCAGATCTCATTACAGATGGTTGTGAGCCACCATGTGGTTGCTGGGAATTGAACTCAGGACCTCTGAAAGAGCAGCCAGTGCTCTTAACCGCTGAGCCATCTCGCCAGCCCGCAGTCCCAGACTTCAGCACTCACACTGAGCTCCTAGACGAGGAGACAGGGTATGTGGCAGGGCAACCACGCAGGCTAATCACACATCTTACCAATAGTTCTTTACTGTTCAGCAACAAAGAAGCTAAAAAGAGACCGGCCTCGCTGGCAAAGGCCCGATTATGAGAACTACCAGGTTAATCTTGGTAGGGTGTGGCCATGGGTCTGCGCAGGGTCACCTTGGCCCTAGAGCAGAGAGGGGTATAAGACATGACCAAATCAGCCTCAGCGTGCTTTGGCGACAGAAAATGAGGTACTTACCAAACGAGCAACATGCTTTTTCTGTTTCGTTTTGTTTGAGACGGGGCTGCTCTGTGTAGCCCTGGCTGTGCTGGAACTCACTCTGTAGACCAGGCAGGCCTCGAACTTAGAGATCCACTTGCCTCTGCCTCCTGCGATTAAAGGTGTGCCTGGGTGCGAGGTGCCTCTCTTGTCCCCACAGAAGGAGAGGACCGAGCGGCTTGTCATCAGTCCCTTAAACCAGTTGTTGAACATGTTCACGGGGCCCTACAAGCTGGTGCAGAAACGCTTCGACAAGCTCCTGGACTTCTCCAACTGCAGTGAGCGAGCGGAGAAGCTCAAGGACAAGAAGACTCTGGAGGAGCTACAGTCAGCCCGAAACAACTACGAGGCCCTGAACTCCCAGCTGCTGGACGAGCTGCCCAAGTTCCAGCAGTACGCCCAGAGCCTCTTCACCAACTGCATCCACGGCTACGCTGAAGCCCACTGTGACTTCGTGCAGCAGGCCCTGGAGCAGCTGCAGCCTCTGCTGTCGGTGAGTCCTTCCCCGTGGGGCCGTGCCAGCTCTGAAATACAATTGGTACGTTCTGGAATTCAAGGTAGAGTCGTTAGGTCCTGCCTATTGGTCCATTCATGGTTCAACCATCTCTTTTCAGCTTAAGGGCTGGCTCAAAAGCAGAGGCCGTGCCTTGTCTCTGGCATCAGCCATTTTGGTAATAATTCAGCCAGCTACTATACTGACCATGGTGTGGTTATCTAAGACCATCAGAAAACAGTTTTACATTATGATTCGTAACAGTTACAAAATGACGGTTATGAAATAGCGACAGAAATAATCTTATGGTTGGGGTCACGACAACATGAGGAACTGTATTAAAGGGTCACAGCCTTAGGAAGGCTGAGAAGCACTGCTCTAAAGACTCTGATCCTTCATCGGCGCTTTCTCCTATCCTGTGTGACTCTGCAGTTACTGAAAGCCACCGACCGAGAGGGCAACTTGATCGCCATCTTCCATGAGGAACACAGCCGGGTTCTCCAGCAGCTCCAGCTCTTCACGTTCTTCCCCGAGTCCCTCCCAGCTCCCAGGAAGCCCTTCGAAAGGAAGACCACAGACCGTCAGTCGTCACGGAAATCGCTGCTGGGCATGGTGAGCAGGCGCCTAGCGTGGCCCCCAGGACCGACCTGTATACACCAGGCATCTAAGCATGTCTTCTTGTGAGCAGCCTGTGTGAACAGTGTGTGGGAGTTCTGACTTTTCATATAAAGGGAGCACCTGAGGTTATTGGCCGGGCCTGTTCTGTTTCCCAGGCATCACTGGTGGGGTTGCTGGTACCCAGCTGGGACCATCCGGAGTCCTGGTGTGCATTTCAAGCTGCCTTCTAAATCATTCTTGGAAAAGCATGGGTACAGTCAGGCCTGGTTTTGATCTTGTAATAGGAAAACCAGCTCACACAGACAACTATGAATGACTTCTTGGCCTGGAGTAGCATAGTGGGTTTTGTTTTTTTAACACAGGTCTTTATATTTTAAATTTTGGGGTAAGATAGATACACCAGATCATGTGGGCTCCCAGGCAGAAGGACCAGTCACTTAGGCATTTGCTCCATAGAATCCCATGAACATTTGTTGACTTTGCCTTTAATTTTTTTTTACTTTTTTCAAAAATAGTTTGTGTGTGTGTGTGTGTGTGTGTGTGTGTGTGTGTGTGCACGTGTGCATGTTAGTTTTTCGTTTTTAAGATTTTTATTTTAGATTATGGGTGTAGGTACCTGTGGAATCCAAACGAGGGCGTTGGATTCTCTGGGGCTCCAGTCATCAATGGTCCTGGGCTGTCTGATATGGTTGCTTAGGTCTTCTGCAAGAGCAATGAGTACCTCTGACCCCTCAACCGTCTCTCCAGCTCCCACTTTTAATTTAATTCTTGTTATTTAGGTTTATCTAACAATAATATAAGACGTAATGATATACTTGGTATTGGAAGGGTTTTTTTTTCATTTAAATTTTATTTTGGGGGCTAGAGAGATGGGTCGGAGGTTAAAAGCACTGACTGCTCTTACAGAGAGATGCTGAGTTCAAGTCTCAGAAACCAGTGTCTCATAATCATCTATAATGTAATATGGTGCCCTCTTCTGGCCTGCAGGCATACGTGCAGGCAGATCACTGTAACATAACTAATCTTGTTCAAAATTGCTTTATTTTGGTACTAGCAGTTGAACCCAATGCCTTATACATGTTAAAAATATGCTCTACCTCTGGACTACAGCACCACCCCAGCCTCAGAACTTTGACTGTTTAGTAGCATTTTAATCATGTTTTTCCTGTTGTTGTTTTTGCATAAAGTTAGGGTGTTAGCTTGCCTCATAGCTTCAGGGACATTAAAACAGTTCACTGTGCTTTTTACCTAACACAGCCTGACTTGATTATAACAGTGTTTTTGGAGGTGGTTGGTGGCTCAGGGTTGCTGCCTCGCTCCTGCGATGCAGGATGAGATGAAACGTGGCTGCCGGGATGCTAGCCGGAGGTTTCTTATTGGTCTTGTGCCTTTCAGCCAAGCTACATGCTTCAGTCAGAAGAGCTGCGGAGCTCCCTGCTGGCGAGGTACCCACCGGAAAAGCTCTTCCATGTGCAACGGAACTTCAACGCTGCTCAGGACTTGGATGTCTCCCTTTTGGAAGGCGACCTGGTAGGCGTGATCAAAAAGAAAGACCCCATGGGCAGCCATAACCGCTGGCTCGTGGACAATGGAGGTGAGCATCCGGCACAGGGTAATCAGACTCTGAGAAGAAGGACGTCTGGTTAGGGGGAAGTAGCTGTAGAACTGTCCTGATTTCTAGAGTATGTAGAGCCCGGGGTTGATCCTGAAGTTACCTGCTTCAGATTGCTTCTGTCTTGACAACGTTCAGAGACAGTTGTGTGTTCATTTACCCTAAAGGTGTCACTGTTTGCTCTTCACCTTCTGATTCTGCAGCGGGTGTGAATTAAAAGCCTGTGGTTTTTGTCGGCTTTCCCCTGCAGGGATGTCTTCCTGGCTGTTTCGAGAGTGACTTGAAATCAAACAGTTCATAGCTTTCTTGTTTTGGAGGAGGGTTATGGACTTTAGTGTAATCCTTTTGCTCGTAATTCTAAAACGCAGCAAGTTAAGAAGAACGGGGCCTTTTCAGAACCCTCCTGTTAAAACCTGAACTGAGTGACAGGAAAGAGTTTGTAATTGTAGCTTACGTTATGAAAAAGATAAGTATTTGACATTCCTCAAACCAAAAAACTATGAGTTCCAAAGTATTTTGGGGGCCAAGGCCAATTTTAGCAATTTTGGGGTTTCTTTAAAAGCATCTTTATGAGGTAGCTCAGTTGATAATGCTTTACTAGTCTACGGTAAGAATTCAGACCTAGAATCCCTGTAAAAAGCCAGACAGCCTCTCATGTGGGGACCCAGGAGATTCCCTTGACTCTAAAAAGCTGAGACTAAAATAATCCCAACATTTAATTAAAAGAGAACCGTGAGGTAAACACTTTCCACTCCAGGAGTCACATGACCAGGGTCCTGTGGCTTCTCTTTCTTAAGACAAACACTGTGTGTTTGAAGTGTATAGCTGAGAGCCCTCTGTCGCCTTCCCCTCTGGGCAAGGCTGTGTGCTGGTCCCAGCATCCCCTGACCTGAAGATGTTTCTGATGTGTGGAGGGGAGGAATGCAGGTGGCCTTTCTGAGGAGCTCCGTACAAGGATGGCCTTGAAATCCATCTTTGCCAGATGTGGTTGGGTGTATTTGAACTTTAGCTCACCCAAGTCTTCGCATAGTTTAGCCATGCTCGGGAGACCCTGTCACATTTTCTTCTGTGCCACTGCCAAATTCAGCAAGGCTGGCCTTGAACTCGCAATAATCCTTTGTCTCAGTCTCCTGAGTACTGAGGTTACAAGTAGTAGCTACTTGATTTTTGATTCTGTCTTGTCACGGTCCTGTCAACTGTCCACAGACTCATTGTCACTTTAGGGTTGTGCAGCTGTAAGACTGACCTAGGAGGTAGCTACAGGTACAGGCATCTCCTGGTGTTAGATGTTGCAAGCTGTGGATCGCTGAGCATTTGATTTGTTACTCTTGACCTAGCTCTTTCTTTTTGACCATGGTGATTTGACCACACGTATGTCTGTACACCACATATGCCTGGTGTGTTGGTGGAAGCCAGAAGGGGGTGCTGGACCTCCTAGAACTGGAATTACAGATGATTGTGAGTGCCATGTGGGTGCTGGGAATCGAACCCAGGTCACTAGAAGAGCAGCCTGTGCTCTTAACTGCCCCAGCCATTGCTCCAGCCCCATGGACCTAGCTTTTCAATGGTACTTTGTAAAATCCTGATATACCCCACTCCCCTGCCCAGCTCCTCTTGCTCCAGGCTTTAGCTGTTTTCTTTCTCTCTGCAGTCACCAAAGGCTTTGTGTACAGCTCCTTCCTGAAGCCTTACAATCCTCGCTGCAGTCAATCGGATGCCTCCGTGGTCAGCCACTCTTCCACGGAGTCAGACCACAGTGGCTCCTCTCCCAGGTTCCATCGGCAGAACAGCAACAGTGCCATGACCTTGAACCCCAACAGCCTGACTGTGTCCTTCACCTCAGGACTTTCCCTCAAGCAGCCTCCGGAGACGTCTCCACTAAAGGAATGTGTCCAAGAAACTCTTGGTATGTCCTCGAACGTAGGGAATCCAGAAACTGGACCTTCCACGTGCTCTTCAGACCCAGGCTTTTCCTGCCAGCGCAGGCCAGGGAACCCTGCAGATGGCGCCAGAGAGATCAGCCAACCTGCTTCAACCTTGAGGGGCTGCCAACGAGGCTCCCTGCATTCGGATGTGGTCGGTTACTCTGTGCCAGGGCGAAGTGACCAAGGCAGTGACTCCATCAAAGGAACTGCAAAAGCCTATATGGCCCCAGAAGACAGAAACAGAGGGCTCCGAAGCAGTGACACAGAAGGCAACCAGGTACACATACCCTCCCCCTGTGTAGCTCCAGAGCATGGGCAGACAGAATACGGGAGAGGACCGGGCAGGGCCTTTAAACCAGGTCCTGCCCTACATGGCCCAGAACCATGCTGTCCTAGAGAGCAGCTCCCCCACACACACTCCCATACCCCCACCCTACCATACACACACACACACACACACACACACACACACACACACACACACACATCTGCTTCCACAGACACTGCCAGGACCCCTCTGCCTTTTCCCTAGGCACTTAAAAGATGCCAAGATGAAGCCTGCTTTTTTCCTCTTCAAACCCACAAATCTTTCTGGTGTGTGGAGGCTGCTGTTTAACCCACCACCCATTCAGACTTTTACCCACCCAGCTGCATTTTTAGTGCTAGAAACGAAAGAACGGCGCCGTTTCAGTTTGTCCTGGTTTTGCACGGCCGGCTCATCGCCTTTCTGTCCCCATTGTGGTCCCTCGTGTTGGTTCAAGGCTCACCTCTGCTGCAGAGGCTCCCACAGCAGCAGGTCCTCTCATCGATGCCAGAGATGTGGTCTGTGTTGTGTTGCCTCTTTTGGAGTCTGGATTCCAAAGGCCACTTCTGGCCACAGCTTCTTTCTGGTGATTCTTTCTGCGGACAGCTTAGGACAGATGTCCTAGTTCTCACCCGAGTGGACAGTACTTTCTGGCATATAGTCAGAGAACTCACTTCTAGCCTCTCTGGCCCCTGGGGTCTCATGGCCTCCCCATCGCCAATTTTGGTTTGGTTTTTTTTCCCCGTTCTGGGATGGAACCTAGGGTTTAGGGCAGGCTGAGCGGGTACCATCCTAACTGATAATTTCTCACAGCTCACCAGTCTTCCATATCGACCAAAGGTTCCTGCTGGTCTTTAAGGCCATTCTGAAATGGTGAAAGCCCTGCGGTTTTTCCAGAGGTCTTTGTTTGTCAAACAGGGTCTCGCTGCAAATCCCATCCTGCCTCTGCCTCCTGGGATGACTGCTTTCGCCACCATATGCAGATGGTTTCAGTTTTCTTTTCCTCTGCCTTGTTCGCTGTGGAATACTCCAATCGTATATAAAACTATTAAAACTCTGAGTTAAATCAGATTAGAAATTCAGCTTCCAGAGGCAGAGGCAGGCAGATCTCTTGAGTTTGAAGGCAGCCAGGGCTCCACAGAGAAATCCTGTCTTGAAAACCCGGAAAAGCAAGCTCTGCTTTCAGGCCCATAGGGCACAGCAGGTGTGCAGCACAGACCGTAGTCTCCACAGCCGCCATGCTACCTGCGGGTTTCTAACCCTCTCTCTCCCTCCCGCAGGTCTATTTTGCCATCTATACCTTCAAGGCACGAAACCCAAATGAACTGAGTGTGTCAGCCAATCAGAGACTCAAGATCCTAGAGTTTAAAGACGTCACAGGCAATACAGAGTGGTGGTTGGCTGAAGTTAACGGAAGGCAGGGCTACGTCCCATCCAACTATATCCGAAAAACGGAGTACACCTGAGCCACGTTGCCTCCTGTTCCCCGCCTTGCCGCCACTTTCAGTCTGCTGAAAGGTTCTGGTGGGCTCCAGGCGCCTGCTCCCAAGCTGGGCCCCACCCCACTGCCCATCCATAAGGCGGAGCACGAGATAAGCTTTGTTCTGATTGGGTTCTATACTTTGATGCTCGCTAGAATTTGAAGTGGGTGGACCCCAAAGGTTTGCCAGTGATTCGGTGTCCACAAGAAGCAGGCCAAGTACTGGGATCCGCTTTGGGAAATGAGACGTTCCCAATCAGAAAAGCAGTATTGTGTGCCGGAAGCTGTGCCCGCATCAGAAGACGCTGGTATTGGTTGCTGCGTACTCCATGGTCAACTAAGTAGTCACGGGATGAGGAGGAGCAGGCTCGAGAGCTCTTCCATACACGGCTCCATACACGGGATCACACCAAACCTGGTGTGTCAGTGTCGGAGACACACCGGTGTCCCGGCAGCCTTCTCTCTCTGACACTTGCCCCTCCTCACTCCTAGTTCTTACCCTGCGAGCCTTTCACTGTGTTCCCCTTAAATGTTTACAGTCTGACTCTTCTGACCCTGTGTCTGCAAGGTTTTCCCTTGTTGAACATGGTCCTCTGCCTCTTCCGTGACACTCATTTTAACTTGATTTGATCTCTGGGGTGTCTCCTAACCTTTCTCCCTGTACCCACTAACTGACGGACTTGCCTAGACTAGCAGGCTTGGTACTCGGGGCAGCCACTGAAAGTATTCATTCTGCCGGGTGGAAGCTGGGACGCCTGCCCCACCCCCTTCCACCCCAGCTCTCCGCTGTGGTCTAGTCACCTTCACACATGCTCAAGACCACCCACGTGGCTTATTTGAAGTAGGTAGGATCAGTGGCCCCAGAAGCTTGTCTTAGAGTTGGAAATAAGAATTTTTTTTTCTCGCCACCAACTACCATACTTAAGAGACAATATTCATCCCACAGATGCTGAAGGGCCTAATGAGACCTCGAACCCAAGGCTGAAAGGTGGTCGCTAAGCCCTCATGTGAAGAAATGGCCCCAGAGACTTGTCTAAGGGTGGGTCTTAGACTCCAGCTGCTGCTCTTCCAGCTGCACATTTGGCCTTAAAATCCTGGAGAATCAGGACATGCCTGTGGCACCCCATCCACAGCAGAATCACTGGTCAGAGCCTCTCATGAAGTGTTTATATTTAAGTAGCTATTTTATAAATAAAAGCATTTCTATTGACCATAAGTGTGTTTCCTTCATCTTGAATCTAAACCTTTTGTCTCATCTTTGCCCAGCTGAGTCAAAAAGGACCAGTCTCCTTCCAAGTCGTCTACAGTTTATGATCATATATTTGAGTCATTAATTTGAGGCTTTTTTTCTTTCTTTTGGGGGGTGGTGGTGTGGGTGATCTTGTTACGTAGCCTGGGTAGGTCTCAAATGACATCCTCTTGTCTCACCTGGGTAGTGGGGCTACAAGTACTGTACCCTGACAGCCAGCTTTAAGTTGATTTTTGTTTTTTAAATACAGTTTTGAGGTGTTGGGCGTGTGGTGTGCACTTTTAACTCCAAACACTTAATTGATTTAGAGTTTTTCTTTTCTAGGACTCGCTTTCCTCCGCATTTCTATGTCTCTGCTGAGTTTTTCATCCAAATTCTTGAGTCTCTCACCCTAGGAGTTCAATCCCTTGTTTAGGTTCTTGTAGTGAGAATTCTGGAATTTTCGTTTCTTTAAAAAAGAAGAAGAATGTGCTTTCGTTTTGATCCCGGGTGTAGAGATGAAGCTTCTGGCCATCAGAAGCAGCTGACCTTGATCTGCCTCGTGCTCTAGCAGAGGCGTTGTTCTGCCAGCTGCAGATAATTTCTGAGATTGTGAGACGTTTGGAATTCTGGGACCTTCTCAAGGGTATATAAGTGTTAGAGCCCCTCGAGGTGGTTGGTTTTGGTTTGTTCGAAGTGGTGGTCAAAAGAAGAACCAAAAGGAACTAGATTTGGGGATTCCCCTAATTCCTCCCCCACCCCTTTATTCCTGACACCTCATCGGGTGTCAGGGATGAGGAGGGTGGGAAAAAGAACCCACAAAGTAGCAAAGACCAGCTACAGGTTCTAAATTCTTCCTCTGTGAAGGTTACAAGTGTTCTCACCATAAAGAAGTTACGTTCCCATCTGGGCAAGAGACTGGTCGCTGTTCCCCAGCAGCCTGCACGGCACAGCCCAGTACTATAAAAATGGACCATCACAGCACATAACATCAAAGTGGCCTCTCAATTCTTAGCCCTACCCTAAGTTAATGCAGCTCTCGGACCTTATCAGAGAAGTTTCTCTGTGCAGAGGATGGTACTTAGCACTGGAACTCACAACTGGTCAGAGTACAGAGGGGACGAGTCAGTGCAGTGCTCAGCCACCGATGACGTGAGTGTTACAGAGACCATCAGAGACGTGGAGGCGGGGTCAGAGGTCAGGGAGGGCTGGAGCAAACCTCCTAGACAGGACACCAAGCTAGTCAACATTCTAGTGA
This sequence comes from Micromys minutus, assembly GCF_963924665.1. Lineage (NCBI taxonomy): Eukaryota > Metazoa > Chordata > Mammalia > Rodentia > Muridae > Micromys > Micromys minutus. The sequence continues at coordinate 16,864,856 of NC_137971.1, forward strand.
GAAAGGGTTCATGAGCATGCGCGCGCGTGCACACACACACACACACACACACACACACACACACACATACACCCTCGTTAATCAAGGGGCTGTGGACAATTAGTGACTTTCTTAGAGAGAAAGACTTTCTCTAGGGAGGTGGACTGCACTCCAGTGGATGGCCCCAGACTTACAAGTATACGAACAGCACAAATTAGAGTCGACAGTTATTAAAAACAAAAACCAGGAAGCTGGGGGTCTGGGGATGATTCGAGGAGTTGGGCGGATGAGCGTGGGCTGAATATGATCACGTGCATTATGCGAAATGCAATAAAATAACTTTAAAATTACCTCCAATAATTGGCGTGATGAGCATTCTGCAGTCTGTTCATGGTTTCAAATGTGGCTCGTGATGAGCTTATGCAATTATTGCCAAAGGAAAGTGACGGCTAGAACGCCACAGCGTGAACAGCCACTCGAGGGGGCTCCAGGGCTGCATCTAGGACTCCGGAGCTGGCAACTGACAGCAAAGCCATCAGGCTTCCTTAGACGGCGTCGACTGGAGAGAATGGCCCGGAAGACAAGCGGATCAAAGGCAGGAGAGACAGTTGCTGGGGTTATGAAGTCTTGACTTAGGCTAAAGACTTACTGAGAAAGGGAAAGAGAAATATCCTATGAAGAATATGAAACTGAAGAAATAAGGGAGTCATCTAGAAAGACTATACCAGATGCTTTCTAGGCCTCTGTTACCTAAGACTACAAGATCAGTCACCTTGTGGGTAAGGCTGGCCCCAGGACACTGAACACTGACCTAAGACGTCCCCGGGTAATTTGTGTGTGCAGTAAAGGTTGAGACATGTCTGTCATAGTCAGGGTTTCCATTGCTGGGATGAAACACTATGCCCAAAACAGCTGGAGCGGAAAAAAGTTTATTTGGCTTATATATCCCGAGTTACAGACCATTGAGAGAAACCAAGGCAGTAACTCAAACCCAGCAGAACCGAGAGGGCAGAGCTGATGGAGGGGTACCGGTTAGTAACTTCCTCAGCCTTTTTTGTTACAGGACCCAGGACTGCCACTCCAAGGATAGTACCAGCAGGCTGGGTCCCCTCACATTAATCACTAATTAAGAAAATGCTCCACAGGCTCATCCAACCGTATGAAGGCATTTCTCATCTGAGGTTTCCTCCCTTTGAATGACTATAGCTTGTGTCAAGTTGACATAAAACTAGCCAGCACAATGTCTGTCTAGGTAATTTTTAAAAGATTCATTTTTAAAGATCTATTTATTTGTGTATTATTACAAGTACACTGTAGCTGTCTTCTGATATACCAGAAGAAAGCATCAGATCCCATTAAAGATGGTGGTGAGCCACCATGTGGTTGCTGGGATTTGAACTCTGGACCTCTAAAAGAACAGTCAATGCTCTTAATCACTGAGCCATCTTGGCAGCCCAAAAGATTTTTTATTAATGTCCATATGTATATATCTGCGTGACTGTATGGCATGGGTGCTTGTCAAACCCAGGAGAGAGTGTCAGACCTCCTGGAGTTGGATTTACAGGAAGCTGGGAGCTGCTCATTGTAGGTGTTGGGACAGGACTCCTGTCCTCTGCAAGAGCAGCATGTACTTCTAACCCCCGAGCCATCTCTCCAGAAGCCAAAACTGAACTTTTCAGAGTCTCATGTAGCCCAGGCTCACTATGTAGACAAGGCTGGCCTTGAACTCACAGAGATCTACCTGCCTCTGCTTCCTGAGTGCTGGGATTAAAGGCTCATTAGAATTTTACTGACTGCCAGAGAAATGGAAGTTAGAGGCTGCAGCTGCTCACACACTACAAGGGAAGACACCGAAGAAAGCTTCCACACCCCTGTGTGCCTGCTTTCTGACTCTCAGGCTTTCTCCCTCTGTCTGAAGTAGTTCTTAGTTTGTCTCATGTACTGCATCACTGGAGCAGACACAGATGTGAGGAGCCTACGTCCACAGAGTGGAGATTTTGGGTCTCCCTTCCTCTCAAGTTTATGACGAGAAGATGTCTGTGCACACAGGCAACAAACAGGAAGTACACGGTTCCAGAGGAGGACTGACTGCACTTTCTGTCCTACGCTGGGACTCTGGTCATGTGGTTTCCAGGACCAGGAATTGGCTGTAAGAACACATGCAAGGTGTGCACTTGATTTTCAGTCCCGTGTGTTCCACAGCTCATGTGCGCGGGACCTCACTTTCTCCTCGGTAGCCCCTCCCATCAACAGACTCTTGCCCTTTGCAGGGTGCAGCATCAGAGCAGCTCTGACAATCCTTCCGCTGGGCTCAGCAACACCCGACTCAAAGCTTTTGCAAAGTGCTTGGGCACCTGTTTTTTTTTTTTTTTTTTTTTTTGAGACACTTAATTTGAGTCTCACAACGCAGCTTTGGCTGTCCTGGAACTCACTGTGTAGACCAGGCAGGCCTTGAACTCACAGAAATCTTCCTGCTGGGATAAAAGGCATGTGCCAACAACACCCAGCCTAAGAGATATTCTTTAAGGAGAGAGAACCAGATACGAAACTTCCCTGATGTAGTTATGACGTGGTGGCGGGAGGGAGAAAGTAAAAAGAACACCTGGCTAGTGGTGTCTGGGAATACCAGGAACAGACCAGCTGGGAGGACCTCGCATCAGGCCAGGGGAGTCTGAAGACCCATGCAGACCGTGCCAACAGAGCTATGCCTGTGTACCCACATGCCCCAGTGTCTCTGGTCATCACAGTCTCCCCTTCTGCACAGGAGCAGGAAATCTCGGCATGGCAGGCTATTCTACCTCTGCTGAAATTATGACCTATGTTGGCCGGTGCCTTTATTTCAGCTGAGAACAGGACACGGTTAACTCCAAATAGGATCAAGCTGAGTAAGACAGTTGCATTTCAGTTGGAAAGGCATATGTACTGATTCAACTCAACCTGAGTCACCTCACCATGGGTGAATCTGACAATCTGACTGGTTTAATATCTGCAGCTTCCCAGCACACTACACTGCAAACCACACACAAACAAACCTTGTAAATGCTTTGCCTAACTTAAGCTAAGGATTCTTTTCTTGTTGGTGAATTTTGAGAACCCTCTATATTTCCAGAATAAATTGTTCAGAAATAGTATTATTTGGGAGTACCAGCTGTGACCGCCAAGGGAGAGGTATGTGTAGCTTTACATTCCAACTTTGTGTGTGTCTGTGTGTGTGTGTTTCTGTGTGTCTCTGTGTTTGTGTGTCTATTAATATGTGCATGTATGTGTCTCTGTATGTGTCTCTGTGTGTGTTTCTGTGTCTCTGTGTTTGTGTGTCTATTTATATATGCATGTATGTGTCTCTGCGTGTGTATCTGTCTGTGTCTGTATGTGTCCATGTGTATGTCTGTGTCTGTGTCTTTGTGTATTTCTGTGTGTTTTTGTGTGTCTGTTTGTGTGTGTCTGTATGTGTGTTTATCTATCTGTGTGTGACTCTGTATCTATGTGTCTGTGTGTGTCTGTTTGTGTGTGTCTGTGTATTTGTGGGTTTGTGTGTCTGTCTGTCTGTGTCTGTGTGTGTATCTATGTCTATGTGTATTTGTTTGTTTGTGTGTGTGTGTCCGTGTCTGTGTGTATGCATGCAGGGCCTACCATAAGCACTCTTCCACTGAGTCCTTAAAGCTACTTTTGTCTTTCCCCTGATTCTTGTAGAGACTTTAGACTATCTTGGTCTTGCTGCCTCAGGATAAAACTTCTATTAGAAACTCCCCTCAAACTATACCCTATGGGATTCTGGATCTGTCTGATACTCACCTTTGGCTTCACAGCACCTGGGAGGTTGTTCTCATACACCAGGACCAAATGTTCTGGAGCAGATGTTACAACCAATTTTTAGCGGTGAGTATGATACTTGAAACCCCGAAGCACAGAAGGGTTGGATGAGATGCAAAAATTGAGTGTTCTTTGGAAATCTTGTCAATTTTATCAGAGCCACTGGAGCTCTCCATTCTTGGTGGCCTCTAGACCACCAACCAAAATCATGGCCAGATTAATGAGAGCGAGCTTCGTTTTTATTATTGTATACAGGATGCCTCCCCTAAGGTGGGGTTCGAGAGGTCAGTTTTGGACGTGGGAAAGATAAGGTTTATTTTTTTATAATATATGTCTAAGTTAGGGTTTCCATTGCTGAGAAAAGACACCACAACCAAGGCAACTCTTATAAATGACAACATTTAGTTGGGGCTGGCTTACAGGTTCAGAGGTTCAGTCCACTATCATCATGGTGGGAAACATGACAGCATCCAGGAAGGCCTGGTGCTGGAGGGGCTAAGAGTTCTATATCTCGATTTGAAGGCCACTAGGAGAAGAATGGTTTCCAGGCAGCTAGTAGGAAGGTTTTTCAAAACCCACCCCTTCAGTGACACACTTCCTCCAACAAGGCCACACCTCCTAAGAGTACCACTCCCTGTGGGCCAAACATATTCAAACCATCACAATATATAAAATGTAACTTTCCTTTATTTTTGTGTCATGTGCACTGGTGTTTTGTCTACGTGTATGTCTGTGTGAGGGTATTGGGTCCCCTGGAACTGGAGTTATAGACAATTGTGAGCTGCTGCATGGTACTAGGAACTGAACCATGGGTCCGCTGGAAGAGCAGCCATCTCTCCAGCCCCAAGATAAGAGTTTTATAGCATAGGGATAGGTAGTCTTCAAATGGGGGCTTTGGCAGGCAGATAGGAAGCTTTACAGAAGCAGAGCAAGCAGCCATAGCAAGGTGGGCCCAACAACAGGCGGTTATAACAACCTTTTGAAACAAAGGTAAGAATTTGCAAGATGGTCGTACCTTTTTAAAACAAAGGCATGGTTACTGCTTCCTGGAACAGGTGATACAGAACTATTTGTCACTGAGGTTTCAGGTGGGGCATGCGTAGCCCAATCCTTAAAAGACAGATTTAATCACAACACAGAAACAAACCTAGTTTGTCTCTGCTATAAAATGGCTTTCCACCCTAAGAAGGAGGCGGGGTAGATCAGCACTTGCTGCCAAAACAAATCACCATGAATTCTGTGGCTTAAAACACATCAGAATTTCAAAATCAAGGACTTGTTCTTTCTGGAGGCCCCCAGGGATCCTGTTCCCTTACCTTCTCTGACTTCATCAGCTTGGACCCCCTTCCCCTAACTCCACAACCAATGCTGTAGGTCTCTCAGTCTCCATGGTTACCCTTCCCAGCTCGGCAAACACCACCCCCAACTGAGCCACACCCCCAGGCTCTCATTATTCTGGCCTTCTGAGTGACCCAATTCCGCCCTTCCCATCCTCAACCCCTTCATTACAATAGCAAAATCCCTTTTTTATGATGGAATGAAACATGTTGTCAGGTTCTGTGAATTCGATTGTGAGCATCTCTATCAGAAGAGTATTTTGAGGTAAAATTTTAATAAGGGGAAATATGAGCCTAAAGAAAGCTTTTTAACAAAGATCTAGAGAGCATACATATTTCGGGGAATGAAGACCACAAAGTCTGTTATGACTTAACTCTGCATTGTGACATGAAATCAAACAAAGCTAATATAAAAATAAAGAAACAGAGCTGTGCTCAAGGGAAGAAAAAAGTCAAATATACCAGTCTGTTTTTTAAAATTAAAGGTTCAAATGAGCCTAACGTAATTTTTATTTTCTTTTTAAAGGTTTACCTTTATGTATATTTTAACCTGAATGAAATAATACCTAGTATACATTTTTAAAGTATAGTATACAGTATTTATTTAGTATGAGTACACTATAGCTGTCTTCAGACACACCAGAAGAGGGCATCAGATCTCATTACAGATGGTTGTGAGCCACCATGTGGTTGCTGGGATTTGAACTCAGGACCTCTGGAAGAGCAGTCAGTGCTCTTAACAGTGGAGCCATCTCTCCAGCCCCTAGTGTACATTCTTATATTTCTCCTTTTCTACTTCTTCCTTAATTTCTTTTCCTCTATAAGACTTGAACTCCAGTTGGGTAGTGGTGGCACAGGCCTTTAGTACTAGCACTTTGGTAGTGATGGGGGAGGGTAGAGGTAGGCTGATTTCTGTTAGTTCAAGGCCAGCCTGGTCTATAAATCAAGTTCCAGGACAGTCATGGATGTTACACAGAAAACAGTGCCTCAAAAAAATAGATAGCTAGGTAGATAGATAGATAGATAGATAGATAGATAGATAGATAGATAGATGGATGGATGGATGGATGGATGGATGGATGGATGGATGGATGGATGGATGGATGGATGGATGGTTGAATAGATAGATAGATAGATAGATAGATAGATAGATAGATAGATAGATGGAGAAATAGACGATGGATGGATAGATAATAGATGGATAGTTAGATGATGGATAGATAGATGGAAAGATATAATTGAAGCACAATTACTTATAGGAAGTGAAAAGAAAGTCTGTGAAAATGGAATAATTCTTACATTTGATTCTTTGAAAAAAATTTTACAATCTTTTTCTTGTGTCATTTTCAAATAATGTAAAAACTTTTTCAAAAGTTCATTGATAGTCTACACGGAAGACTAACTCACACTTAAAATACACTAGAGTCTTCATTAAGTACATCTAAGCTACGTAAGTTTAAATATCTATGTTTGTACAAGGCTTGCTAATTATCCCGTCAATGCATGATTACTATGCACTTGTGATTAAAGAAATTCTCATTCTGTTGCTTAAATGGAATGTATTTCTTCAGATATTTCCAAAAGCTTGCATGCAAAATGAGTTTACAAAAAAAAAAAAAAAAAAAAAAAAAGCAAAAACCCTTATGTGGGGCTGGTCCTCTCTGTTGTTTGCTCAGGAGAATCGTGGTTACTTTGTTTCCCTGGTTGCTTCGGAGGAAGCGGTAAGAATTGGTTCAGTGACTGTCTGAAGGACCTTAAACAAAGTCAGTACTGCTGCTTGTCCGAACTGCTGAGACAGACTCTAAGGGAGGAAGGAGAGCAGGGATAAGGTTTGCCTCCCCCAGGTCTCTGTGCAGCAGCTCCCACGAGGAGAAACTCACAGGGGTAGGATGTGATGTGGACAAATGAAAACAAAGGCCAAACAAAAAGGATCGATAAATCCCAGCCTCAGCTTCACTGAGCAGAGGCAGGAAGGCTAGATTTGAAAGTAATAAGACAATAGCTTAATAATGACCTAAGCATCTTTGCATGATTACAAGACATTTTGAGAGATGCTCCCATATCACTGTGAGTCTCCAAATATGGTTATTGAACGGCCAGTGGGTCCGATGGCACCAGCTTGGTGTTTTTGACTAATGTACAATGTTTAGGTCAAGCTTGAGTAGAAACTAAACACTTTACAATAAACCTTGATTTGACATACACAGTCAGGGACAGGAAGAGGCCAAAAGATCGCAGAAGGTGATGGTGGTGTTTCCGGGGGATTTCTAGGAATTAATTTGATGAAATAAGAACTTGTGGGGGAAGATTAACTGACAACACAACAGTACTGAATATGTATTTAAATAAAATAGTTTTATTTATATCGAATGACTTTTTAAATGTCAGACATTTAATAGGTACGAAGTAAATAGAACTGGCTGTAAACCTAAGTTCTCTCACGATAATAACGCAAGGATCAGCCTGAGCTGATTCGCTTGGGAAATGAGTGAGGAGGTTGGTAGGGTTCTCCTCCATCCCTGAAGCTTTACTCTGGTGCAGGGCTATGGTCTGGGCAGTCACCGCTCAGCAGATGCAAACAGCTCCTCTGGTTTCCAGCCGGTTCCCCCTTGGTTCTCCAAGCGTTACATGTCTAGAAACGTGTTTTAAGAAGCAAACTGGAGAGTTGTACAGATTTAGAACGTACTTGAGAAGAAAATAAATAAGGGTTTCTTTTTTTAAAAGCACAGAACAAGAAAGTTCTATTACTTAACTGATTATCTGGAAGTGAAAGAGAAACTGAGCTAGGGAAGAGGGATGAAGGAGATGTGCTGAAGGTGGAGAAAAGGAGCAACAAAGATTGGTAGGCTGGGGGTGGCGTAGAAGGGGGGATGGAAACGTGGGGGTGGGGGGTGGAGGAAGTGAACAGAACAAACCCGGAGTAGCAGAGCTAAAGGCAGAGCTTTAGAGGTACAGGACTGTATTAATCCTCAAATGTCACTCCCCTGCCACAAAAAAATGGGAGGCATCTCTTGCAAGGCCTGTCGGGTTTAATTGTTCTTTCGGAGTACATAGGACAATGGGTGCTTCTACAATCGATAGATTCATATCTACTAACTTGCAGTTATAGGAATTTACATGTTGAGTTGGTAACGTTTCAAAAGCTAGCTTTGAAAAGCAGCCACTGAGGGTGAACTATTTACAATGTATCCAATCTGCAGTCAGGGAAGGGGAGGTCTTCTTTAAGCCAACCGTCTAATACCTACATAACTTTGTTGATTCATGTGCTGGAAACCTGAAAGCTGTTATCTAATCTAGACAAGGTTTAGAGGGCAGGGGAGAGTTATGATTTGGATATGCAACTAGTAGCTGCCAGGGCAAAGGAGAGGGGGTGCTACTTCAGCTGAATACCCTTCCTCTGAGAACCTCACTAAATATGAAGTGTAGGATAAATTCAAGTCTTCATAATTATATCCTCGAATGGAAGAATACAACAATCCTCCAGCACAAGCCAAAAAAGAGCTGTGAGGTTAGGGCAAAGGCAGGCAGGCTTCCAAACCTTGAAAGCTTAAAGGCTACCACTGTCAAGAACATAGGAGACCAACAAAAACATAAAGCCAGGACAAACCGGTACACACTCCTCTGATCACCCTGAGTCTTGAAACAGCTACTCTTGAAATGACCGGGTAAATGAGGAACTTAGAATTCAGGAATCAACAACAGTCACAAAAGCCCATGCCCAGCGCCACCTCATTATTTAAGGGAGGACTCTCCCTGAGACTTGTAAATCACAGACCAGGTCGTACATAGATGATAGTGCTTTGAAGTTGCCTGAACTGTCAGGTTTGGACTCTTTCTTAGTGGAGAATTTAGTCCCAAGACGTCTGGGTGACATCCCAGGCAGCTGACAGATGCCTTCAAACGTTCTCCTGGGAAGAATCTGGGTTTAACTCCAACTTCAAGGAACAGTCTCGGATCAAGTTGTAAGGGAAATGAATTTCGCTCGTAGCGAAAGTTGAGGCATCAGACAAGGAAATATGACACCACAAATAATACATGAGGGGGAAGAAATGTCACCAAGGTTAAGAACTTGTCACTGCTGCAGAGGACTCAAGTTCAGTTCCAGTACCCACAGGTAGCTCACATCTGTCTGTAACTCCAGTTCCAGGGGGATCTAAAGCTCTCTTCTGACTTCTAATGCATGTTCTACACATACGTGCATGCAAGCAAACCATTCATACAATAAAATAAATAAATCTTTTAAAAATTAAACATCATTAAATCATTAAAATAAAAAAATAAATCAACAAGTAAAAATTAACATTAAAAACGCAATAGATGAGAAAGAAATCCAGGTGCTGAAACTATGAGATAAAACATTTTAAAAACTGTAATAAACCTAAATGCTCCAGAAACACACACAAAAAGATACTGATCCTTTACAGAATCTGGGGACATAACACAGTGAACCCAAAATAAGATCTTAGTTTACTCATTGTTCAAACTGGAGCTGCTCCGGATGTACAGGTAAACACTGCACACGCCCCATTTCACACTGACGCAGTATCCCAGGATGTTCATAGCACTAATGTTGGTAACAGAGGAGAAACGCCAATGCCTGTTCATCTCTGTCAGTAGGGGAAGTATGATCTGCTTGCTACTGATGAGCAGAGAGGGAGAGAAAGAGAGAGAAAGAGAGAGAGAGAGAGAGAGAGAGAGAGAAAGCACCCGGCCATTAACAACAGTGTAGCCACCTGAAACAGAGTCCACTTATACCAGATAAAACAGCATACATGGCCTGAACATACAAAGGTGGTAAAGACTAAGCAACAGGCAAAAGAATCATGAAATTTAGGAATAGCGGTTATTTCTGGGAACGGGGTAGCCAGAAATTATAATCAAGGCGGGGCTGTGAGGCTTCTTTTCTGAGGTGTGTATGCAGCTGTTTGCGCCTGTTGAGGCCTTTGGCTCTGTCCACCTTGGGGTTTTGCTGTTGTTTTGAATTTTTGAGACAAGGTCTCTTCCTGACCTGGAATCTTCCATGCAGGCTGGCTCTGCCGGCTGGCCGGCTAGTGAGCCCCAGGGCCTGACCACCTCTGGTTCTCCAGCATCCGCATGTGCAACTCTGCCCAGACCTTAACAAAGGGGGGAGTTGCTGGGGTCAAACCAGGTCCTCACACTTCCAACACAAGCACCCTAACATGTGCTTTTTCCTAAGGTACATGATAATATTTATTTAAACATTTATTCATAATACTCTTTTAAGTGTATATTTTTACAGGTCGCTGGCTGGGACCAGGGTTTGCTTGAGCCTTAGAGTTCGAGGCCAACCTGAGCAACAGCAACAAAATATGTATCTCTGCACCTACGACATAGTCACAAAAACTGAAGTAAATTTTAAAAAAATGTTCTTATAGTCCGACAGCCACAGAACCAGCTGCTAGAGCTCTGTGTTGTCCACATTTTCAATGCCTGCTTCCTTGGCCATCGAATAGAAGGGACCTGTGCTGGACAGCAGTTCTTCAGGACTTCCATACTCCACAATCTTCCCATTGTCTAGGACCATTATTCTGAAATAAAGAGCAAAGAAAAGAAGCCTTAGAAAGTTGTGTGCCAAAGCTCACCATTTGTAGGAACTACGGAGACTAAGTTGTAGTCGCTGAGTCAGTGACAATGATCGAACCTCAGTAGGGGGCAGTGGGGGACAGCTGCAGCCCTGTACTTAACAATCAGCTGGCTATCAATGCACCTCAGCAGTGAGCACTGGTCAGCGGCCTACGGCTCTATGTCAAACACTCAACAAGGGGCCAGTATAGTAGGATACACGAGTTTGCTACGAAGTACTGGCTTAAGGATGCTTGGATTAAGACAGGCTCTTTTCTTTCCAAACTGTTGTGCCGTGGTAGGAACGGCTAAGGCTGTGGTGGTTGGGAAGTAGACTTCCACCTTCCCATAGTCCGTCACTGCAGTTTCTTATTTTATCCTTGGCCCCATTAGCTTTTATTAGCTCGATGTACAATTTTGGCTAAGTGTATTAAAACGATAAGGCCTCAGGGTTCCAAATGACATCATTAAGCCTCCTACTGTGAAGCGCCTCTGGGCTTCTAGCCGCCACTGCTGACGCAGCGACTGTTTGTTGGGTCTGGGTTAGGTTCTGCTCCCTCTCTAGTCACTGTCCCCAACATACTCACTTGTCACTGTCCATGATGGTGTGAAGTCTGTGGGCAATGGTGATGACTGTGCATTGGGAGAACTCTGTTCGGATGGTCGTCTGAATGAGGCTGTCCGTCTCTAGATCCACTGCGGCTGTGGCTTCATCCAGAACCAGGATTTTAGACTTTCGGAGCACAGCCCTGCCCAGGCATAGGAGCTGCCTCTGCCCTATGCTGCAGCCAACAGAAGAACACGTAAGTTCCAGAGACCAGGGGGACAGCTGTGGCTTGGGGTCAGTCTCATGATTTGGTCCAGGTCAGATTTCCGAAACAAAATTTCAAAAATCTCCCCGTGGTGGTCGCCATTATAGGTAATGTTTTCCAAACTTCCTCAGTAAGAAGACTTACCAGGGAAACTCGATTTAAAAAAAAAAAAAGTTTGTTTCTGGGTCTCTCTTTATATTGGGGAACAGCCCAGGGTTGTACGTTTTTAATAAGCACTCGGGATACTTTCACGTCAAAGCAGGTTTGGAAGGCACTGGCCCAGAAACGGTGCTCTGCATTTGGCAACAGTGATAGCAGCAAGTTACCAGTATCCCGAGCCACAGCAGTGTCTGCCCTGACATTGCTGACATAGGGTGGCACTTCCTAAGGATGCCCCAGTGCCATTTCTTTGTGGCCTGAGCAAATGCATTCGTTATTTTAATGTGCAATTCTAGTCTCCGGCTAATTATCTGTTCAAGGCTTTCTGCCTTGATTAGAGACAAAGCCCTCTAATGAGCCCGACGTCTTGGTGAGAGATGCAATGTACGTGGAATTCAAATACACTTGTAAAATGCAAATAGCTTTAATTTGGTAAAAGCCTATAATGAACCCTGGACCTCTTGCTTACATAAAGGAGCTCTGGGAAATGATGTGAAGGAAAAAAATTTGGGAGTTTGCTGATTACTCTTCCCTGCTGTGGTCATTAGGGATCGTAATAAACGGGTAGTTAGACTAACGCCCTGTGATTCCTCTGTAAGAACATTTCTGCAGGAGCGAGGAAGCCAGGCAGAATGAAGCTCCAGTGTCTGTAGTGTCAGATCAGGTACGCTGCAGAATCATGAACTTAGCCGCTAATACATTCCTGCCCGGATCAACGGTACCTTATAATAACAGGTTTCAACTGCTCTCACGCCCATTTGCCCAGAATTTACCATAGATATTTTAATCTGTTTTGTTCCTCCCCTGATATACGTCAGTTTTAATTCCCTAAACCAAGTCTGAAACACAGGTCTGAAGTAAAGGCACTGGAAAGAGACTGAAGTACCTCTCAGCACAGACAAGACAGGGAATGTCACTATCACATCCTGCATGTCTTCCATGTCCTCCACGTCCCCCGTGTCTTCTGCAGTATTAACAGTGTGGCCGTTTATCCCACAAGCATGCCTTCCCCACTGTTTTATATGCTTGGAAATCTAGGGTTGGATCTGTGTTGTTCGCCTCTGTGTCTCCAGTGCCTGGCACATGGTAGGCATTAATACATATTTACTGACTGTGTATTTGAATATTTTATATGGGGCTAAACTGCCATTTAAGCCTTGCTGGCTCCTGTATCTGTTACAAGGGAAAGCGAGACAGATGACATTCACTACCAAGCCATGCATGTGCCCCTGGTGAAGTCACCTGGGTTCTGGGTTCCGTTGGTTTTGAGGAACAGTCCGAGCCCTAGAACTTAAGTTCTCTGGGTGAGTCCTTCAGTCTCGTTAGGGACCAGGGCTTTAGGCAGGCTTCTCAGGTTGCCGTATACACACAAGCCACCTGGGAATCTTGCTAGAATGTAGTTCAGATCAGAAAGCACGCAGTCTGGGATTCTGTGTTCATATGAAGCTCCTAGGTTGATCTAGAGCTTCCAGACCATTGTTTGATCTACTGACTTTCCCCGTCCTGTCATTTAGCTGTGGCTGGTCTGTGCCCAGCCCTCCACTGCTGAGGTATCTGGGTCAGAAGCAACAACTGTCTATGAGCTGCAGACTTTGTCTAAGGGCTCAGCTTCGGCATGTGAGGGGGAACCCCAAAGTCTCATAGGAGAATACCAGAACCATGCATTAATAAATGTACAGTGATGACCACAAGTGAAGTGTCAGGATATAAAATATATATATATATATTGGGGGCTGGAGGAATGGCCCAGTGGTTAAGAGCATTGACTGCTCTTCCAGAGGTCCTGAGTTCAATTCCCAGCAACCACATGGTGGCTCACAACCATCTGTAATGGGATCTGATGCCTTCTTCTGGTGTGTCTGAGGATGGTTACAGTGTACTCGTATACAATAAATAAATCTTAAATATATATGTGTATATGAAGGTAAAAACTATAAACTCAAAGAGTCACTATTATCGATTTAAGGTGTTTCTGCAATGCCCAAGAGCTTTTCAGGCAGTAAATCTCATCCACATCCCTTTAGATTGGTGGTTCTCACACAGAGATGCCTGTTATAGCCTGAGGAGATCTTCATTTCCCCATGCCCCGTGTTTCATAAAGAATAGATCAGGCTGGACCAGGGATCTGCTGGGACTTGAGAGTCTGGTTTCTGTGACCCTCCACTTACAATGGCATTTGTAATTCATGTGACATAATGCCACATGAAGGGCACATTTAATATCGAAGGCTTTCGAGTATCCCTAAGCATTTTTACATCTATTTTATCATATTTTTACACATTAGGAATTTGACCTACACAGTGTAAATCCCACAATGCCAGACAGTGTCTAATACCAGAACACAAAGAACAGCTCCCTCACACCCTCCCACAGACTGTGGAAGAAGTAGCTTACCTCAGGTTTTCACCGCCCTCTGTCACTTCATGGGACAACCCAAGTTGCAGGCCAGCCACAAAGGGTTTGAGATGAGCCAGTTCCAGAGCCCTCCAAATCTCCTCATCTGAGTATTTGTTGAAAGGGTCAAGATTCATCCTCAGACTCCCAGAGAACAAAACGGGGTCCTGTGAGTCAGAGAAGTGGGACCCATTAGGGCTTATGTCAGCAAAGGGCCAGTGGATCGTGGGTGGGAGTGGTCTGGCATGTCCTCTGGGCAGCTGGCTCATGATCAAGCTTTCGGAGGCCTCCGAAGGCCCGGAATGTCTGCAACAGGAAAACTAAGCAGGGTGGGGGTGGGGTGGTCCTTGGTTTGTACTTGCTCTGTTCTGTTCTGGGATCTACCTGCAGACATCCAGATTTTCTGCTGAATCTCTTTAGAAGAGGAGAGGACCATCCTTTCTGAAACAAAACCTCCTGGTTTAGGACACGGGGACCCAGAGTGGTAGAAAAGGATCGTCTCATTACCTGAGAAGCGCTTACATTTTGGAGAGGCCATAGAAAAGAATGTAGTAAACTAAGAAATCACCGGGGCTGGGGAGATGTTTTGTGCTCAAGTGTGAGGCTCTGAGTTTGAGTCCCCAGCACCTAGGAGAAAGTTGAGCCTGTGTGTTCACGCTGGGAGGGACAGAGAAGCAGAGACTAGAGGTTGTCCGGAGTTACTGACCACTGCACTAGCCACAACAAAAACAAAAGACCAAAGACAATCCTCCACAGGTGGCTTGTGGTTAAAGGTACCTGCTACGGGTTCCTTGAGAGACCCGGTCTCAGTGAAATCGAGGGGAGAGGGACAGAGAGGGCATCTGATGACACTGTATTAAGCAACATCAAACCCTCCACAGGCACCTAACCACAGTGCAGAGGGAGCAATGGTTCTACGCCTCCTGTGAGTGGGGAGGCCTCCGTGGCAATCCTTACTCAGTAGGGTCCATAGAGCAAGCCAAAGGGAGGTCTTTCTTGCTGATACGATGAATGTTCCGCTTGCTGGCAAAAACCCGCAGCAAATTCCCTCCTCTATCTTTTAGCCACATCAAATGAGGAGTATAAACCTTAATGGCTTCAAGCTTCAGCGGCAAAATTGCTACTGCTAATTACAAAGGTCCCAGCAAACCCTGATGGGCCACAGAAACGCCAAGTAATCATCTGCTCTATCCGACTGCCGTCGCGTTGCTGCCACCTACTGGTGACTTCTAGCAGCCACGCGTCACACGCAAAATACAAAACTTTCGGGCGAGAAACAGAATCTGGGGTGTGTGTGTGGGGGGGTTAGTCTGGAATCCCCGTGTGAAGATGAATCTTGATAGTCAGCTTGACAGCAGGACCTAGAACTGTCGAGGAGACAGACCTCTGGGTAAGCTTGGGAGGGAGTATCCAGATTGGATACTTGGAGAGGGCAGACACGTGACCATGCTGCTATTTTACCACCAAGAACTGCACCCCTTCTCAGGGAGCCCAAATAACCCTTCCTCCTGTCAGTCGCTTCTTGTCAGGTACAACGACAAGAAAACGAAGCCATACAACAACCAGAGTTGTCTTTGTAATTGAATTCATGTCAACGCTTCCCCACTGCGCGTGCCCAAGTGAGTCCGCGCTAACCGACCTGGGGGATGATGGTCAGTCTCCCTCGAAGGTCGTGCAGTCCAATGGAGGCGATGTCTATCCCATCGATGGTGATCTGGCCACCTGCAGACTCTAGGATTCTGAAGAGGCAGTTTGTGAGGGATGATTTCCCAGCTCCAGTCCTGCCCACCACGCCAACCTGTGAATAGAGTTCATTTGCATCTGCTTCAACGTGCCATTCTTGGAGGAAGAAAAAAAAAATTTTTTTTTAGCCTGCGTATTCACAACCACACATGATTAAAAGAACCCCATACTAAATACATAAAGTGGCTTTTAGTTTTGGTGAACTGTGGAGCACTTCCCAGGTTTTCCTGTCCCCTTGCTCAGGGGCGATGCCCATCTTCTGGCCCTGCTCTAATCTGAGAATGTGAGCTGCAGAAGGGAGGACTGAGTTATTTGTTTTGGTTTTTAGGAGCTAGACGGGAAAGGGTTGTCACCAGATGAGCCTTGGTCACCCTGGTCCGCAGCCGCCTTGCTTAGGTTGGTTGACTGATGGGTAGATTTGCTACATTAGACCTGTAAGAGGGTACTAGGAGAAAGAAACACTAGGACATCTCCTGCTTAGGGTCAGCCATCTTCATACCATGCACAGCACTTCTTCATCCGCATCCGAGGCTTCCTCATTTCTTTCCTGAGTTCTTCCCCACACTTTAAGCCCGCACAGGAAGTGAGCCCCAGTGAGCTGGCGCAGATTCCTCACACATCCCCAGAGAAGAATCCTAATCCTCTCCACATCCAAAACGATGAAAACCCGAGTATCCTCTGATTCCGAGTCCTGACAGCAGGGCTGTCTCTATCACCCACCTTCTCTGCGCTCTTGATGTTACAAGTGATCCCTTTCAGCACCAGGTCCAGCTCGGGTCGGTACCGCACTTGGTAGTTGTTGAACTGGACCTCACCTTTTTTGGGCCAATCTGCTGGAGGCCTCTTGTCGGTCACCCACGGTGCCTAGCAAGGGAAAGGATAAATGCTGGTCATGGTAGCAGCTCAGCTAACATGGGACTCATAGCGTTTGACAGAAGCATAGCAGAGCCCGCTACCTGAGTGGACTGGGTGTTTCCTGACTTTATTCAATAAAGAAACCCTACAAGGTTGCTCTATGGATTTGTTTTCTTCCTTCCTTCCTTCCTTCCTTCTTTCCTTCCTTACTTAAGATTTATTTGTTTATTTCATTTGAGCACACTGCAGCTGTCTTCAGACACACCAGAAGAAGGCATCAGATCCCATTATAGATGGTTGGGAGCCACCATGTGGTTGCTGGGAATTAAACTCAGAACCTTTGGAGAGCAGTCAGTGCTCTTAACCAGTGAGCTATCTCTTCAACCCTGCTCTATGGATTTCTAAAACAACAACACCATTTATGTAAACTGTTTCCTCATCTTACACTTGAAGAAAAATTCTAAGTCCTGTGGGTTAAAGCATGCAAGACTTGGAAAGTGTTCTTTAAAGCTGAAGATGCTCTCTGGAGAGCACGTCACAGGCCTACCCCCCAGTTTCGATAACTCTCACCTCACTCTCTACATGTATATATTCATTTATTCGCTCAACAGCCACAATGTTGGTCTCTGCTTCTGATGTCATCCTCACTAGCCAGTTCAGGGTCTGTGTGATCTATAGAAGAAAAAAAAAACATATATAAAGCACACATACACACACACACACACACACACACACACACACACACACACTCAGGCTCAGAAACCACCTTAATCAATTAGTTATACCACAAGGTTAACTGAGCAGTTACTTTATATTCAGGACTGTGGTGGCATAAAATATAGATAATCATTATTTTCTCAGCATAGAGGTAAGAACAGTACATTGACTGGCTGGGTAACAGTTGAATACTTAGCTGTGTGAGGCTCACTTGAAGGGCAATAGGAACTTTGAATAGTTCAGGGGTAAAGCTTGTGTTGAAGAGGCTGGCCCTTGGTGAAGTGGTACCAGAGGTCAAGTCTCCTACCTAGAGACCTAATACTGTTTGTGGAATTGTGGGTGGCACTCTACAAATGGGGGGGGGGTATCACGAGAAAAGACTAAGGGAATGAACAGACTTTCAAAAAGCTGCCTTCTCTCTCTGGTCTCACCTCCTCTTAGCCATCAAGGCTGGGTATCCATGCAGATCTTTGTCCTTGACACACACAAACTCTAGCTGTCTCCCTGCCGCCACAGGGGTGCATTTTAGCACTAATAAAGGATTTGTCTTGGTGCAGGCCAGTCTGCAATGCTGGCATTACTCAGACTCTAGCCTCTGCAAGAAGGCAGCAAGAGTTTGTATGTGTCTCAGGATGTTTTCGGAGAGAATGGTAGTTGAGGGAGAGAGCCACACAGCCCCAGGCCAGGATGTAACAACCAGCGACAACTCAGTGTGGGTTGAACCAAGTATGACTGCTGATACTTGAATATTTAATTTTGGTTCAATCTAACGGTGCCCTGGGGCGGGGGAGGGGAGGATAAAGAAAAGTGACAAAAATAACCAAGTGACAACTCTTTTGGGGTGCCCTCTCATAAGCCTTCTCGAGCTTCATTAATCTCTCTCTCTCTCTCTCTCTCTTTTTTTTTTTTTTTTTGTTTTGTTTTTGTTTTCTGAGACAGAGTTTCTCTGTGTAGCCCTGGCTGTCCTAAAACTTACTCTGTAGACCAGGCTGGCCTCAAACCCACAGAGATCCACCTGCTCTACCTTCTGAGTGCTGGGATTAAGGGTGTCGTCACCCCTGCCAGCTGAGCCTCACTAATTCCTAATGAAGACAGTGCTGTAGAAAGGACCCGTAGGACCATGCAGACCTCAGGAACAGTAGTTGGAGGAGCTGCACAGAGACGCGGCCTAAGGTCCAACCGCCGTGGTGCTAGCTACAGCCTCAGACGCCGGGATGTAAAATGTCAGCATTTATCTCCCAGTTGTGCTGGGGTGCTGTAGTGAGGTGTGTTGTATGTCTCTGTCAGAGCCCTTATGATAATTCTGTTCTACCTGTTCTGATATAAGAAAAGCAAACTCAGGCATTGTTTGTCCAAAGAATTTCCTGATCGCTCCTACATTCTGGGAGAGTAAACGGATAATCTCGGCTGACTGGAACCAGTGAAGGAGGCAAAATGATTAAGAAACCATCAACATATAAACATTGGCTTTTAGAGTCATTAGGAGCTGCGCCTGCTTTAGCAGATGATACTGTGCCTACTTAAACAAGGTAAGCCCTGTGTTCTCCGGTGAAGATGACGAACCAGAGTTTGACCAGTCTTCCTAGTCCCTCTGGATCAGAGAAGAATGAAAGCCACAAGCCCTTCAATACACTTCAGACTTCGTTTAAGATTGATTGACTGAGCCGCCCTTTTGGTCTTCAGACTCACATTGAGGGCATTGGACAGGACAAAGCCCACAGTATCCCCGGTTAAGGAGTTTTTATAAATAACCAGAAGCAAGGCTGAACAGAAGACAATCAAATTTCCAACCAGCTCCAGCCGAATCGCAAGCCACCTGTACAGTAACAGAAGCAGAAAGAGAGGGGTCGTTAGTCTCCACTCCCTTGTCTGGACCAGGAATTTGGGGGCTTGTAAAGGATTCTTAGAGACTTGAGTTGGTACACTGTGCTCTTAGAAGCTACCTCATTTCGGTTTAGAAATACCTAAATTTTTAATAATCCATTAAGTTGATTTTTAAAGGAACTAAGTAATTTTAAAGGTTCTAGAAGAGTCTCCTAAACTAAAGGAATCCTACAATGCACTATCACCTGCAGTCCCAAGTCACGAAGTTGCACAGGACAAGTGCTCAAAATATAACATACAAACTCATCTAAACTATTCTTATTCCTTTAGGATGAGATCTGATTCGAGGGCCATGTGTGAGTTAAGCATTTACACTTTCTTCTCCTTTTCCCTTTCTTTGAGTCATTAGGCAGCAGTTGGTTGGCCTGGAGCTCTGCTGGGATTAAAGGCTGTGTCACTAGCCTGACAAGCATCTGCATTTGAAATGAGTGGTGGTTTCTTTAGATTGGGGGAAGGAAGAAATGGCATCCATACACATCCATACACAAGGCAAAGAAGCTTCAGGGCAGCGCGGCCTTAGTATTCTTTGGAAGTGGAGAAAAACTGGAGTAGAAGAAAGTTAGATGTGAGTTGGTTACAGGTGAAAACTGGGCTGTAGGGAGCTGAGAAATACATGGTTCAACATCATTCGTAAAAAGTGAGCTTTCTGAAATAAACTTTATTTCATTACATTTGTACCAGTGAATCCAGCAGATGTGACAGTAAGGATCATTTACTCATGTGCCTTTTTCTTCTTGGAAAGTCTAAGCAATACCTCTGACCGCTCCATGTTCCAAATAATACTGATCACCATTGGCCTGCTCTTAACATCCCAAGCCACTGGAGAATTTCTGTTCTCCGGATCTTTCCCTTTCGAAGGCATCCCTAACTGCCTGTCACGGTCTCCTGATTCCCCGTCTGCTCAGGTGACCTTCTCATTTCTTGTCATTTGCACCTTTTCTAAACCGCCTAACTCTTCTCCCTGCAGCCTCTCTCCTTCCTCACTTTTGAGCATTGTGTCTATGGAACGTCTCGCCTCAGGGGACCGAACACAAGATGTTCAGTTTACCCAGCAGTTGAACAGTAAGCACTTGACTTTCCAAATACTCACGAATGTCATGTAAAATACCATAACTGTAAGACACATTGAAAAAGAAAGACAATGATATTTCCTTAGAGAGGGCAAAGTAACACACCTAGCTTGGTCAATGCAGGCCTGGGATGGAGAACCAGCCTCTAACCCCAAAGTTCATACTTTTTTCTTTCTACTTACATAGCATGACAGTCAGTGTGTGTGCGTGTGGCCAGGATGAATTTTATACCCCTGGCTATGCCTGCTCTCCGGTGCCTAATGTCAAACACGCAGAACCCTGAGACATTCATTTAAGTAAACACTTAAAGGAGGCCTCACCTGTTGGAGGTGATCCAGGAAAAGACGCATTTCTGGTTGGTGTCGATCTGCTTCTCATTGCATGCTAGAAATCGCTGCTGGTGCTCAAAGGCACGGATAACGGGCAAGCCCGAGACAGTCTCGCTAAAGTGAGAATAGATCGGAGACTTGGTGACAGAATCCAACCGTCTCAGCTGGCGGGACGTAGCCACGTAAAAAACCTGAACACAAAAACCAAGAGTCAGTTAGTGACAGTCAAGAAGCGCACACTCCTCCTCCTTTTTCTTCCCTTCCCCCCTCCCCTTCTCCTTTTCTTCCCCCTCCTCCCCCTCCTCCTCTTCCTTCCCCCTTCTGAGACATTCGTTTAAGTAAATACTTAAGGGAGTCCTTACCTATGGAGGTCATCCAGAAAAAGACACATTTTTGGTTGCTTGCTGTCAATCTGTTTCTCATTTGCATGTTTCCCCCTCCCCCTTCCTTCTCCTCCTTTTCTCTCTCCTCCCTCTCTCCCTCCCCACTTCCTCTTCTCCCATGACCTAGAATTTGTCACTTTATGGCTGTGCCTCAAATCTGAACAGAGAGAAGGCCTGAAATACTATGTCTGGCTAGAACAGTAAGAAGCCGTAGCAGTGGGGAACGAAGGGAGGCAAAACCGTACTGCAGCCTTGGAGTTTCTAAAGCACAGGAGCTTTGCCGTCAGACCCCAGACTTTCATACACTCTCCAAATGGCAGTTTCTGCACTGGCTAGAGAAACGCTTACAAGAGGGTTTTGTAAAAGACGCTGGGACCCAGGAAGTAGGAAAGAGATGACTCGGTGCTTAAGAACACTGGTTGCTGTTGCAGACAGAGGTCCTGGGTTCTGTTCCCAGCTCCTACACGTGGCTCACAGCCCTCTGTAACGTGGGCACCAGACTTGTGCATGGTACACATGCGTACACTGCAGGCAAAACACTCATCCACAGAAAATAAAATAAAGACATTGCTTAGAAATAGTTGGGGGTGAAGTTTGATTAAAATGAAGATTGACCAACGGAGCGACCAGAATCGTGCCTCCATGGTATGTTGGTAAAGACAGTTCGGAAGATGTCTGAGCACGCAGTTGGAACTGGCTGATGTAGGCAAACCATCCAGAGGGGAAAGGCATGGTGGGTAGGTTCACAGTGTTACTGGAGCCTATAAGGATTTGCTGAAGCATGAACAAAAACTGAGCATCTGAGAGTCAAAGTGCAAAATACTGTGGCTCAGAGTCTCCTCAAATAATCCTCCTTGACTTGTAGATTTGCTATGACTAGTTACAAGGTTGTCTTGGACATGGGCGTGTACTGGCAGAATTCCACGTGGGCACAAGATATCTTACCACGGGATACAAGACAATGCAACCATGCTGTGTGCCCTGAGAACTGTAAGTGGAAATAAACCCTTTCCTCCCCAACTTTGTTTTGATCATGGTGTTTCATCACAGCAAGAGAACCCCAAAGACAGGGAACTTATGGAGCTATGAAAATTTATCCCAAGTAACCAATCCCTCTCTCTCCCTCCCTCCTCTCTACCTCCCCTCTTTCACCTCCTTCTCCTGCTCAGTGCTAGGCAAATGCTCTGCCACGGAGCATTTGCCACCCCTCAAAATAGGAGAGATGGCTCAGTGGTTAAGAGCACTGGCTGCTCTTCCAAAGGACCTGGGTTCAAGTCCCAGCACCCTCACAGCAGTTCACAACAGTATATAATTCCAGTTCCAGCGGGTCTGACATCCTCACACAGACATGCACGGAAGCAGAACACCAATGCACATTAAACAAACAAACAAACAAACATCCCTGTCATTTAACAACAAAACTTTACATAAAAGGATAAACAACATCAACAAAATGTTTTGAATCCAAAACACATTCCCTACCTAAGCTCTCTGGGGGCAGTTTAGGGGACACATGCTGTGACCCACACACTGACAAATACTGACAACTGGACTTTGGACAATTCCTGTGCTTTCCTGGGCATATCAAAGATGCTGGAGAGGAGCTGCCCACAGTAAAGATAAAAGAAGTGTCTCAAGAATTTCCGAAGCTGAGGGGAAGGGAGACCCAGCCTTTCTTCCCCAACCCACCTGCACAGATATGTAAAGGATGCTGAGAGGGATGATGATGATGGTGAAGACTGGGGTAGCCATGCAGATCATCACCAGAGTGCTAATTATGCCGAAGAAACACATCATCCAGCTTCGCAGAGTCTGGGGGAGTATGTCGTCCACCGTAGAAATGTCCTAGGAATACAAATGAGGAGAGACGATGAGCCAGTGAACTTGTAAGACCTTGTTCATCTTCCTGATTCCAGCCCGGGATGCTCACATTGTGTTAGTTCCTTAGGACTTCGTCATTTCTCCTCAATCTGTTTGGAACAGATTCTACTGGTCAACCAAGATTAATCAAATCTCTGTGGTTTCCTTCCTTTTCCAAATTCTTCCCCAGGTACATGGTAATCATCTTCAGCTTTTCCAGGAGATTTGGTGGATTTTTCCCTCTCTCGTTCATCAACGCCTTTAAACCTACATTGCCTTTCAGAGAACTCCTCGGTTTACGGGTTCTCATTCTATTAAATTCCCAGGAGTGTGGCACACAACAGACATCCGATATGCCCTTATTTAAAAACTCCGGTCTGCGAGCTTTGTCTCCCGCCTTTACTCATATTCAATTCGTTTCTTCTGCCAAACATAGAGCTTCCGAGGCAAAGGGACTGAATATGTTTCCTGGCCGCTCAGCATCCCAACCAAGGGACCCAGAAGTGAAAGATGGGTTTACCTGCCACATTGTCTTATGTCGTATGGAGTAAACTGAGAAAATTAACAGAAGGGTAGATGGTTTGGAACACACTTGGAAAGCCTACTTTATATCTTGGGTTGCCCTTGCCTGGCTTTCTTAGAGGATTATGTTAATCCTATATATCAGTTGTGAACACTAAGGCAAGTCCAGATGGTTTCTGGACTTTCCCAAATCTAGCCAGGGACACTAGTTCATAAGAGAGTTCTGTATTGGGGTACTGCGGAGTCTATACACCTGTCCCCCACTACATCAGCATCCACATACACCAGCCATGTTAAGGGCTGACAGAAAAGCCAAATCCTTACTAGCTACTACTTTGATCCTTACCAATCAGAGATTCTCCACCTTTTTTCTTCTACTCTCTCTTTTCTTAAGGACTTAGTCCTTGTTTCTAGAAGACCCCATATTCAAACTTGCTCATAGCCCTGAACCTCCTCTGAAACCTAACTTTCCGTATGATTTTGAGTTTTCTTTTCCAAGTAGGACTAGTCAAGAAATCTGATTGTAGTCTAACTAGCTCACAGGAAGATCCCTGTTTCCGTTCTCAGAAGACAGACCATACATACAACGACACTAGAAAGACTGCAGAGGCTGTAGAATTCTGAGAAATACCGTCATCTAAAAGCATGTGGCCTTTACTGACTACCTAGCAGACAGGCTATTTAAGTGGTCTCCAATGACAGCTTCACTATTTACCCTACAGGAAGAGGAGAAATGGGAAGTTACCTGCTTACTATTGGAGCAGTCGATGTGTCCTCAGATCCTGACTGTAGGCTATGATCCACCCACGGTGCAGGGCATAGATCATACATCTTATAAATGTGTTTTCCCTTCCATAAGCAGAGAACTAAAACCTGTTCAGATGACACTTCACAATCATCCAGAATGGCCTGGTTTCTGCCTCTAATCTTGAAGCATCCATTTCAGATGCACTTAGAGGAACCATGAATGATTAAGTGTAGTCCATGGAAGGGGACCATCTTCACATCTAATAGTACTAGGCTCACTGGAAATACTCAGCTAACGGAAGGAAAGGAACGCCCAAGTGCCCACCATCTCTGCAGACGGAAGCAGTGTTTGAGATCCTCTTGCCATACAGACATCCCAATCCAAGATTCAGACCTAACTTACTGGTTCTCAAAGCATCAAATGTTTGAAGAATGGAGACAAGTAAAGGAAATAGCCATCCTATGATCCCTTCTACCAGCCGTCCTGAGCAGTGAGTGTGCTTTTCTAGAGTGTCCTCCTCCTCCTCCTGCTCTATTGCCCTCTCCCCACCACTACAGTGCTCACTGTTTCTCTCACTTTAATGATTAAGAACAGTTTTTCTGACGCTCCCCATCCTGGCCATCCGGTTTGAGTTCGTTCTCCTTTTCTATGATTTCTCTGTACCCCCAGAATATCTCTGCACATGCTATTGCTGCTTTTAACCATACCATAAGTCTTCTTTCCTTTGATTTTTCTCTTTCACTAGATAACAAGCTACTGAAAGTCCATCCCTAGGGTTCCTGAGACTTCACAGGAAGTATCCCAGAAATACTTGCATGCTGAGTAGACAAAGAGCCCAAGCTGCAGAGTTGGTTTGGATGAGGGCTCTCTCTCTCTCTCTCTCTCTCTCTCTCTCTCTCTCTCTCTCTCTCTCTCTCTCTCTCTCTCTCTCTCCCTCCCTCCCTCCCTCCCTCCCTCCCTCCCTCCCTCTCTCTCTCTCTCTCTCTCTCTCTCTCTCTCTCTCTCTCTCTCTCTCTGAGACAGATCCTCAGCCTCTAATGTGTTGAAATACTTACACCAGAAAATCTGTTCACAATCCGGCCTGTGGGAGTTGTGTCAAAAAAACTCATGGGTGCTCGAAGGATGTTGGTTAGCAGCTGCCCATGCAAAGTTTTTGATGCATTTCTGCAAGCATATATACTCCGTAGAGTTGAAATAAGCAAAAATACACCTAGAAATAAAACCACCACTGTTAATATCGTGTACACAGACTCCTGAAGATCGGTGCCTGAGACACAATAGTAAATACATTCCTGGGTCCTAGGAAATGTACAAGGTCCAGACAAATCTGTCAAGTCATCTGTCATCGCCATTAGACATACCTTGTGCTATACCCAGAGCTCCAAAGACCCCAATTCTCATGTCCCTCTGAGAGGTTGAATAGCTGGTCTCATTCAAGTTTTCAGAGTCACTGGTCCAAGCACTCAGCCAGAGGTTAGAGCCAATAAAAGCAACAAAATTCAGTCCGTAGAGAAAGACAATGAAGAATATGGACCACCATCCCACTGCTTGCAGATATTTCAGGTAGACGGATAACTTTACCTGCAAAGACCCCATTCAACATTATTGCCGAGGGCTAATGGGATGGGGATGAGGGTGAGGATGGGGGTGTTGTGCTGGCTAGTTATTTGTCAACTTGACAAAAAGTTAGGAAGAGGGAACCTCAATGGATAAAGTGCCCCCACCAGATTGGCAGATAAGCCTGTGGTATATCTTTTTGATCGATGACCGATATGGGAGGTCTTATATCACCATGGGTGGTGCTACTGCCTGGATGCTATACGAAAGCAGGCTGAGCAAGCCACGAACCACAGCTATTCAGCAACTTTCTTCCATAGCGTCTGCTTGAGTTCCTGCCTCCAGGTTCCTACCCTGCTTGAGTTCCTACCTTGACTTCCCTCAGTGATAGACTGTTATCTGGAAGTGTGCAATATAATAAGTCCATTCCTCCCCAAGTTGCTTTTGGTCATGGCATTCTGGCTAGCTAAGTCAAGGTGTGATGTCCCCTGGAAAAGTGGGTAGAAAACTTAGTCGTCTGTGATCACCATTTCTGCACTTGGCCGGGATATGTTGTTAACTGTGAAGAGAACCACATCGAAGTGGGTTGCAAAGGCCGGCATTTATTAGGACCGTGGAATCTGTACTTTTAAGTTTCCTTAATTTGCATTGTGTGCTCTGGCTCTGGTGTTGGTGTTTGTGCTCTGGTGTTGGTGTTTGTGCCCTGGCTCTGGTGTTGGTGCATCCAGCTCCTAGAATTACACTTCAGAGAAGCGTCACAGTTCTCCACACATCAGAACAGAATCAGACATAGAGACATGATTTTCCAGAAAGTCTCTGTCTCTGCTTCCACCTAAATAGTGCATTTGAATGTCTGCAAAGGAACAGAGTGTACTGTTCCAGTAGATCTGTAAGTTTCAACTAGTTTCTATGTTTTTTTCAGACTCTAAGCCTTATATTGCCTTTCTCTCTCTCCTCTCTCTCTCTCTCTGTGTGTGTGTGTGTGTATGTGTGTATGTTTATGTGTGTGTGTTTATGTGTGTGCATGTATGTGTGTATGTGTGTGTGTTTATGTGTGTGCATGTATGTGTGTATGTGTGTGTGTTTATGTGTGTGCATGTGTGTGTGTCTGTGTGTGTGTGTGTGTATATGTGTGTGTATGTGTGCTTACCTTCCCGGTTTCCACAAATTCCTTCTTAATTAGTTTCTGTCCTTCAACTACTTGTTCCTTCTCCTTCAAAGCATTCACATTTTTAATTTTCAAGGAGTTTTTGAGGGACTTCCCATGCCTGCTGCGGGACCTAGAGCTGGGGTAGAGAAGGGGAAATACCTGAGCATGTGGACACTTTGCAGGGGTCTGCGTACAAGCAGGTGTCACAACCTCTCCCGCTGGCCTCAAGGTGCATTCATTCTAAGCTGAGGGTGGGTGAACTGCCACAGCCCTAGCCTTCCCCCCCCAGCACAGCCCTCCCACCCCCTTCCTGTTCCCCCAGCCCTGCCTCCCCATCGCCCCAGCCACCCAAGGAGACAAAGGCAGAGCTGACTCTTCATGAAATCTATTCTCTCAGGAAAAGTCAGAATAGAAAAGGAAAGATCACGTAGACTTAAGGAAGCAGGAAGAGTCGCCAGCTGAAGATGCGAGGAGCTACCTGCGGCTCAGTGTTCGGCGAAGGCTGTTTTCTCTTCTCATGGTTAAGGAAGCTGCGTCCTCGGGGATTTCCTCCACAGTTGGCATCAGCCCACAGTCATCATCCTCTTCCTCACTGTCATTATTGACTGAGGAGACAGACATGCTCCAAGTTAGGGCCTAACACAGGACTCACACACTATGAGAAAGGAGAGAAAAGCCCCCCGTACACTGCTTATCAAGGGAGCTCTGATATATACATGGGTTAGACTTTTATAATTCAAAGGTCTTCTTTTTAATGACTGAGTCTTGGTCATTGAACACCTTTCATTCGTTTAGTGTGTCCCATTTTCATCTCTTTTCTCAGCCAGTATAATGTATAAACCAATAAAATATCAATCATACCGTAAACATCATAGTAAACGCGAAAACTAACAGCCGAGCAACCACTCAGTAGGATAACTGCTTGGGAGCTGGCTTTCATGGTACCAGAAGGTACATGCAAGCTTCCAAGGGAGGGAAGCAACCGGTCCTACCCAGCTATGCCGAATCTGCAGCACAGCAGTGACCAGCATAGCATGACAACACTAAGATGACACGGTGGTTCCTATGCCTTCACAGTAACCAGAGCCACTCACGTTGGTCTTCAGGCCCACCCTCACTGCTCAGCAAGAAAGGAACTGTGGCTGGTACTAAAGGAAGGGAGTGGGGCAGGGGAAATGGTGTGAGTGTGTGTGTGTGTGTGTGTGTGTGTGTGTGTGTGTGAGTGTGTGTGTTCCCTTCTTTAGCACCTTAAAAAGGAACAAATTCTGCTGTCACCTTGACAGTACCTGTGTAGCTTAGACAATAAATTTGTTCTTGTTTAAGATACCTGGTTTATGTTACTCTGTTATAGCAGCTCATAGGGATTTAATACACATAGTAAATATCAATACAGCTCACTTTTTCCTCACCTCATTCCAATTAAAGTCCAAGTCCCAGAACCAATAAAATAACATGCTAGGCTCATGGGCTTCCATCATTGCTCAGAAATGACCTCCCAGCATTTAGCAGAAGACCTAACTGCCGGAGCACCTTTCCAGATCTCTTGTTCTCTCTCAATCCTAACCTCTCATGTGTGACCATGACCTGATGCTGTACCCAGTACATCTGTAGGGAGGATCCTTGGAAAGAGTCACAGTAAACAGGCTCAGATGCTAACCATGGCTAATCAGTGAGCACAATGGTGCTGGTGGGAGCACAATGGTGGCGGTGGGAGCACAACAGTGCTGGTCGGAGCACAGTGGTGGTGGTGGGAGCACAGTGATGCTGGTGGGAGCACAATGGTGGTGGTGGGAGCACAGTGGTGGTGGTGGGAGCACAATGGTGCTGGTAGGAACACAATGGTGGTAGTAGCAATAAAATAGTGGTAGAAATTGTTCCTATGGTTAAAATATACAATAATTTCTAATGTATTAATCAATATTCTTTTGTTAAGAATTATCAAAAATATACCATCCTGTGAAGCTGTCCAGGACTTATAAATTTGAAGCAGTTTGGATAGGGTGCGTAACTCGAGTAAAAAGGAACTTGACATCCCTACAAGTGGATACCTTATACCATTGCCCCATCCCAGCCCTGGCCAATAGGGGCCACTCCTGCAAACGTTTGATTGTACATGCTGAAGTTTGTCTGTTTGCTTTTGATTGCATGTCAGGGGCAGCCGAGTAGAAAGTCCCACTCATTTGACCCAGACCCAGAGCCTTACTTTCTATCTTTCTTTATAGAGACCCAGAACACAGAAGAATGAAGTGTGGACCATTCAGCTCCAAATGTAATTCACTGGACACTAAACAGCTCAAAGTAGAAATACGGGTTTACCATCCCACTAAGACCCCAAGTTCCACCCTGTTTACATACCTGTGGCCTCTCCTTCATGTTCTGAATGCTTCATGAATGTTTTCCAGTTCTTAGCAAACACTCCCTTCCTGCTCAGCAGGTCACGGTAGGATCCTTTCTCTAAGATGGCGCCTTTCCCCAGAACTACAATCTCATCCACTTGGGGAAGGAAGTGAATGCCGTGAGTAACCAAGATTCTTGTCTGTAAAAACAAAATCGAGTTGCTTTGATGATTCCAGGCCTACCAACATCCCTGGGTTGCTCTAAAAAGAGAAAAAAAGCTTGTCAATTCATACTGGGAGCTCCTATACTGGAGCTTTAGAATGCGGGACCCAACCACTTGGCTCATTTTACTTTACTTCCTGTTCCCAGGATCTCATCTTAGAACACTACCCGTGGGTGAAATGAGACACCTAGAGTCATGGATCCACTCATAATTACTTTTCCTATAGCGTCAATGAGGTTTCTCTCTTTCATGTCCCTGAGTAACAACAACACTGAGCTGAGAATCCCTTAGACCAACGCCTATCCTTATAGAAAGATTACTGGTTAACTATTCCTTTTCACTTCCTAGACTTTCACTTACCCAGATAGCTAGTCAACTGGTATGAAAAAGAGCTGCTCAGTTCTTTCAGTAAGTTAGGGATACCGTAGGGAAAGAGATGTCATTTTTATCCAGGCCTTCCTAGTGTTGGAGAGTTGACATCCTTTGTAATTCTATAGTGAGTGGTTACTGAGACAGGAAATCACCTCACAGAAAGACTGGTCAACCAACAAGGAAGCCGAATGAGAGCATATGGGTTGTGATGGGCTTCTGAGAGATAACTTAGGCCCATTGTGCTAGCCCTCTGCCTTTCACTACAACCCTCTGCCTCCCACTACAACCCTCTGCCTTTCACTACAACCCTCTGCCTCCCACTACAACCCTCTGCCTCCCACTACAACCCTCTGCCTCCCACTACAACCCTCTGCCTCTCACTACAACCCTCTGCCTCCCACTACAACCCTCTGCCTCCCACTACAACCCTCTGCCTCTCACTACAACCCTCTGCCTCCCACTACAACCCTCTGCCTCTCACTACAACCCTCTGCCTCCCACTACAACCCTCTGCCTCCCACTACAACCTTCTGCCTCCCACTACAACCGCATCTGGAGTCTTCTTAACTGAAATATCTTGGAGACCCTCATCCATTATGTCTCTGTCCCTTTCCCAAGTTCCTTGGTAAAACATGGGGGATTCCTCCAAGGTTTCCCCTGCAGAGTATCGTTAAAACATCTTTTGTTTCTTTGTTTTGTTTTTTTCAACAAACTTGCCACAGGGTGGATGTCAGGCGATGAGTCAATGAAACCTAGAAAGTCTTAGGGCCAGAAGGCTTAGGGACTAAGACCTGGAGGAAGAGAGAGTTCCTTCTGACCCACTGAGCTAACACTGAGGCAAAGACCTTTGGTAGAACAGCAAGCTGCATGTCAGCCCTGTCATCCTTTGGCTGGCAGCATTCAAGAAATCTTGGAGAGAACAAGCCAAGTATGGTTAGAGTCTCCCTCCCTGCCTATCAAGAAAATGCTATTATGAACAAGAGACGAAGATACATATTTCTTGTTATAACCACAGGTCTAGCTTTATCACCTAGCATCAGAACAACAGAGGAAGCCTCTTATAGCCAGTTTCAGTCTAGGCCAAGGGTTCATAATGGGTGCCTTCAAGGGACAGACATTAACTGAGACCAGTGTGACAGGAAGAAGAGAGGCAAGAAGGTTTTCAGGACAATACTATTCTGCCAGATGTGTATGACACACCCCGAGCCCTCCCCTCCCATCCTCCTAACTGAACAACTCCCTCCTCACCTTGCCATTCAACAAGCCTCTGGGGCCCACAACCTTGTTGAAAATGTGTTTTCCCACATGAGCATCCACAGCCGACAGAGGGTCATCTAGGATATAGATGTCTGCATCTTGATAGGTAGCTCTGGCCAGGCTGACTCGCTGCTTCTGACCGCCACTGAGATTTATACCCTGAGGCAGAAAGTGATTCCTATTAAGCAACACTCTTCAAGGCCTACTTTACAAGTTGACTAAGGAGTGGGTAAAAGAAGACATTTGCCCAGCAAGGTGTTAAGGCTTAAGCATGTTATGTTTCTTCATACAAACAAATAACTTTTATTCAAATAACTTTAACCCAAATAATTAGTCCTGTCCAACATTTCCAGCAGGCAGTTTGCCCTGTGGGCAAGTGGAGCTAAACATAAGGGCAGGGGACCTGTCACAAAGTAATTGTTCAACCAACAGAGTCTGAGTTAAAGGAAAAGACTAGAGTTGTATTTTCACTGTCTCCTGGTGTCTCAAGATCCTTGTTTCTAGGAGGGGTGTAAGGGACTCCCTTAGACTAATGCCTTATTCTTATAGAAAGATAACTGTTTATTAATTGTTATTTCATTAAATTGCTTATGTTCATTTTTAAGTTGATTGTTTTGTTCATTTTTTTAAAAGGGGAGAAAGGATATTTTAAACATCTAGTAATAAAAATATTTCTAAAAAAACTATGGTATATTTATCTAATGGATATGATATGGTTATTAAAATCAATTTTTATTACAGATGCTTGAATTTGCTTCCAGATACAAAGTTCAAAAACTGAAAGTCAGTTCCGGTATTTCAGGCCTTTAATCCCAGGCAGCAGACACAGGTGGGATCTCTGCGAGTTTGAGGCCAGCCTAGACCAGCAAGCTTCAGGTCAGTCAAGGTTACATAATTACACCATGACTCAAAACACATACAAAACTAGTTATTTATACAGAAGATGCAGCCATACAGACATGTTTTGTGTGTTTGTGACTATCATGATTTATCAACATATTTTTTGTCTTCACTGCCTGTACTGGCTGATTTTGTGTGTTAACTTGACACAAGCTGGGGCTATCACAGAGAAAGGAGCCTTCCTTGAGGAAATGCCTCCATGAGATCCAGCTATAAGGCATTTTCTTAATTAGTGATCAAAGATGGGAAGGTCCATTGTGGGTGGTGCCATCCCTGTGCTGGTGGTATTGGGTTCTATAAAAAAAAAAAAAAAAAGCCAGCTGATTAAGCCGGAAAATAACATCCCTCCATGGCCTCTGCATCAGCTCCTGCCTCCTGACCTGCTTGGGTTCCAGTCCTGACTTCCTTTGGTGATGAACATTGATATGGAAGTGTAAGCTGAATAAACCCTTTCCTCCCCAACTTGCTTCTTGGCCATGTTTTGTGCAGGAATAAAAGCCCCGACTAAAACACTGTTTTTCTTCAGTTATTTCTGTACCCTTCAGGGTTCTTTGCCCCAAGTACCTTCTCTCCAATCTCAGCCATGTCTCCTCCAGGCAGCATTTCCAAGTCCGGGAGGAGAGCACATGCTTCAAGAACTTGCTGGTACTTCTTTTCATTGTATTCTGACCCAAACAGGATGTTATCTTTGATGGTCCCATTCTGAATCCAGGATTGCTGAGGGACATAGGCTATGGAGCCCTAAATGGGAAGGATAGACCATCTGACAGTCACTTTTGAAGAAACGGAGGCCAAGGAGTGGCAAGAAACAGCAATGCTTAGGTTTGAAGGGCTGTATTTCAGGCTCCCTAAGTATCTGGTATTTATTAATTTGCTGACTGGAAAGTAAGACCAACACCCTACCATTAAAACATCCTCTTCCCTGCGTGAATTTTTATACTATCGTTACCTTGCCTTGATTTTGAAAATCAAAAGGATCTACATGCTGCTAAGAACAGGGGTTCAGTCAAATCCAATGTCTTGATTACTTACTAATAGGATGGTAATTCTTTTTCTTAATTTTAAAAAATTTATTCATGAGTACACTGTTGCTGTCTTCAGACACACCAGAAGAGGGCATCAGATCCCATTCCAGACGGTTGTGAGCCACCATGTGGTTGCTGGGAACTGAACTCAGTGCTCTTAACCACTGAGCCATCTCTCTGGCCCCAGAATGTTAATTCTTTCAAGTGGCATAGATACTACCTGGGAGGAAGAATCCAAGAGGCTGAAGGCAACACAGCAACAGGATAGAGACTGATGAATGAACGCTTTTGGGAAAGAACTGAATTGTAAGTTAGCGATAAGAAGTCTCCTAAAAGGAGTTAGGAGACAGAGTTAAATCAGTAATCCTCTGCTACAGCACACGGTTTTTAAATGCATTCGGCTCACTGGAGATTGATAAATAAGGGAGCAATTCCAGCATACCGTGAAAGAAGAAATGTTTGATTTTCCAAGCAGGTTAAGGTAAAGCAACGCGGTGCAAACTTTCTCATAATTAAAAAGAGAGCTTTAGAAGGTGTTAAAAAGATCTCTGTGGTCCAAATAGTGGCTGGTTTAATGATTGAAAATGACTTATAACTTCCTGTAAATCTGACTCTAAAGAAGCTCAAAGAGTTCATGAAAATACCATGAAATCACTTTCTTCTGTTTTGAAACAAACAAACCAAACCTAACATTGTGTTTTAGGAATTCTATTTAAAGATGTAGCTCTCAAAGAAGAAGGTGCACTGGCCACTGTGCCACAGCCTGAAATGAAAGCTACTCAGGAGGCTGAGGGAGGACACCAGAGCTTCAAGTCCAGCTTGGGCTGCAGAAGGAGACAGCATACAACATGCTTTAAAACAAAATGCAAGAGAAGGGGACTGGTAGAAATGGTTAGTTTCAAAAACCCATGTAAAGCTGGACACAGCTGTATGTCCCAATGGCATCAGTGTTCCTAGGGGAATTGGGAAGCTTGTGGGTCAGCCAACCTGATATACACAGTAGTGAACAACAGAGACAGCTGATGTTTGCTTGCACACTGTGGCACAAGTACACACACACACACACACACACACACACAAGGGTAGGAGGAGTTAAAGCAAAGAGACAGTTGGAATATAGCTCAGAGGGAGAGTGTCTAGTCTCTACAAGGCTTTGGGTTCAGTTTCCATTATGGGGAGAATGAGAGACAAGAGCAATTATGATGTTAGGTACAAATGCCCGTGTTGACTCTGCTGACATTACTGATTTTATTATAGGGATTCCGATTACAAAGTAATGTTTTTTGTTGCCGGAAGATTTATTTTATTTTTAAGTGTTTTGCCTGTGTGTGTGTGTGTGTGTGTGTGTGTGTGTGTGTGTGTGTGTGTACCACATGTATGTCTTGTGACTGTGAGCTACCATGTAGATGCTGGAAACCAAACCCGGTCCTCTATGAGAACAGTAAGTGCTCAAAATTGTTGAGCCATCTCTCTGGCCCTACAAAGTTAAGTTTTTAGTGGCCTATGACACGTTTTTCCTAGATCCTTTTACTTTTATTGCATAATTTTACAGATGTGAGGTTTTCAGACACACACACACACACACACTCACACACAAACACACACGTATTTACAGAAGAAATGCCTATACTGTGAAGGAAGCCATCTCTAGACAATGGTTTAAATGGCCTGGTATGCATGTACGATCACATTGACAGCTCATTAAAACCACAGAGTCTTAGTTCTTTCCCCAGAGTCTGATTGTATAAAGCTGAAAAGAGGCAGAGAATCCACATTTCACAATTGCTTCAGATGTCTCTAAGACCCAAATGAGGAAACTGCCCTAAGGCCTGCATTTGGGGTCGGAAGTCTTTTCCATTACACTTCCACTCACCTTGATGGTGATGTGCCCATGAACATTTTCCATTTCTCCCAGCATGGCCGATATCAAAGAGGATTTCCCAGAGCCTACAGTGCCCACCACAGCCACCAGTTGGCCTGGCTTTATGTCCAGGCTCACACTGAAAGAGAGAAAGGTTTTTGAAGGACATGGTGGGGGGCAATTGCTCAAGGTGTTTCTCTGACTCTTTATGAAATCTCATTTTAGGTAACTTTCCCAACAAGGCTGGAAACTTTTCAGTAGATATATGAGCCCTCAAAGTGCTTGTTTATTATCGTAAAGTTCTACGACACTGAGGAACGAGTTCTACTTATCAAACTCATCAAATAAGTTCCTCTCAAAGGTGCATTTGCAACAGTAAATGTTCTCCTAGGGGGAGAAAGTTTGCTTAGGACCAACAGTTGAGCGACTTTCCATCAGCATAGACACCTGGAGTGGCTCACATCTCAACTCCAATACTGTGGAGTTGGGCAGTTTTAA
The DNA here is from genome assembly GCF_963924665.1 of Micromys minutus. Lineage (NCBI taxonomy): Eukaryota > Metazoa > Chordata > Mammalia > Rodentia > Muridae > Micromys > Micromys minutus. Next base: position 16,900,221 of record NC_137971.1, read on the forward strand.
AAGGTCACTTCCTTTGGGCTAAGGTTTTGCTTTTAAAGTAGCAGAGCTGGATCTTGCTTCTAAACTAAACTTGTTACTTAAGGTTTCTCAGATTTATTTATTCTATGAGCAATACTTGCTGAAAGAAAATTCCTTTACCTAACCCTGACCCTGAAGATCTGACTTCTCTGGCTGGGGATGGGTCTACACTGGGTTAGAGTCTCAGAAACTCTTTGTGCAGCTCTCTGAGTCCCTAAAGCACTTGGAACATCAGGAAGCTGCCACACAGTCTTCCCCAACCTGCTCTGGACTGGTGGCGTGGGAATAGTGACTCGCTTCCTCTCTGCAAAGGAAAGCTTTTGGCGGGGAAGGTTAGAGCTCTGACCAATCCTGGTGCTGATCCCAGAGTGTACTTCAAGGTGACAGGAATAGGAGAGAGGCTGGGAGTTTGTTACTTGGGGTGAAAGAACATGCAGGTTCTGAATTGGAAGGCATCCCTAACCAGAGTGAACGGTGGTTCTGGAGTTCAAAATGGTGTGGGCTTAACAAGCACTCTATACACATGATCACGTGAGAATGAACTGGCTTCCAGTAGTGTGCTCACAGAACAGGAGTAGTCTATAGTAGCTTTCTTTTTTCCTTAGAGTCTTGCCAGATAGCCTAGATGGGTCTTAAATTCATGATCCCTTTGCTTTGAGCTTCCTAGCTTCGGAGATTGCAGGAATATACTGCCACAGCCACCTCTGAAATCTACAGCACTAGTTCCCGTTGTCTAGACTGGGCAAAAAAAAAGCTAGATTCTAAGGTTCAGGAAGTGCATGCCCTTTCTCCACCTAGTATCAGGAGGAACAAGTATCCTCCTGGAGTTTTAACTGGAGACACACAGACTTTGCAGCATGAAAGCAGATAGAAAACAGACCCACGGGGAAAGGCTCAGGGCCTTTACTCTCAGTTCGCCCCTCCAGGGAACAGCCTAAACTAGTGTCCACGTGAATGCAACATACAGTCCTTTCTGGTGTTCCACTGAATAGAATCTTCTGAGAACAGGATGAGACAGGAGGATCCCGGGGAAGAACTCACTCTTGGATCGTGGCTTCCAAGTCCCGGTCCCAAGTAAAAGAGGCCTCTGAAAACTGCACAGCTGTATCTATTGAGAGGAGGGGAAAAGCCTTCTCTTTTAGTTACATGTAGGTACTCATGGGACTGTCCATCTCTCTGATTTATCTATCAGCCCCCGAAATCACCTCTGTTACTTGTTGAGCTTATACTAGCCTGGGGCAATGAACCTAAACTAGGGATCTCAAATTCCTTGGGCCTCTAGATGCTCTGGCTACTCCCACACCAGGCCCTCTACCTCCACATCTCCCCCCTTCCCCCTCCCCCGTCTCTGTTATCTGGTCCTCTATGTGAGCTCTATGTTCTTATTTGAGCCCTCCCGTTTTGGATTCAGAACCTCTCTGTGTTCTCTCACCCCAAGCCACCCTCCCAGTCTGAGTTCTGTTCCCTGGGTCCCTCGCAGGGGTCCCTGCTTATTTCAGAATAGCTGTTCTGCTTTGAAACCTGGCTAAGCACCTTTCTTTACGGGAGAACATAAGTTTTCACTGTTTGTCAAACCAGACAGATCAATTCAAAATGGATTCCCTAGTTCTTTCTTTTTGTAAGTTGCCGTGTTTAATCCCCGCCTATGAGCAGTCTGGTGCCAGCACTATGAATAATTTGTGGAAATAACTTCCAAATTCGTTTACCATCGTTGCAGACATGGCGGATGGCAGACATATCCAAATCATCTCCTCCCAAGTACTTCTCCAGCCGCTCTACAGAAACACTGGCCTAGAGAAAGATACACACGACAACCAGGAATAAGAAAATGCGGTAACAGACCCAAAAGGTTGGACTCCATGGTTTTTGTAGTTGTTTTGGTTTGATTTGGTTTTTCATGAAGTTGGGCGGGTAGGGAGACGGGAGAGAATCTGGAAGGAGTTGGGGGAGGGGAAAAGAATATACTCAAGATCTATTATTATATGAAAATGTCAGAGAGTGAATAAATGCATCATTTAAAAAGAGTTGGCTTCGTGGAATTAAAACTAAGAGGAAGAAAGGATTTTGACTTTGTCGTTAATCATGACGTTGCTACAATTGGAACCTCCTGACAACTACCACAGACTTAACCATACCTCAGCCCTGAAAGCCATCCCACACTAGACAGAGAAGTATATAAAGACAATATTGTCAGCCTTCAGAGACTCAGGTAATTCAACTCTGTTGCTCTTTCTCTCCAAAGTTCAGACTTATTTCCAGAAACTGTCTACCACCTTCTGTGACAGAACCCTAACTTATGTGTACTTTGGGTAACCGGGCCTCGGTCTTGACCAATTTGATTGAGTCGCTGTCTTGATGAACCATCCGGCACTGTAGCTGATCTACGACAGTATTCTCTATAGAGGAACTGGCCAAAGGTTAAACGTTAGCTAGTCTAAGGACCTTCATAACCCTCTGAAGTTGCTAGACCATGAAGACTTGAGAGGATTTGAAGGGGCACCCGCAGGGTTATTTTTCATTGTCTTTTCTATTGTTTAGGATTGCTATGTCAATGTTCTCTTTAGGAAAACAAGCAAGAGACTTGTCTAGAAAAGTGACTCTGAGCAGGTGGCAGGTATAGGAACAGTCCCATTGGATGTCTCTGTAAGTCTTCTGGAAGTGGATGAGGTCAGTTTGAGGATCCACATTCAGTCAGAGAGACAGATAAACTGGGGCTCGGAGAGTTTAGGATTTTACTAAGATCAAACCATGTTTCCAGAAACAAGACAGGCTTTTAACACTTAGTAGCAGCCGTTAGACGTAAGCTAGGCCTGCACTGTGAGGCCTTAAGCGGTTAGGAGGGGCGTTCCTACGCACCTGGAGGATTGAAGAGGTCACTAGGGGAAGCATGGAGAGAGGAAAGCGCAGGATATTGAAGAGGGTGATGGAGGTAAAAGCCTTCTCCGCAGTCAAAATATTTCTGCTATCCACCAGGACATAAACCGAAAATGTGATCACAGACACCTAGGAAGAGTAAGGTCATAAGAAACTCACTAGTGAAATGACCCAGACACCTTTGTACAACTTTTCAGAGACACTGTATATCAGAGTTGAAAGAATGCTCAGGATCATCCCAGTCTCTTCCGATCACCCATAAGAAGTTTGATCCCATTGGAGGGAGAAGCACCTCTTCTGAGGTGTCAGGAGTCAGTGACTGGATTGTAGGGTCAGAGCTTGGGGCGTCCCTCTCTTTCACCACACCCACATTGCTTGCCCTATGAGGACAAGTCTTGTGCAAAAAGGAAATCATTCTTAGAGACCACCTTCCTGATGACCATTCTGAAACCTCACTAGTGGCTGCCAATCACCCACAGGGTAGAGCTAGAGTTGGGGTTGAGGAAGGAGGAACAAATCCCCTGAAGTCTGGGATCGAATCGCAGACTCTGTCTCTGCTCACCAGGACCGGAGTCAATTGTAAGATGAAAATCAGTATGGTCTGCAGCTGGCCGAAGTGCAGCAAGTTCTTGAGTTCTTTCTTCCGAATGCTGTGGACTTGCTCTTTAAATGAAGGTTCCCAGGCAAAGTATTTCAGGATCTAATGGGTGAGAGAATAACAAAATTCACAATGTGCCCTGAAAAGGTACCGGATGCATTCATGTGGTCCACCCTTATTTTAGGATAAGCTACCAAAACTTTGGGGGCTGGAAACCTAGATCATGAACTTGTTAATAGGTTAATAGAGAGGTAGCTTGTAGTTATTGACAACCTGATAAATCTAGAACATTTCTCATACATACTTCATTTAATTCTTTTTAAATAAACTATCTTGGCTTGCCTGTTCGAATAAATGTGCCAAGACACAGAACTCCCCATGTTAAAAATTGGAAATTTCTGGGCAAATTAAGGCAAATCAGTCACCCTGCCTTTGTAGACAACAAAGAAACAGAAGCTCCGTGGCAGCCTTCACTGAGATTTCAATGGGATCTGAGAGCCCCTGGCTTCATGGGTCCCTGTATTCACATGTAGGAGCGTGCACACACACACACACACACACACACACACACACAGAGAGAGAGAGAGAGAGAGAGAGAGAGAGAGAGAGAGAGAGAGAAAGAGAGAGAACAGTGTCTGTGGAGGTCAATGCCTCTGGGACCCACTACTGTGGCTTTGCTAAATGGGCCCATCAATCACATCCTAAGTGTCTCCATTCACACCCATAGGTGGGTGGGTGTGGCTCTTGGCCCTGGTCAGGGAAGCTTCTCTTTGCAGGAGGCAGTAGTTAATACAGACACTCACAACTAATCAAAGTGCCAAGAATAAGTGATGCTTAGCCCTAACTGGTGGCTCTAAATCATCACCTTCCTACCCCCATGGCCCAGGGAACATCGTGGAAGGGCGTGGAAGAGCCAGGGATGGGAAGGTGCTGCAAAGCACTGGTTTCTGTATGTGACACCGATGTTACACGCAGAACACACAGCATCTGTCATTTTCTACTGATGGATCCTGTCAACAGTTCCCCAGGGATAGGGAGGGCATACACGTCTCACTCTGAGCTGAGGAGCTTTTGGTAGCTAATGGCTACCAAGGGAAGGGAAAAACATCTTCTTCAGGTGTGTGGCCAGTGACAAATTTCCTTAACTCTATAGTCATGTTCATGCAAACAATCCTAGTTAAACTCAGTGGATGATATAGTTTTTTTTAAAGATAGGGAATTGAGGATATATCTACAAGTAAGGATTCAGAGGGAGCAGAAGGGAATAAGAGGAGAATTGTGTGTGTGTCTGTGTGTGTGTGTGTGTGTGTGTGTGTGTGCATGCACGTGTGTGTAATATAATCAAATTTTGTTATTTACAAAATTGTCAAATAAATTAAAATTTATTTTTAAAAATTTCTGCAGCAAACTGTAAAAACAAATCATTCCAGGCAAATAAATAGAAATCAAGTTTCAAGAGAATCTGGAAGGGACACTGGAGAGCTGTGGATAAAGAAATCAGGGGTCCTGTGGCGTCAACGGGCTGAGACCGTCACCCTTTTATTCTTCTTACCTTAATTCCGCTGAGAATCTCATTCATGATCTTTAAACGTTTGTCTTTATTCTTCATATTTTGGACCTGCCAAGAGACGGAAAGATGAAACCCAGATGTATTTCTGGGGGACAGAGCTCAGGTTTGCTGCTGATAGGCCCTGAGGAAACCGTGGTCGCCATTGAGTCTGATCTTGAGGTGTTCAGTTATAGTATTTTTCTCTCTTCAACTCTTCCTGTTTCCCATCCTGCCCTCTCTCCGGCCCTTGACTATGCCACACTAGTTCCTACCCATCTTCCTTTATCCTTGGCCTGACTGTTCTCTCTCCTCAGCCTGTTCCATGGCTGTTGGCAAGGCTCCTTCCCTTGTTGTCAGGATGTGTCATTCAGAGCTTGGCTTTTGAGGCCCACCTCACAGGGGAACCTCCTCACTGACAGCATCTACCCACTCATCACTAAGTTACAGTTGGCTCTCTGTGGAGTACTCATTATGAGCTGACTTTTTTTCTTTGTTGTCTATCTCTCCACCCTAGAAGCAGAATAGAACGTCCATGAGTGTGGGGTCCTTGTCTGACTTGCTGAGGTAAGAAATACAGTAGAATCTTCAGACAGCATTTACTACTCAATGAATACAGAGCAGGTGAATGAATAAATCCCCAACTCCAAGGAGTCGACCTATGAGGTTTGTGATTCTGGAAGAGGTACAATGGCAGGACGATTGTCAAGACATAAACAGAAAGTTGAAATTACTGTTGTGTTTGCTATGGGGTGGGTTATCTTGCTATGTGATGGAGAAACAAGGCTTTAAAATAGATCACTTCTAAGGAAGCTCAGCAGAACCAGGTGGAAAAATTATATACTGAGTGACCAGTTAGAGACTGAAAGGGAAGATCAAAAAGCTGAGTGCTTTTGGGATGGTAGAAAGTCTTCCATAAACTTTGCCCTTCCCCAGATCCCTCTAGAAATTAGTAGCAAAAGTCAGAGTTTACATGTTAAAGAGACATGCCCACAGGTGACTGTTCCTTTACCTGAATCTTCCTGATATTGAAAGCCAGAACTCCATTGACTGGGATTAGGAGAACCATAACCCCAACACCTGCTAAGATGGAAGGTCCCAACTCTCTCCACAGGAAGAAAATAGACAAAGCAATCTGTAATACAGTTGACCACACCAAGTGCATGTAGTTGGTCACGTCCGTTAGCTTCTGGGAATCTACAGACATCAAGTTTACTGTCTCTCCAATGGTGTACTGCTTCCTAGCCGAGTGAGAGAGGGTCAGTGCCTAAAGAAAGAGATTGTGGTCAGCAGATTAAAACCAAAGATGCCGGAATAGACGAGGCCCCGAGGAAAGGAGGAAACAACACTAGGATGGGTTTCATGTACACGTAGCTTCTCCATGGGATGATGGCATCTGAGTCCAATCTCGAACACAGTATATCATCTCATCTTTGACCACTGGTTCCTCTTATTTTCCCCTTCGCTAAATCCCACCCACCACACATCTTTTGGCTCCTCAAATTCTCATCTATCCTTAAATGCAACTTCCAAAATGACTGCCGGTCTCCCAAACTTACAAGAGTTACTACTTTTGTGTACACATACAATGTTCTGTAGTTAACTCTTTATTTACCTTAATTATAACCAGCCTTGTTGCTTTGACAAGGTCTCCATTTACCTGTTTCCATATTATATCGTGGGATAGTCAGTACAGGAGGATGGGAGAAAGTGAGGAAACCAGAGATGGAAGGAAAGAAGGAGGAAGACAGCACTGTTGAGCCTTGCCTTGTAGACTTAACATTTGTGTTATGTTTTATTTGTGCGTGTGTGTGTGTACACATGTGTGTGTGCATGCATGTGTGTGTATGTATGCACACACATGTGTGTGTGTCTCTGTGTGTGTATGCACACATGTGTGCATGCATGTGTGTGTGTGTGTGTGTGTGTGTGTGTGTTAGGTCACACAGTCATCACCTTGGTGGGAGGCATCTTTACCCAATGAGCCATTCACTACCTCCTTGTAGACTTTTGATATAGCTAACTTATTTTCAGCCACAGTCTTGCACGGAGGATGTAGGCGTTATCAAGGGGAACACGGGTTTTTAGAATGGAGAGGAAAGCTGTGGAGTTCACACACATCTGGAATAATATGCTTTCTCTACCGCTTGCAGGTACGTTCACATGCCTAAACCCTGAGACAAGCTTTCTGCTTTCATTTTAGGAAGATCAGGAGACTAATACTCATAGCTCCATTCCTTACTAGATTTACAGGCTATCTCTAGTAGTTCATACCTGTAATAGCACTCGGGAGGCTGAGGCAGGAGTATTGCTGAAAGTTTATAGCCAGCCTGGGCTACCTAGGAAGCTCCAGGCCAACTCGAACTACAATGAGTTAGCACAATACATAATACTATATATTATGATTGGTTTTAACATTAACTTGCCACAAATTAGAAATTTTAATTATCTTTTTAAAAAATAAATAGCCTTTCCTAAAGGTCTGTCCTGGTTCCTTTAATTGATCAATATCAGGGCCAGACAGAGATGGCTCAGCAGGTAAAAACATTTGCCTCCAAACCTGATATCCTAAGTTTGATCATCAGAACTCTCACAGTTGGAGGAGAGAACCCACTCTTGCAAGTTGTATACACACACACACACACACACACACACACACACACACACCTACCCACCCCCACATACACACATATACCTACACACATATACCTTACACTCACACATACTCATATACACAATCACAAAAATAAATAAATAACTGTAATTTTAAAAACTATGTATCAGAGGAAAGATGAGCAAGATCATCTCAGGCAAATGGAATACCTCCCAAACCTCGTTACAGAACTCAGTAACGAGGGAATGTAGTTAAAATAAGTAAGTAAGTAAATAAACAGGAAGGAAAAGGTTTGGTAACTGCTAGAGATAGGAAAAACACAGCATGCCTTTTTATTTGACTTTACCTTATTTCCTGAGGTTTTTGATTTTGTCAGGAGAGGCAAGGAGAGAAAGCATCTGAGCCTTCAGGACTGAGCAGCAGACCTTGGGAGGCTAACTCCCTAGGAGGCTCAGTATCAAGAACACATTTCATGTTTTGATTTCAAAGATGCACTTAGGGAAACCTTATAACTAATCAAAATTAAGTGTTGACATTAAATTTCACTTCTGTCAATTTCCCCCAATCTTGGAATAACTGTTTATACTTATTTCATGCTCTATGTTTTTGTTTTTGTCTTGGCTATACTTGACATGATCACTTACCTTCTTATATACAGAAGCTATGATGGTTGTCCGTACATTCATTCCCAACACAAAACAAAGTTGAAAGTAACTCTGAAGGCAGAAAGATTGGATGAGAGTCACAGCAAACATTAGGATTGCACAGATATATCCAAGCCATGGATATGTGTTAGGGTCTTTCACAAAGCCAATGAGAAACCTGCAGGAACAAAAGCAGAGCAAGTGACATCCACTCAGATGATCCCCGAAGGCTTGTCCTCCTCCTATGCACAACCAAAGCCTCACTCTTGCACTATCAGTGGCAAAACAACCAGAACGGTCCCTGGTACACCCTAAAGTCAGTCAAGAAGAGGAAACCTCAATTAAGAAAATGTTTATGTCAGATCAGGCTGTAGGCAAGACTGTATGGAGTTTTTCTTAATTAGTGATTGATGGGGGAGGGCCCAGCCTATTGTGATGAGTGGTAGTTCTCAGTACTGTAGGAAAGCAGGCTGAACAAGCCATGAGGAGCAAGGCAGTGCACACCACCCACCTCTGCATGTGCAAGTGTAAGCCGAATAAACCCTTCCTTTCCAACTTGCTTTTGGTCATGGTGTTTCATTAAAGTAATAGTAACCCTAAGACATGTAACACACCACACACACACACACACACACACACACACACACACACACACACAGCTACCACTGTAATGTTTCAGCTTTGTTATAGGGAGTGGCATTAGTCAAATCATTTTCAGACAAGGGAAGCTCATACCCATCTGGGGTAAAGGGCTCTCCAGTTGACTGTTCCTTCCACACATCGGCAGATTGCAAAGGTGTATCATGAGCATTCTACACTCTAAGAGAGGTGCTGGCTGGGAAGAGATGAAGGTAACCAGTCTCTCCTGAAGCATGCCACCCACCTGGTCACACTAGTTCATTTTAATAACAAAGAGGTCTAAGGAGCATGTGGTCTCCTCTTAGGAGGAGGCACAGAAAAGAGAGGCTAAGGTGTTATCTTAGATCAGCCCTGTGCAAAGCAAAGTCAGAGTGGTTTTCACTCTTGCCTACTTATACAAAGGGACGGGAAAGAAAATCCCGAGAGCACAGCAAGTCCTGGGCACTCACTTCAGCAGCTGAGGATTCAGAAACACAAAAATATCATGTACTAATTTCAGTATAAACGATTTCAGGATCACTGTATAAAAGGTTTTGAAGAGGGCTTTGATCAACCAGGATTTGGGAAAGTCTTTGGAGGTCTCAGACTTCTTTTTCTTCTTTTCAGCTTCTTCCTAGACACAAAACCAAAAACAGCCATGTCCACAAAATTGTGCCAAACAAGCATGGTAAGACTGTGTGCTTGGAACGGCTCCAGGCTTCAGCAGGGCCTATGAGCCGGCTACTGTCTTTGTATAGTTGTAACCTTCTCTTTATCTCCTGCCCACATTCCTGCTTCTCTCCCCTGCTTCTAACTCATAAGCTCTTTTGAACTGGGAAAGCAGACAACTAAACGAGAGAGAATGCATCATAAAGATGCATGGATAGACAATGACTCTGAGGCCAGCCTGAGCTATACAGTGAGTTCACGGACAGCCTTAACTACATTAAAAAAAAAAAAAAGAAAAAAGACTGTTTCAAAAACCCAAAGTCGGTAGTTGTAGTATATAACAAGGCCCCAGACATTAGCACAACTGACTCCATGTTGGAATTACCACAAAATTCAGCACAGAGACAGTACCACCTGCCAAAAAGAAACAAAGACCCCATCTATCAAGACTGCCCTTCTAGTTGCTGGCTACCTAATAAAGGCCTTCTATCAGCTGATGCCCATGTCTGAGCAGTCTTTTCTGGTGACTGCCTCACTACAAGTAATATAGGACAAGGTCCTGTGTAAGATTCCAATGTGGGAGTGTTGGAGAGAAATAACACATGGAAACAAAGAGACTGAGTGGGGGCTCTCATGAACTCTGACAATGAAGGACTCTGCTGATCAGTTTTCTCGATGCTCAGAAGCCTTTTCTGATGCCCCTTTATGTACTTATTGGAACGTGTTATGGTTTGAACTTCAAAAAAGGTATGGTAAAGTCTGTGGTGACTATTCTTTTTTGTTTGTTTGGTTTTTCTTTTTTTTTTTTAAGACTTTTTATATGAGTACATTGTAAATGTCAGACACATCAGAATAAGGCATTGGATCCCATTAGAGATGTTTCGAGCCACCAGGTGGTTGCTGGGAATTGAACTCAGAACCTCTGGAAGAGCAGTCAGTGCTCTTAACCACTGAGCCATCTCTCCAGCCCGATTGGTTGGTTTTTTTAAGACAGGGTTTCTCTGAGTAAGTAACAGCCCAATCTGTCCTGAAACTCACTTTGTAGACCAGACTGGCCTCAAACTCCTGAGTGCTGGGATTAAAGGCATGTGCCCCCGTGCCTGGTTTGCAATGGCTATTCTTGATTGTCAACTTGACTATAGCTAGAATTAACTAAATCCCAGAACTGGTTGGACACACTTCTGAGGAATATTTTTTTAATCGGATCATTAGAAGTGGGAAGACCTACTTCTAACCCATATCTTGGAGGTGAAAAGACACCTTTAATCCAGATCTTTTGAAGTGGAAAGACCTACTTCTAGTCTTGGTCACACTTTCCAAGGAAACCTAGATAAACGGCATGGAAGAGGCTTCTTTTCACCCTCAATAGCAAGTCCATTTCTTTCTTGTGGACAGAACAGTTGCTGGATTCTTGGATATTCCATACATAGTCAGCCACTGTTGGACTAGCTGGACTAGCCTGTAGATCATTCTAATAAATCTCCTTTCTATATACTGACATATAGAGAGATTAATTCTGTAAGTTCTGCTACTCTAGAGATCCTTGACTAAAACAAAGTCCCAACTCTCAGAATCTTAAGTGTGCCCTTTTTTGGAACTTGGATCCGTGTGAGTGTAAGCAAGCCGGCCTTTAAGATAGTCTGTAATCCAACATGGCTGGTGTCCTTGGAGGAGACGGGATGGGGATGGGGTAGCTATGTGACAACTGAGGCAGACAACTACAAGCCAATGGATGCCTGGGGTTCTGGAATAGGACAGAAGCAGGAACAACAGAAGTCACTCCATTCTCCACGTTTCGGTGGAAATGATTCTGCTGATAACCTGATTTCGGATTTCTGGCTTCCAGGGCTCTAGGATGATACTTTCCCCTTTCCTTTTCCCACCCCTACACCTTTCTCTTGCCTTTTCTCTGTGTTTGTGGCATGAGGAATCAAACCCAGGGCCATCAGGCTGTGAAGTAGGCTCTCTCTCACCCTCTCTTCTCTCCTTCACGCTTCCCAGACGTTCCTTATCCTCTAACTATGGGCCTTACTGTGTTATCCAGGCTGTTGTCAAACGTATGATCCTCCTGCCTGAGCTCCCCGAGGAATCACTGTGTCTTGCTTGTTTTGTTTTCTCAATAGTATTTACTACTATTATATACATTGGCTTATTTCCTTTCTCCTAGTTCTCTATAGGTGAGAGCCCTCTTGGGCTTGTTCATTGTACCTATTACCCAAAATAGACACACATTTGTGCTCAGTAAATATGTCTGAGTAGGCGAATTAATGCATTAACTACTAATGCGAACTTCCAATACAGTGCAGTTTCTAGTAATGAGTGTGTGTGTGTGTGCATGCATACATGTGTGTGCACACATGCATGTGTGGAGAGAGAGGGGGGAGGGAGGGGAGACAGAGACAGAGAATGTGTGTAGGAGTGATGGTTACAGGTATGCCAACGTATACATGTGAATATCGGGTTGACCTTCATGTGTTGGCCTAGGCCTTCTTACCTTGTCTGAGATAGGTCTCTTCTCTACTACAGCAATCTGCCTAACTGGCTAAGAGCTTCTGTATATTGCCCTGTCTCCATTTCCCATTTCCTGTAGGTAGGCTAGACCTACAGATACCTGTACTATTGTATCTAGCTTTTACCTAGGTACTTAAACTCAGGTCACCAGACTCATGTGGTAAGTGCATTTATCCACCGAGCCATCTCTCTAGTCCTACTAATGCTGTTGTCATTATGGTCACTACTGGTGCTATATTTTACACTATGGAAAATTTTCAATATATTCAATAGGAGATACAACAGTATATTATACATACATGCATCCAGCACTCAGGCATTATTAGAACTGTGTATACCTCTCATGTAAAGTGCAGTGCAAATGTATAGAATAGTATGAAAAGGTGAAAAGAGTCAGAAAAGACACTGCTTCTTGCCAGAGCTATACAGTGCATTCACACGGACACTTGTGTAAGTTACCAGGACGAGCACATCTTGGCTCTGACTCTGCTTCTTGTTCAGTCCATGCAGTGTGGCCTCAGGGTTCCGCTGGGACTTCTGCAGCCGCCTCTGAAGAGCCTGCCTGGCTTTCTGCAGGTCCTTTGACATGACCACCTCAAACTTGCTGACGACTGACTTTGTTTTAAACCTTTCATCAACATCCCAGATATCTTCCAGTGTCAACGGATGCTTGTAACCTTTCAGAACGATGCTGGAACGAGAACAGCCCAGAGGCTGAGTCCCTCTGTGCTATGGTAGCCTGCTTCTATCAGAACCTATCCTCCAGATCCGAGACAGAGGGATGAACGTTTGGACTTCTCTACTGTTCCACTATCTACATCTCCTGACCCTGTATTGGACAGAAGCATGGTGGGAGAACACAGAGACCGCAGAATGTGCTAGAAGACAACATGGAGAGGATTGGAAGTCAAGGACATCGCCTCCTCCTGCTCTTGCCCCTTCTCTGTCAAATACCGACCACCTCTCTACGCTCCGTGATGCCCTTAGGGAATGGAGTGACCTCACTGCTGACTTCACCCTCTATCTAACCAGTTCAGGGCTGGAGATATGAATAGAAAAAAATGACTGCATCTTTATTTGTAACACTTCCTAACTGAGATCCAGCCTTTTCTCCGAATATGAGCACAACATGCTGTCTTTGTTAGCAGGAGAAACCATGGATGTTTTCACAGCTAACTTACACTAATTGCTGCCCTCAAATCATGCTCCTTATAAGAGACATTGAGGATATCCTTGTCATTAGATATTTAGATTTAATGAATTGATGTTAAAGTACGTGCTTTACTGTGTCGCAAATGTGCTTTCTTAACTTTAAATTATATGTGTGTGTGTGTGTGTGGCTCTGTATGGCAGTGTGTGCACACGTGTGCAAGTGCCTGTGTGGAATGGAGGCCTGAGATCCTGCTGGAGATGAAGATACAGGAAGGAAGTGAACCACTTGATGTGGGGGCTGGATTCAGATCCTCCGAAAGAGGAGCGAGAATCCTACCTGTTGACCTGTCTCTCCAGCCCCACAAACTTGCTTTTTAGATATTCTGATTACGTTCATAGTCTGTGTCCAACATCTCTAAAACACGTATGGGCCTCACCAGCCTGTCAAAGGGCCCACAAACAAAGACACCTGTTGTAGGCCCCTGGTAGCCTAGGCTGCTGTGTCTCCCTTTCCCTCTCTCTGCTCCACACTGTCTGCCTCCATGTGCTCTCTTTCCGGTCTTGTTGTCCCTTGTTTCTCCCGTGGAACTTTTAGACTATGAGAAATGATTACTTTCTAGTTTCTCCTCTTCTTTCTGATCAGTCCAACAAAGGGGCTGAGTTAAATTGACGCATACATTACAACATTCTTAGGCTCTAAATGGAGGCCACAGGAGGCATTTATTAAAACTGAGATGTTTTTTTTGTTTTCACTTTCAAAGAAGCAAGCATATAAAGATATAGAAAGTCCATAGTCCAGGAACTTCTTACCTGTCATACCAACTAAATGTAACGCTGCTCAGAAAGGAAGCTGTAGCTGATGGAGTCTGAAAAATAAAATCATCAAAAAGGGACTCAGTTGGAAATAAGAACTCTATGGGGCTCTAAAATTAGACACTGACTTCCTCGGCCTGACTTTAGAAATGAACGGTTATTCGGGTGCTGGCTGGTCAATGTGTTTACCCTGAGGCACTAACAACCTGATTTTCTGTCGTAGATATGTGAGTTAGCTGCCTGTGCAGAACAGTTACAGGGGAATACACAAGTCAGTAGTATTCCGATATACTCAGCATTCTGTTTGTTTATATATGAAACATCCTATACAACAGGCGGAGTGCCCCTTATCTACAATTTGGGGCCAAAATGTTCCTGGTTTTGAGGTTTCTCCAATTTGCAATTATAATACTGTACAGTCTTTTTGAAAGTTTTCAGATTTGGGGAAATTTGGATGTTAAGAGTTTTGGATCAGTGATATTCACTCTATACCTTATCAGGGGCTCATGAGACCTCCATGAAACCCAGACATCTCCAAGTTACTTTTGCTTGGGCATCCTCCAGTTAAATAATATACGAAACGAGTGTATATAGAGTCTCACATGTGATGAGTCACTTGGTTCTGAAAAGGCTGAAAGAATTAGAAGGACGATCTGGAAACCATAGGAGACGAAGAACAGGCAGGAATAGGCCATGTTGGACTTGCTGTCCTGCGGGGGTGAGGCAAAAGAAAAAAAAAAAAAAACAATACGGAGTCTTTTTGTCACCGCTGAGCTCATGACTAAAGGCTATCACCAAACCCTTTGGTGTGATTCTATTCCCAAACTCAGACTGCTTGAAGCCATGCTCTCTGACCTCTATTGGATACCAGAGGATTTAGAACAAGCATCTTTCTGGTAAAGGCTCTCCCCTTTCTCCTTACCTTCAGGAGTGCTCGGATCAGAGTCTGAAACTGGAATATGCCACATATTATTGAGAGGATCCAGAACAGGGTCAGGAACCAAGAGTTCTTCTGTACGCACCATTGTCTGCTGTGCTGGGTCACCAAAACCAGGAGCTAGAGAAGAATGTACAACTCTGAAGAGTAGTATTGCCACCAAGTTCAGAGAAAGATGGCTGTCAGGACACCTGGGGGAAGTGGGAGCCGAAGGAGGGGACTGTGGAAGATAATTTGGCCCAGCAGAGAATACGGAAATGTCAAATTTACATTTCTTCCCTGATACTGTGGAACCCTCTCTCTCCCTCTCCTCTCCATCTCTCTCCATCTCTACATTTCATCTCTACACTTAGGTGCAGAGTTAGCAAGAAAGCAGAGCATGACTTTAAGTGGGGTCACTCAGAGTTACGAAAACCTTTCCAGGACAGAAGTTTGTATCAGGCCGCGGTCGGGCTGAGGAGGAAGATGGTGATGAATGGGTACTGGTTGACTATATCTTAATTCTATAATATTGATCTAAAAAACTAATTTTTCTTAAACCCCAAACTTTGCCTTATATTATTTCCCTCAAAGATGTTGGATCTTACATCTAGCGCTGTGCTAGCAAACCAAACCGCTGGTCGGAGGGAGAAAGTTTGTAGCACCTGCCAACTGTTCTGGGGTAGTCAATGCTGCTGTGGTAGGTTTCAATCTCCAATATAATGTCACCGAATAAAGAGCTGGGAATTGGAAAAAGGTCAACTAAGTTGGCTCTGTGTTAGCCAGCTCCAGGACAGCACTGTCTGAGCAGTGACAACAGACCAAAGTTCCTGGGGAAGAGAGCCAGCCTATGCTACAGAAAGAAGGCAGAGCAAGGGAGTTCAAGGCTGTATTGAACATAGAACATCAAAGGCTCTCGTGTTTAGCAAAGTTTGTAAATCCAAACAGTTCTGTGTCAGCTTCCTCATTTAATACGATAGCAACTATTTTTTTTTTTTTTTTTTTTTTTTTGGCTTTAAAAAAACTGTATGCTTCTCTCCCCAAATAAAGGATGCCTGTAGGAGAGATATAGCTTCCTCTTCCTCCTCTTCCTCCTCCTCCCTCCTTCTCTTTTCCTTCCTTTTCTCTCTGAGATAGGCTGGAGTAGAATGTCCCCTGCCCTCGTCGGGGTTTACTGGCATGCACTACCAAACCTGGTTTAGCGCTTTCCAACACCAAACTTATATTCAGCATGAGACCTAGTGATCTGATTAGTCAGTCAATAAAAAAATAATATTTACCACATTAAAAAAAGTATTTTACATCATGAAACTTAGATCTCATCTGTAGTCCCTAGATGTCAAGATATGAGGGAGCAAGATTAGAGAAGGTTCTATAGATTGAAACTTTTAAAACAAGGGAAAAGGGTGTTTCATTCCTTTAAGACCGAGCCATATTTCTCTGTAAATTATTGCTGAAGACAGGTGAAAATGGACTTAATTCGGTGCCCAGAGAGTGCACTTCAGCTGTCTATGGATTAGGAGAATTAAATACGGTGGAGCTGGTACTGGACCTTACCCATGTGCATATGTAGAGGATCGGATTCGTATATCTAACAGGAGGAATCGTGGCCTGTCCAGTATCTTCTGTGAGTGCAAGAGACAGGTCAACGGCTGCTAAGACAAGAAGAAGCAGGACGGACACCTGAGAAGAGACAAGACCATTGTCAGGGGCGTGCCACTGCGTCACTGTTCACACGGCTCTCGGAACCTCTCGGAACCTCTCCTCTCGGAACCTCTCGGAACCTCTCCTCTCGGAACCTCTCGGAACCTCTCCTCTCGGAACCTCTCGGAACTTCTCGGAAGGAAGGGATACACGGTGATTCAAACAACACACCTAATCAACATTCCTGGTGTAAATAGCTGTACACAGTCCAAGCATGGATAAAGTTCAACCATGATAACCATAATCCTAGCACATGGGCAACTGAGGGAGAAAAGATGAGTTCAAAGCTGGTCTGGGCTACATAGTGAGAGCTTGTCTTAAAGTCAGCCCCAATGAGCATTTTTGATGTGATATGTTAAAAGTGTGTCGGTGGTTTTTTGTTGTTGCTGCTGTTACCCCTGTCTTCACGAACTTGCCAGCACTAATAACAGGTGACTCGCAACAATCCAGGCAGCTCTAGCTCCACTGGGCGTGACGCCCTCTTCTGGCCTCCTCGGTTACCTGCAGCTTATGGCGCACACAGACATGTATACCCCTTAAGTTAATTAATTAATACCTTGGGAAGAAAATGGTAAGAGTAATCACATATGGCTCCTGTTGCAAGGTCACAGAAAGCCACATGGATGCTTCGTCTCTCAGGACAGTCACTCTCAAGAAGCCTAACCCTGTCATGAAGACAGAGTGCTCTAGGGAAAGGTGAACTTGGTTAGAACATGAGACTTTTATTTATAACAGCCAGTAAGAAGCTGAGGACTTCTGCTAAAACTCATGTGGATGGACGTCTTAGAAGCAGATTGTTTCTTCTTGGAGGAGCCTGTTCAATAGAAATCTTTTCTAATTAAAAAAAGAAAAAAGAAAAACATTTGTGTTAAAAAATAAATGGAGAGGGAGCTGGGGAGATAGTTCAGTCAGTAAAGTGCTTGCTACCCACTCATGTGGATTGGAGTTTGATGTTCTTTACTCACATAGAAAAGCTAAGCAGAGACAGTTATGGTGGTGCACAACTTTAATCCCGGCACTAAGGAAGCAGAGGCAGGTGGATGTCTATGAGTTAGAGTTCCAGGACAGCCAGGTCTACATAAAGACACACACACACACACACACACATACACACACACACACACACACGCTTACTAGTACATGCCTTAATCAGCTCTGGGGTTGTAGAAATAGGAGGTTCTCTGAAGCTTGCCAGACAGCTTAGCCTAATCGGCAAGTCCCATGTCCCAGTGAGAGATTCTTTACAAAAAAAAAAAAAAAAAAAAAAAAAAAAAAAGGCCAAGGTGGATGGCTCAAGAAATGACACTAGGCCTCCGAATGCACACTCATACATGTGCAACCTTATTAACATGAACAAGTATGCACAGTTGCACTCATGTGTACACACACACACACACACACACACACACACACTCACACACACACACACACACACACACTATTCTCTTAGCTGTTAAATTTGGAGACAACTTGTTGCACAGAAACAGGAAGCTAAATACTAAGTTTAAAAGGAGAATTGAAGCCTACAAGGAGCCTGTAATCTCAGCACACAGAAACCGAGGAAGGATGATTGAGTCTCAGAACAGCCTGGGCTGCAGAGTGAGTACCAGACCTACCAGGGCTGCATAGCAAGATTCCATTAAAAAATAAAATAAAAGATTCCATTTCAACTGTTTAACGCCCCTCCCTCCCTTTCTTTGGTTATGTGCTCTTGGCTTGACATCGTAGAACCTTTGAAGTTGATATTGCAAGCAAATGCATCATTTTACCTCATGCCCCACCCCTGTTTTTTTCCTATGAACCCATAAAACATTATTCACATTGTACTAAAGATCTGCCTAACACCAATTATATTTTTGGGAAGTCATAGTAGTTTTCATGTCCCCAAATGAGGACCTTTTCTATGACTATCTTCCTTTCATCATCCTTCCTCCCTTCCACATAAGTTTGAAAAGTTAATTGTGGTCTTAATTTTAATAGAGAAGTGTATGTGTATATCTATATAAATACAAACACAAATGTATACAAGCATCATCATTGGTAAAAGTAACTCTTACGTGCCTTTAATTGTCATCTTGGTGACTTACTGCCCCTGTCAACTAAACTTGGCCTAGTCTTGGAAGCATCTAGCCTCCACACAATCTTATCTAGGTCTAGAATGTTTTCAGCTTCTGAGACTCAATACTTGTGATGGTTTTTAATATGCTTTGCCCAAGGAGATGTTAGGCATTATTAGGAGATGTGGCCTTGTTGGAGAAGGTGTGTCACTGTGGGTGTGGGCTTTAAGGTCTTACTCTAGCTGTCTGGAAGCCAGTCTTCTCCTGTTTGCCCCCAGAACTAACTCTCAGCTCCTCCTGCTCCATGCCTGCCTGGACGCTGCCATGATCCCACCTTGATGACAGTGAACTGAAACTCTGAACCTGTAAGCCAGCCCCAATTAAATGTTGTTCCTTATAAGAGTTGACATGATCATGGTGTCTCTTTACAACAATGAAACCCTAACTAAGACAGACAGATAAATAGAAGAGAAACCCAAGCCCAAAAATATACCTTAAAAGGGTAGCCCAAGGGCCACTTGCTCCCTCATGGTACAGGTGACTGGACACAACCATGTGAGCAAGTACATGATGGAGAGACGGGGGTTGGGGGGACGAGAAGCAGAGGGAGCAGTTAGTGTGCTGTGAAGAAAGGCAGCAGTGGCGATGTGATTGGGTTGAGGAACCTCCTGATGTGAGAGTCCTGTACTGTCACCTGATCTGTCACGGATCTGGATTCATGGCCTTAGGCAGCAGGGATCTTTGTGGATGTTTGTAGCACATGTTACCACCAAAGGGCATTCAGGCAGCGGTATGAAACCATGTTGATGTCCTAGGGCCTCACCTGGGCAGCAAGGGAGAGCTGGTGGTTATGAGCTTAGGAGAGTTGGCCCCGCACCTCTCCTGGGCAGCAAGGGAGGGCTGGCCCAGGTGGTATGGATATGGGAGAGCTGGCCCCATATGGTGTGGGTACAGGAAAACTCAGCTGCCACCGAAACCCAGATCCAGGGCTTTGAGCTGGCCCGCCCCAATGTCTTCCCCATCTATGAGCTGCTGGAGCATGTGGCTGGTCCTATAGAACCAAAGCTGCAGGATCTCCATGACTCAGGGAACAACAGGATATCTGAGAGGAGTCTTGGTGAGAGTCCAGTATTGATAGTGTAGCAGAAGTCATTGGCCTTGAACCAGATCAATGACTCATTGCAGTGAACATTTACAAAGACACGTGGGCAAAATGGTGTCCTGTGTGACACACCATGACACACTGCAGCTTCCACAGCGAGAATTTTTCTCTTGTTTATTTTACTTGGGGGAGAGGGGAAGTTACAAAGGAAGAGGACAGATATGGAAGGACTGGAAAAAGAATAGTTTTGGGGGTACATGATATGAAATTCACAAAAATATGTTTTCAAAAAGGCAGCATTGAATCTGGGCTAGACCTCAGTGTTGCTATGCGGGTATCTCTGCCTGTCCTACTAGGGCCCCCTTACACCTCATTTCTTGAAGCCTACAGCGTGATCTCATCTTACCGACACTAAGCCCCAGAGGCCCTCAGAAATATAGCCCCCGCAAATTCTCTTATTTGGTCTCACTCATCCATTTCCTATTGGAACTATGATAGAGTTGCCTGCTGAGAGCTTCTCTAGTCTTTTTGATGCCGCCCCCTGCTTTTTACGATACACTCTACTTTGCTGAACCACATACTCTGTGGTACCAGAGCCCTTCTCCAACTTCACAAGTTGGGGAATCAAAACCAGTCACGATAGTCCTTGATCTTGTGACCGCTTTAGCCATGTGCCTCGTGCCAAAATTCTATTCTAGCCAAAAGTAAGTAGAGGCAGTGTTCTAGTTAGAGCTTCTATTGCTGGGGTGAAACACTATGATCATATACAAAGGGGCACATAGTCTAAGTCACATAGATAGATAATTACAGATGGGAAGTGGCTGTATATATGTATATATATGTAGTAGTAGTGGTCACATAATTTTGAAAGTATTCTAAAAGTCATACATAGAATTTCATTCCTTAATTATTGACTTTCATAGCATGTGAACTCTAATCTCAGGAATGTTTTTTAAACGATGCACAAGAGTGCCTGACACCTTCGTTTGCAGACTTGACGGTTTTCATGAGCAACGGTAGCCATCTTAGTCATACACTAGCTTAAGTGATCGGCTTAATAGGCTGAGATTACAAGAGAAGATATAAAAACAGTCAACCTACGTATAATAACAAATTGCTTAATGACTAATTCAGCAGAAATGATGTGGTGGAAGCCTCGACTGGTATAAATACATTCTTTGTGGCATTTGTTAGCTTCTCGTCACCATGAAAAAGCATCTAGCACAAGCATCTTACAAGATGAACGGTTTATCTTGGTTCATGCTTTCTGGTCATTTATTTGGGCTGGTAGCAGCAAAGTCCATGCTGTAGAAGCACCTGGTAGAACAAGTCCATTTATATCATGTCGGCTAAGAAGCAAAGAGGAAAGATAGAGTAAAGGCCAGCATCCCTGTATCTCCCTCCAGGGACATGTTAGCAATTCCTCTAGGCTTGCTCAACAGCTACCTAGCAACAGCTTGCATCTCTGTCTGCCAAGGAGCCAAGAGCCAGGCTTATAAGGACTAGTCAGCTTCTCTCTCTCTCTCTCCCCCTCCCTCCCTCCTTCCCAGCCAGCCTCTGCCCTCTGCCTCTTTCTAGCTTCCTTCTTCTCTCCTGTCTCTTTCTGGCCTTCTCTGACCCCCTTCTTTCTCAGCCTCTGCCTCTTCTCCAGGTCCCTTTCCTGCCAACAAACCTTCTTCATACCAGGTCTGTCACGTGGCTTGGTTGTTCAGGGAGACACCTTGTCAGGGCCCACCAAGAGGCTCCCTCCAGCTACAACATACCACATTTATAAAACACAACAATAACTGGTTCCATTCCAACACCGGATCCTTCTTTCCACGTGCCCACTCCGTGATTGTAGATCCCGTAAACATATCAAGCACTAATGTAAGAGAAGTGCTCTCTAAAGCATGTGAATGCTCTCCTGTGCAGGCCTAACACCAGTGGTACCCAGAGTAAATCCATCCCAGTTTCTATGTGTGGGGTAGAGAGGTACAGTCTAAGTTGTTCTCCCCTCCCCCATACCCCAGGGGTGCTGGTGAAGGTACCAGACAGTTGCCCAGGACCCAGAGCTCAATGCCAGGCTTCATGTAAGGGACAGGCCAGCTGTGGAAATCAACACACAAAGAAGAGGTCTACTCCAGCTAGCTGTGTTAAGATTTTTATTTATTCACAGATGAAGATGAATTACTAGGAAATTGAGAAAAACAACGTAAACTAAGAAGATGGACAAAATAATGAAATAAAACCATTGATTGTGGGATCAAACACACAAGAAATAGCAAGTGAAGAGAATTTTAAATTTAATATTCTAAGAGATTTGAGAAGACATTGTATCTTTTAAACAAGTGGCTTTAAAGAAAAGATAATTCCAAAATTAAGAAAACTTCTTAATAATTGTTGAATATTAAAATAAGGATTCTTAGGATAAATGAAAGAAATTATTGAGAAAATGTGCTAGCATATAGAGGAAGAGAGAAAAATATTTTAAAAGGAGAGAGAGAATGAGAGAGAGAGAATGAGAGAGAGAGAGAGAGAGAGAGAGAGAGAGAGAGAGAGAGAGAGAGAGAGAGAGAGGAAGAGGAAGAGACAAAGTTGCGGGAGGAAAATCCATCAAAGTCACTGTCTATCTGAAAGACACTCTGAAGACACAGAATTTCAAAGTTAGAAGAAAGGAAATATAAGAATACCATGATGATTTCCCATAAGAAAGCTACGAGTCTTTAGGTCGAATGACGCCGTGAGTGTGGTAAAGACCTGAGCAGCCAGACTCGTGGGAGATTTTAGTACACAAAGAATCAAGAGCACCAGGCGAGGAGTAAGTAGCTCGAGACTCTAAGGGAAATAAATTAGAACAAAATCTTCAGAGTTAAAAACGATCATTGTGGAGCCAGAATTCCGCGAACATGTGAGTGCCTTTAAGATGCAAAGACCAAGGGACTCTAAAAAGCTAAACGCTTCCTTAGATGACGTTCTCCTGTAGAGGGGTCTAAGAAATCTAAGAACATTAATCCTCTAACGTTCTTTCCAGAAGAGCATCAGGAGGTAGAATTTACAGTTAAGTATGAAAGAAACAAATAGGAAAGAAATGTTTTGGAGAGAGAGAGAGAGAGAGAGAGAGAGAGAGAGAGAGAGGGGGAGGGGGAGAGGGAGAGGGAGAGGGAGGGAGGGAGGGGGGAGGGGGAGAGAGAGAGAGGGAGGGAGGGAGGGAGGGACGGAGGGGGAGAGGGAGGGAGGAGGGAGGGGGGAGGGGGAGAGAGAGAGAGAGAGAGAGGGAGGGAGGGAGGGACGGAGGGGGAGAGGGAGGGAGGAGGGAGGGGGGAGGGGGAGAGAGAGAGAGAGAGGGAGGGAGGGAGGGAGGGAGGGAGGGGGGAGGAGAGAGAGAGAGAGAGAGAGAGAGAGAGAGAGAGAGACAGAGAGAGAGAGACTAAAACAGAAAGACTGAAAATGTGAGAAGATCCAGGATAGGTCAGAGTGTGAAGGCGTCTTTGTGATTGGCCGCACTGGGGCGGTTCTGACCATCACCTCCTCCCCAGCCGCTGCCACAGACCACAGCCATATTGGTGTGGTGACAAAGACACAACTTGACAGATGGAAAACATACGTGTAAGTACATCACTGGCAGATACAGGCGAAACCATCAAAGTGGCCATCACACAACAGGACTTCAGAGTGGAAAGATGAAGAAAAATAAAAAAGGTTTGCTTTTCACTTGTCCTTTTTTGTCTCTTAAAAAGTCCGTGGTAGAATAAGAAAGACAGTGCTACTCTGGGATGTATTAGAGTGACATCATTATCAATAGATTTGATTTCCTTGCTGTTCTGGAGCTTCCACACTTTCTACAGTGACCACATACTCCCTTTTATCCTCAGAAAGAAACATGCACACAGTTCAGTGTGCAGCAGAAAAACACAGCTGTTTAACGATTCACTAAATACTCGATATTCTTTGCTCCTATCTGTGATTTATTAGGATTCAGACAAGGACTTTCTAAAACTCAAGATTATAATTGAATTGTGTTTCTCCCTTTGCGTTCCCCTCTCCAAACCCTTCTCTATTCCCTTCCCCTCTCTCCTTCAAATTTCGGGCCTCGTTTTTCACTAATTGCTATTGCTTGCATATATGTATTAGTGTGTACATATATATTCCTAAATATAACCGGCTGAGTCCATGTGCTGTTACTTCTGTGTATGTAAAATGCGACTTTCTATAAAACAATGCATTTCCTTGGTATTGAAAAGGAGACTTTATATTTAATTCTCCCCCCTGCAAGAACCTCTTTTTCTCAGAGCTCTGATACATGCAGCAACCAGATCTGCTTTATCTCTGAGGGTGCCTACTTCCACGATCCCCTAACAGACAGGGGACTCTCTTTCAGGTCCAGCATTCTTAGGGGTTACCTTCCCCAGAAGCCTGTCTACTATGAGACAGCACTTTTACTGGAATTTTTTCCCCCTTTACTTGGTTAAAACCCTTCACCCTGGAATAAACTCTGTTCTCTTATCTCAGTCTTACTTATGAAAACTCTTCCGGACACGTCGGGCAATGGTCTATCACATAACCCTAATTATCCCCGTGTCTTGCTGGATTGACCTCAAGTTTGTTTTTCTGTATCCCTTGCTTTATCATTTCCACAACTATCAAATATTTGTTTTTAAATTCAGTCTGCTTTGTTGCCTCCTGTTTTCTGTGTCCTTCTCTGAAGATGAATCTTTAAACAAATCTAGGAAGTCAATTACATGTTGCTCAAGCAGATTGACCAAGTCCAGATAAGATAGCACCTTACTAAAGGCCAGACAGGTACAGCAGAGCCAGCTCAGGTGGTGAAGAAAGGGGTGTGGGGGTGTGGGGGTGTGGGGGAGGGGACACCTGTCCAAAAGCAGAGAGAAGAAAAATGACTGGGTGGAGATTTTTTACAGAAAAATGAACTTAGGATAAATTATGCTTCTACTGTTTAAGAGAAAGAACCAATCATTTTGAAAAATTTAAGAAGTTAAACCTATGCCTGCCACCTTTAGAATAAGGGCCAAAAACTTAAAAAAAATTTTTTAAATGGGTCTCAGAGTAAGATGGGTGGATTAGTGTTGCCTGGGAGGGAGTTAAACATTGTTTTTTCTTCTCTATAGAGATTTGTACTTTCAACTTAAATGTATTTAAACAGTATAAGTTTTATATATTTGTAAAGTGGAATAATATTTAGCCATAAAAGGGAATTAAGCACTAAAAATACTACGAAGATGAAGCTTGAAACAATATGCTAAGAGAAGCCAGTCCTGAAAGACCGCATACTGCGTGGTCCTCTCATGAGTCAGAGACATTGAGGAAATTCGTTTCGCTGAGAGGAAAGAGAAGCCGAGACTAAAGGATTTCTTTCTCCTCAAATGACTAGAACTGTTCTAAAGTAGACCATGGCAGTGACTGTGCAAATCTGTGGACATGAGGGAAAAAACCACCCTCAATTATATTTAAATGGGAAACTTATTTGGCATATGAACCATATCTCAAAAAGCTACAGCTTTTAGTAGGATTGGAGTCTGAATTGCACACTGGGCATTCTCTCCTTGGAAACTCAAGAATAATGGAAGAATCCCCCTGAATTAACTGACAGTCACTACAAAGACAGTAAAGTGTGAAGCCAGATATTGTCTAATATACATGCTTGGCTCAGATGCCATAACTAGGGTGCATTTTATACCGACATGGAACCAATGTGGAGATCAGCCTGAGTGCTATGTCCTGTGCTGGGCACCTAAACAGTGACCCTACCTAAAGTTTTTCTTTCCTTTTGAAAGTTTGACAAAAAATCCACTCCCAGCCCCCAACCCCAGCTGACACCCCAGCCTCTAGCTCCCAGCCCCACCTCCATCCCAGGGTCCCTATTGTCATCACCGCTGAGTCCCAGGGTAACAATAGGCCATAGGTACATAAACTCACCAAACAAGGGACTCACTAACCCCTCTTTCTACCCTCTTTCCACTGTGAGTGCTTATCCCGAGTGGTGAAAGACTTTGGAAAAATGTAAAACCCCATTTCCGGTCTAAGTTTTGGGAAGTCAGCGACTGTTGGGGGTCGGTGTAAAAGATACACTATGTAGTTCATTGGCATCTCAGGGTAGGAGCTGTTTGAATAGCAGCCTTCAGATTTATTAGAGCAGTTTAAAGAGGCTCATGACTCAAACCCATAAAAGGCAACTCTAATTTGACCCCTCGTTTGTGCTCAGGGAACTTAATATCCACAAGAACTCCCAGTCACTCTTCTCATACCAAAACCAAAGCTACTTTGGCTAAGGAATCTGGCGGGTGAGACATAGGCAGGACCATGGCTTTACTTTGAAGCAGGATTACGTGGCAAACTAATCAGAGACTGGGACAAGGACACTAACCCCAAAGAAAATGCCCCACCTCTACACCAAAGAACTAGAGTTTGAAAATGGTGGAGTTACTGTACCTGCTTGGCAATGTAGAATTTGGTAAAGGAAGATCTCTTGGTCTTGGATCTGTATACACCGTAAAGTTGCCAAGGGGCCAGGAGCCAAAGAAAGCCCAAAGGAATCCACACAAGAACAGTTTGCTCAAAACAAAGGGGGAGGTCAGCTTCTGGACTTTTCAGTAGTGAGTCGTTCTGGGGGACCGAAAGGGAAAGACTGTTGGATACATACATTTAAAAGATACCCTATTGTCCCAACGTTCTCCACATGCTCCCAATCCGCTTAAATTCAACTCCACATTTATAACAAGCTTTACTTTTTAACTATCTTTATTTCAGGCTCATCATTAATACAATATATGACACTAAAACATATTCACCATTTAGTGACATTTAGTGCTTTTTCTGGCCATCCCACCTCTCAGAACGCATCTTCACGTGGCTTTAAGTGAATCTCTACACTGACTACTCTGCATAAAATAAAACATTTTCCAAATTATACAGATAAGAAAGACTATTCCTCTCTCCAGAGGGGAAAGTAGTTTCCCAGGCCTGAGAACACACTACATGGTTTCTAGCACAATTTGAACACACTGGTAGATACTCTAACCTGCAGGCACCAGGCAAGATGGTCAGGCACACTGTGACGTCAGCCTATTATGGCTGAGAAGGCTTATATCAAAACCAAGAGGACCTGGTCCATCCCAGTGCTGAGATAACAATGCACTGTTGGACAGGAAACATGTTTTAAACAAAAGTTTCATGTAATAAGGAGTCCTGGGGGGGGGGTGGCAGCTCCTGTATCGGGACCACACAAAGGGGGGGTTTTCTTTTTCCTTAGATACTTTAAAACAGATCTATTAGTACTGATGTTTTTAAAGGGAAGTTTAAAGTGCCTGACAAGATGATTTCTTGGATAATTCTAAAAAGAAATCCTCTCTGT
Organism: Micromys minutus; assembly: GCF_963924665.1. Classification (NCBI taxonomy): domain Eukaryota; kingdom Metazoa; phylum Chordata; class Mammalia; order Rodentia; family Muridae; genus Micromys; species Micromys minutus. The sequence goes on from NC_137971.1 coordinate 16,927,408, forward strand.
CTCTATCTCTCTCTGTTTCTGTCTCCTCCCCTCTACAGCACCCCCCCACATGCCTCCTTCTAGGGTTTCTCTGTGTAACAGCCTTGGCTGTCCTAGAATTTGCCTTGTAGACCAAGTTAGTCTTAAAACACACAGAGATCTGCCTGCTTCTGTCTCCCAAATATTGGGATTAAAGGTGTGTGCATCATGTCCACCAAGCCCAGCCTTTAAAAGGGATTCTCGAGAGGTGGTTAGCTGCTTTCTAATAGTCGTCACGTCTTGTCCATGAAGGCATGGGGGCTTAAGTTCTTCCTAACACATCAAGAACTGTCTAATGTTGTTCCTGCTCCTCCCAGCATTATGGAAGGTCACTAATGACATCAGTTACACCCCCGAAAAGCTCAGACGTGTGCCTCCTCTTTTCCTCCTACCCTACAAAGTGCGTTTTAACAGTTCCTCTCCTAGGACTGAAGAAATTGCATTTTTCTCAATTTTAGCTAGTCCAAGAAAAATCATCTGCAATGCAATAAGCAAATGCTAAAGGAAAAAAAAAAAGCCTTTCCCAGGTGTTGTAATCGTGTAGACAAATTAAGCATTTTTCTTAAAACAAAACAAAAAGCCAGAACTTAAAGCCAAATATACCTCTACATTTACTGTCTCATACTGGTAGCCATGCCTGTCTGAGTTTGAGAAGAGGAAACCATGAGAATAAATGTAACTTCTCACCCAAAAAGTAGAGTTGCAGAACTCGTCCATAATGATTTCCAGCACACTTCTGTTATGAAGACTTTTCTGATTGTGTTGTTTCTTCTTCGCCTGTTTCCTCAAAGAAAGCTGATGTTAAAGAGCAGTGTGCTTTCCCCATTCTCGCAGCCCAGTTAAAGGCATGCCTCTTGACCTTTCATCCTGACAACTTAATAGTTAACTTTGCGGAGTGGATGCTATGTCATCCCGGGGAGCAGACATGTGACTGGGAATCACCAGGTAGAGGGAGGCTTATCACCACCCAAGAGCCCGGCCCCTGTAGTGTGACCAAATATAGAAGGAACCAATCAGAAACATTATGCAGTTGGCAGGTCAGGAGCCCAGTACATGCTTCCTACAAAGAACGATAGAGTGACCTATGCACCCCTATATGTGGGGTTTCGCTTCAGTTTGAACTCAGTTAAGCGTTCACAGAGACTTACATACCTTACTCCTCTGATTTTTGTTTTGTTTTGTTTTTTGAAACCAGGTTTCTCTGTATAGTTCTCGCTGTCAGGCTGGCCTTAGACGCAGAGAGTCACCTGCCTCTGCCTCCCAAGTGCTGGGATTAAAGGTGTGCATCACCATGCCTGGCTCCTCTGAGTTTTCGGTTAAGAACATATAATAAACATAAAACATGGTTTAAAGTAATATAAACCTTGTTTGAAAAGGTCAAGTTATATAAAAGAACAAAAGCATTGTGAACCAATGAACATAATTTGAGCAATAAACTGTTAGTCTTATTGGCAGGGTTAGGTAGTTTTTATTTTATTTTCATTGTATTTTTATTTTTTTATAATTATCAGGTATTTCTGTATAATAACATTTAAAGGTGCGTAACATAAAATTTATCATCTTGACTCCTTCTAAGTATATAGTTCAGCAGTGCTAAGAGGGATTATATTGTTAACCAATTTCCAGTCTTTGTGCCTTGCAAAACTGAAATTTTATGCCAACTGTGCATAACCCCTCTCCCTCCAGTAAAGACGTGCTGTTTTGTTGGTAATATAAACAACTTAATATATTCTTTATGTATCTTCTTTTTTGTTTCACTTTGTTTGGGGGACAGGGTCTCAAGGTGGAGCCCAGGGTCTCACCATGTAGACCAGGCTGGGGTGGAGCTCACAGAAATCTGCCTGCCTGTATCGTCTGAGCACCACCACACCCGGCATACATTCTTGCATGTTTAAATAAGACATTATAAATGAGTTCTGCTATTCAGCTTCAGAATTAAGTTCCACATGAGCCTCCAGTCTGCGGTGTTCACCACGACAGCAGGTGTGTCTTGGATTTCATGAACAAGATCTCTGTATATATTAAATATTTCCAAAGTTAAATGTTTAAAGCTTTAGAAGGTATTCAGCATTTATGACATTTTCATTTTCTGCTAGCAAAATGTAACGTAAAAATGGAAATATATGTTTTGAGGGATTTGCTGTATTTATTCTGAGCCAGGAAAAGCAGCGGAACTCAGCAGAGGCATTTAAACTCAGTAAGTTCTGTGATAACTGACAGGACTCACCCAGGTATCAGAGATGCTTCTGTTGACACAAGAACAGTAGCTACTGGACTTTAGAACAGTGCCAGTTTCTGAAGGGAGGGATGTCATTCAGTAAAAAAAAAATTTTTTTAAAAATTAAACTAAGTGAGTCAAGAAGTTCCTGGAATGCTGATAAATTACGGCCATGAAAATTTCACAAATCTTCCCATTTCTACCTTGAATGACTGAGTTTGCTTTGATCAGAAAAATGTGGCAAAAGTGATGCTGGGTAAATTATCAAGCCCAGGCCCAAGGACTCGCATGTCTTTCTGTTGTCTTCACTTTAGTTCCCGAAATGGCATACCATGGCAAGGACCTAGTTACTAAAAGATTAGATGCCGAGTGAAAAACAGATTGGACAGAGAGAGGTTACATAATTCATCTCAAATGTTCTGGCTGTGGTCCCCAAGACTGTGACTGACCCTTCTAAGACCATCACCCCAGCTGACTTTCCCAGGTTAATGCTGACCCGGGAGAATCAGAACAATCACCCAGTCACCACACAGAGTTGTGAAGAAGAGTCAAATGTTGTTTTAAGCCACTGAGAATTAAGCTGCGTTTCTGCACCGATACTTTGAATATCTTAGCATAGTTGTTTCCTTTTTGTTTTTAATGTTGGCCATCGACGCTCTAAATCGTTTAAATAAGCTGTAGCTAGTCTGAAACTTCCTACCAAACCAGACTTATTACTTATTTAAGTTTTAGGACTTTGAGATTGCTCAGGGGGTTCTTGCTACCAAGCATGTCTACCTGAATTCAATTCCTGGAACCCATAAGGCCAAGGGAGAGAAGGAGCTCTGGCAAGTATTCCTCTGATCTCCACACACGCACCCATGTGCATGCACATAGCACATACATAAATATGCTTTTATTGTTAGCATATGTCATTCGTACAAGGCAAAACGTTTCATCATGGACTTCTGCAAGGTTACACAGTGTACTTCGTTTGGTCATGTCCGTCTGCCCTTCGGTGGTTTGTATGTTCCTGTTCTCTTGGATTGTTTCCTTTTTGCCTCAAATAGGACCTCTACTTTTATGTGCTTAAATTTTAAAATCTAGATTCTGTATCTGAGAGAAAACATGCAACGTTGTCTTATTTTGCTTAACTTTTCCCTATGCATTCTCCCAGCAGCTTCAAATTGTTCTGTCTTCCATTAAAGTCCTTGACCCATTTTGAATGGATGTCTTATGTAGGATGAGACATAAAGATCTAGTTTCTTTCTTTGCCACAGGGACATCTAATTTTCCCAGAGCCATTTGTTAAAGAGGCCATCTTTCCTTCAGTGTATATTTTTAGCACCTTTGTCATGATGGCTATAACTTTGTGGGTCTATCATTGGTCTAAGAATCTGATTCTACACCAATAACATAGTGTTTTTGTTACTAGGGCTCTGTGATATAGCTTTAAGTCATGCATTATGATATTTCCAGCATTATTCTTTTTGCTCAGGATTGCTTTAGCCATTTGACATTTTTCAGTGACTTTTTTCCCATTTCTATGAAGATTTTCATTGCAGTTTTGATGAGTTTTACACTGAGTCTGTAGATCATCTTTGGCGACATTACCATTTCACAATATTAATTATTCTAATTCATTATTTTATAATTTGAAGGCTTTATTATTGAGGGGTTTTTTGTTTGGTTTGGTTTTTGCCTTTTGTTAGATTATTCTTAGGTTTGGAAGGTTCTTTGAGGCTAATATGAATGAAAATGTTTCTCTCATTTCTTTATTTTTTTGTGACTAGTATAGAGAAGCTTCTGGGGGTTGTTTTGGTTTTGTTATTGATAATTTTTAAAAAATTATTTAATCCTTTTTTTTTACAATCCAGATTTTATCCCCCTCCTGGTCCACCCTCTGACTGTTCCACACCTCATACCTCCTTCTCCATCCCCCAACCCCCCACACCCCTAGACCTCCCAACTCCCTGGGGCCTCCAGTCTCTTGAAGGTTAGGTGCATCTTCTCTGACTGAGTCCAGACCTGGCAGTCCTCTGCTGTATATGTGTTGGGGGCCTCACATCAGCTGGTGTATGCTGCCTGGTTGGTGGCTCGGTGTCTGAGAAATCTCAGGGGTCCAGGTTAATTGAGACCACTGATCCTCCTACAGGGTCGCCCTCCTTCTCAGCTTCTTCCAGCTTTTCCCTAATTCAGTTTAAGACAGGGTTTCACTGAATAACCCTGGCTCACAGAGATCTACCAGCCTCTGCTTCCCCGGTGCAGAGATTGAAGGCAAGCTCCTGACTTTTGTGTGTTGCTTTGTCTCTGTGCTTTGCTGATGATGTTCATGAGAGCTAAATTTCTAATGGAATCTTTAGGGTGTGGATAAGTCTAGGAACATGTGGTCTGCAAGCAAGAATACTATTTCCTTTCCTATTTGTATCCTTTTTATTCTTTCAGTTGCCTTATTGCTCTGGCTAAGAATCTAAGCACTATATTGAACAGGAGCAAAAGTGAACACCCTCAAAGCTGAGAGAAATGCTTTGAAGCTTCCCCCATTTCCTAGAACGTTGGCTCTTGGGTTGTTTTACACAGTCTTCAGTATGTTGTGGTACAATCTCTCTATCCCTAAACTTTTTTTCAGTTCTTATTGTAAAAGTGACTTTTATATTTCCTAACATAATTGTCATCTCGGATGCTTGCTGCTGAAGAAGCTCACTTTTTTTTTTTTTTTTAAGCTCTTTCTGAACTCTGGCTGGCTGGTTCAACTCGGCTGTTCCAGTTCAAACTCCTCTCCAAGCTGACTGATTCAGTCTAACTTCTCACTGAATTGCTGCTCAGCCTGGCCTCGAACTAACTCTGGCAATTTGTTCTAATCTTCTGGCCCCCTTTTCTCTGGCTTCAGCTGCCTCTGCTGACCTGCACTGAACAACACGAACTCATGAATGAACTCAACTCCACTATACGGCACGCACGGCACACACTGTACTGACTCCCAACTGATTGACTGAACGCAACTCAGTTGAACCCCACCCACTGAACTGCCCTCCAATTAGATGTCACTTTCAAACATGGCTGCCTCCTTCTGTAACCTAACCTTACCTACACTGGGATTAAAGGTATATACTAATTGCATGTCTGGATTCCAGCCAGAGGGATTAAAGGTGTCATTCCAGACAGATCAGTCAGAACTAGAAGGTCTTTGGGTGTGATCCCTTGCCAGACGGCCATGTTGTTGCATTAAAATTCCTCTCCATATCATGAAGGGATACTGAGTTTTGTCAGCTGTAGCAGGAACAGCGGGACTGCCTCTGCGGAAACACTGGGGGCTGCGCAGCCGCAAAACATATACAGGAGGACCTAATAGAGGACTGCCTAAGAGACCAGCATCTCCCGAAATAGGACCTTATTGAGGACTGCCTGAGAGACCAAGGATTGCTGGAGCAGACAATGCCAGCCAATCAGGTTCTGCTGTTTAGAAGAGATGCTTTCTTGGGACCAATGGGAGCACGGGTGGAGAATATTAGAGGAGCTTGCGGCATTGTTCAGAGGGCCTGCTGTCTTGTTGCTCACCTGTTCCTGGGGTCTGAGCCATTGACTCTAAGCTACCTTCACCCCCAACTCCCAAGGGCAGGTAAGGTCATGCGGGGAGCAGTCTGGGGCACAGACTATAGTCAGGATTGTTTTTTAAAAAGTCTATTAAGTTGAACAAATGATTTCTGTCCCTGGTGCTATTCATACCCTGTATTATGTTTATTGATTTGCGTGTGCTGGAAGTTCTTTACATCTCTGGAATAAAACCAGCTTGATTCTGGCATATGATGTGTTGCAAAATTTGGTTGAGGTATTTTTATTGAGAAATTTGAGGTCTACATCATGGAAATTGATCTATAACTGTGTGATAGTGTCCTTATCTGTTTTTTACATGAAGCAGTACTGGCTTTGTACAGTGAAGGCAGGTACAGGGACTGACCCAGGGTCTTGCTCATGCTAGGCAAGTGCTCTTCCAGAGTGCCCCATCCCATTTAACTGCTTTTTAATACAGGAATGAACGGGTACCTGGATAGAACAGGAAAGGTGTGTTATTGTCTGACCCCCATGTCTCATAGCTGGAGCCATTTTGTTCCATGCCCACCTGCTATGTCATAGTGTTGCTGTAACACACCCGCCCATCACTGACACAGAGAAGTGACTTGGCTCAAGGACACACTGACCACACACCTGTTTTGTTCTGTTTCCCGAATGTTCTGTCTGAGGTTCACTAATCCTAAGAAGTTCCACATAGCTGTACATAGGATCCCTCAAATCAAAGGTCAATGTGAACTGTTATGTCTGAAATAGCTTGGGTCAGAGCTGACCACTAGGCAGTACTTCCTGTACCTGTGGATGAACTCACTGTAGGTTTAGTGGGTTTTATCCTTTATGAGATGACAGAAAAAGAATATCCATTGTCATAGTTCAGATAATTCTGAGCTGTGTCCCTGATCTGACCAGTATTAGGGTGTGTGTTCAATAAACTATTCTTGCTTAACTGAGATCAGTGTCCATATGGTTTGTGGGGGGATTCCCAAACCCCCAGCAGGTACTTCTATGCTGTGCTGAAAACTGATTTCATTAAGAGACTGTGGAAACTAGATTACCATTGCTAATGGACATGGCTGTTTATCCGCAGGCCAGTGAGGCCTAGAGGAAATTGGGTTATAATAAAAAGAAAACCAAAGCTCAGCATTTCTTTCTTCCTTCCTTTCTTTCTTCTTCTTTCTTTCTTTCTTTTTTAAAGGATGTTAGTATAGATTATTGACAACAGCAATGGCACTAAACTTGTAAAACCTTACTTCAAATGCAAGTTATGTATTTCCGTATGAATCACTGGGGAAAATGCAGGAGATGCACTGCTGGGCCCCAAGTTCACAATGAAAAAGAACCACGGGCTCACAGTCCTTCAGCAAAGTTGTTTTCTCTTTTGAATTAGAGACCTTATGTAACAGTTGTGATGAATAAGTGGACTTCTGAAACCTTAGTCTCATCCTAACTATGAAGGAGACCTACTGAAACTTCTAGGCCTTATCAATCCCTTAAAATGGCCCCTGTCTCTCAGATTCAGGGAAAAGACTATCTTTGTCTCTCTGTGTGATAGACATACTCAAATACAGGGCCCAGTGCCAGCTCACATCCAGTGTGTCTGTGTTGACATTCCTTGTCGATTCTCAGGATTTAGCTTCGTAGGATGAATGCACCTTTTTTCTAAAACGGAGTAAAGTACAAACTCAGGAGTTTTTTTTTTTTTTTTTTTTTTAAACATCCAATGTTTCAAAGTTAACAATCTAATTACTGCTGTCAAAGATCATCAGCTCAGACATTTAAAGCAACATTCCCTAAAGTGTGTCAGGACTGAGTTAATCAGTAAGTGAGTAGAAGCAGTTTCGACAGACTAGGGATGTCTATCACTCACACCGCCGTCTGGTGTGACCCTCCGGCAACTCCTTGTACTCCGCAACATTCCCAAGACATTACCGATCGGCGACTCAAAACACTTCACACTGCGCAGTGAAGAAGCGTGAGGACTATTTAGCTCTCTGCTCTTACAGCAGGCAAACTTTGGAAGAGCTTAATCCTCACTTTAGGATTAGATTTACACATGCATTTAGGATAAAGCTAATGTAATAAACTTGTCAGCCAGAATGCACCAGCAATCTTAATTCTTCTTTAAAAAAAATAAGAAGAAGCTGAGAAAAAATCTGACAGTTTCCAGGTAGAAAGGAGAACCATTAGGCACCATTCTCCCCAGGTTCTTCTAAAAGGGAAGGCTCACCTTTGATGTATCAAATCCTTCAGCTTAGTGACTCTTACAAAGCAAATGTTAAAGCAAGCGAGGTTGTCACAGAGATCCCTAATCCTCTGTGAGTGTTTGATATCTCCATAACTAGCTTTTCTCTCACTCCGCTTTAGTGAAATACGGGGCAATTTTATAAGATACAGAAGCATTGTAAAGAAACACTAAGATAACCCACAGTTTAGGTTCTGGAACATTGATAACTATTCCTCCATATTATCTATCTAGTAGTCTTCCTCAAGAGAAGATGTAGTGATAAAAGGCATATGAAATCCACTGGAGTAGATAGAAGTTTCATAGGGAACCAATAGAAGGAAGGTATAAATTAAGTCAGTTAATACGATGCTGACCTTCGGCTCAACTACACTAAACACACACACACACACACACACACACACACACACACATACTCACACACACACAGGAGTTACTGCTATTCTTACTATATCAAGAAAAAAAGGCAAGGATTATGTGAAAATAAAAGATTCTTAGAAGTCTATCAAGAAAGATACTCCAAAAATTCTCAAATAATATAAAACCAAGTTATGAAGATATGAACCAAAAGTTAAATCCAGCAGGCTCTGTTTTGTTAAAACAAAATACTTCAGTGGACCTGAAGCTAAGAATGCTTTTCATAATATGTGAAGAATATTCGGTGAGAATAGTTGCCTGATTTTCTCTTTTATCCCGCAAATCCCATAATTTACACAGCCCCTTACCAAAAAAGAAAAAGAAAAGTTGATTAACTCCTGAATCATACTTCAGAAATGACAGAAGAGGGCACGGTGACAGCCTTGTATCTCTGTTGGAAAGTGTGGGTTGATGTGAATGTGATACCTGATTGGACAGTGGAGAGGTGGGGGGGGGTGAAGTGGGGGTTTGGGGGGAAGGCTAGGAAAACGGAAGAGCAGGAGAGGAGGGGGAGATTCTGGGAGGAACAAAAATGGAGGCAGATGTGTATGTTTCTCTTGGCGCATTTCTTCATAAATAAGGTTGTTATGAATATCTTATAAAGGATGGAATTGTACAGGATGATTTGACTTATCTAGGTGGGCAAATTATATCATACCAATTGGATCAGAGTATTTTGGTGTGTTCTTGATGTGGTGATTTAATGGAGTTCAAAAGAGGGTGTGGTGGCGGGATACACAAAACCCACCACAGAGTTGGGGTGTATGTGTCTAAGGCTTGGCAACAACATGCCAAGAGGAAGTGAGTGAAAACAACACGCTGGGACAGTCGTATCCACTAGGGACAGAAGCAGCAGGGGCGGTAGAGTGAACTGCGCCTGAGTTCTTAGAGGCGGCATGGAACGCCAAGTTAGAAATCCCGGTAGTGACAGATGGCCCCTTGGGAGCTGGCAAAGAATGGGATAAAAGGTTAATAAGTCATCTTTTTAATATTTACTGCAACAGGAAAGAGAGTGAAGAAGAGGAGAAGTCTACATTAGATGGTGTTCTGGAGAACTCAAACTCACTTCTGCCTAATTTCCAGGCCATGCATGGGGCTGGCGCAGAAGCTTAGAGTCTACAGCAACAGCCAGACATATGACCCTGAACTCTGCTGTTTAGCAAATGGCAACCATAGTAGGTACATGTTATAGTAGATTTATCAAAATCGATAGACTACATAGAACCAAGACAGAATATAAACTATATATTTTGTGTATTAATGCTATACCTTATAGAGCCATTAAATACAACAATTATAATGATAATATTGAGATTAAGGGAGGCTATATATTTATGGGAATGGAGTTTATAGAAAAAGCTCTGCACCTTTAATTCAATTTTGCTGTGAACTAAAATTGCTCCAAAAGGCATGTTTTCCCAGTGTAGGGGAATGCCAAGGCGCTGAGGTGGAGAGGGTGACTGGAAGAGGGAGCACCTTCATAGGGGCAATGGAAGGAGGGGAAGGAGGAGTGGGGAAGGGGATTACATTTGAAATGTAAATACAGAGACTATCCAATAAAATAATTTTTAAAAAGATTTTTGGAGAAAATGCTCCTTTCAAAATATCTATTTATTTTTATGTACCTGAGTGTTTACTCTCTCTATTTGCATATATAGCTACATGACAGAAGCCAGCTTCATGGGGCTGGAGAGATGGCTCAGCAGTTAGGAGCACTGACTGTTCTTCCAGAGGTTCTGAGTTCAAATCCCAGCAACCACATGGTGGCTCACAACCATCTGCAATGGGATCTGATACCTCTTCTGTACAAAGACTTCTTTTTTAAAATATTTATTTTTATTTACATGAGTACACTGTTTTTGCTCTCTTCAGACACACCAGAAGAGAGTGCTCATAGATGCGAACTTTTAAAAAGCAAGTAGAACATATGTGTTACTTCTTTTTCATAAAGAATAATTGTTTATAGATTCAAACAATTTCCATATTGTTTAAAATGAGATGGTTTCTATTTGTGTGTTGTTTTTGTTATTACACTGCATCTGTATTAGTGTTTTTCCTGCATGTATATCTGTGCACTGTATGCACACTTATTGAGAAGAAGGCACTGGTATCTCCGGAATACTTGAACCTGTATCCTCTGGAAGAGCAGCCAGTGCCAATAACCTCTGAGCCATCTCTCCAGCAAGAGAAGAAGCAAAGGCTACTGGCTCGTGCTGAGAAGAAAGCTGTTGGCAAAGGGGACATCCCAACTAAGAGACCACCTGTCCTCCGAGCAGGACTCAATACAGTCACCACCTTGGTGGAGAACAAGAAGGCTCGGTTGGTAGTGATGGCCCATGATATAGACCCCGTTGAGCTGGTGGTTTTCCTGCCTGCCCTGTGTTGAAAGATGGGGGTGCCCTACTGCATCATCAAGGGAAAGGCCAGGCTGGGGTGCCTGGTCCACAGGAAGACATGCACCACTGTTGCCTTCACACAGGTTAACTCAGAAGACAAGGGTGCTCTGGTTAAGCTGGTAGAAGCTATTAGGACCAATTATAATGACAGATATGACGAGATCCGCTGCAACTGGGGAGGTAACGTTCTGGGTCCTAAGTCTGCGGCTCACATTGCCAAGCTGGAAAAGGCAAAGGCTAAAGAACTCGCCACTAAACTGGGTTAAATGTACACTAAGTTTTCTGTACATAAGTATAATTATAAGATTTTAAAAAGTAACAATGTTTCATAACTATATGACAAAACAACCAACAAGTCTCTTTCTACTCCAAACGAGGCAGGAGACACAAGGATATCTATCTACTTTGGGAAGAAGTTTCAACTAGAAAATCTGCAAGGTTCTGTAATTCGGTGAATATAAAATTCACACAAAGGGCAAATACTGAGATGAGTCCCTTTACCTAAAGACAAACTACAGGATTTTTAAAGCTTTTATTTATTTATTTTATATCACCAACTCTCCAAGGACCTTGAAGATGTAGTCTTAGTCCAACATATGCAAAATTTTAGGAATGTTCCTGTGCTATCAGGTTAGGCTCTTTAGTTACTTAATGAACTCCCTCCTTGTATGAGCTACTGCTGAGATTTAAAGGCTGCAGTGTAAAGGACTGTCGGACATAATAAAGGAGTTAGAACATTGGTCTTACGTAAGAGAAGCTCTCCTAATTTCTTCTTCAGTTGTAGAGATGCAGCCTAGGACTTAGGTTTAGGTTAGGACTAGGATTTAGGTTAGGCAAGGGCTCTTTACCTCCCAGCCATGACCCCAGCCTCCAAATCTTCCCTCACCTGTGTCCAAAAACATCTTTCAGTGGCTCAGTGTGAGCATACACACACACACACACACACACACACATACCACACACATACACACACCACACACCACACATACATACACAAACCACACACACCACACATACACTACACACACACCACACACCACACATACACACACACACCACACATACACTACACATACACCACACACACCCCCCCCACACACACACCACACACACATACACACACCACACACACATACACACCACACACACACACCACATGCACACACACCACACACACATACACACACCACACACACACACCACACACACACCACACACACACACCACACATATACTACACACACACCACACACACACCACACACACACCACACACACCACATGCACACACCACACACACATACACACACACATGCACACACACACTCAAGCCTTTACAGCATGATATTTCAATGAACACAATGTCGGATACACACTGTAATACCCTCAAAAGGTTCTATTGTACACTGATACTGCTTCACTAATTTGTGTGACTTTGCAGAATGAAATTTCCTCATGACACATCTTTCATCCTTGTTCAGTGATGCATCACTATACTTAATTACACAGATGCAGTTAAGTGACAGGAGATGTTTAATCATAATGACTCAGGAGAAAAATGTGCTGTATTACTGCTACTTAGCAAGCAAAGTCTGTTTAATAAGTGATTAATTGGATAAACTAGTAAAGAACTTTTTAAATGTTTAAAGAAGTTCAGTGACTAAGATAACCCAGAGTTGTGCTCTTTTGGTTAATGATTAGAGCTATTAACTTAAGGAGGGTTTCCTTTTCGTGTATAATAGTTAGACACCCAGAGTAAAGTGGCAACTGTAAAAAGATGATTTTTGCCTTCATATTTTAAAATTTAGCATAGTCATTCATGTACATAGACAAAAATTTAAAAATTAGACTATGAAATAGCAAAGCAATTTCTCCTCCCAAAGGTAATATGTATATTCCCATACTGCTAAAATGACAACATTTTGTTGTTTTTTTTTTTTTTTTTTTTTTTTTGGTTTTGAATAGCCAGGAACCAAGGGCTAGTGTGCCGTTCAACAGTGGAGGACTTACCTATGTACAAGACCCCAGGTTTTAAGTCCTGCACTTAAACAAACAAACAAATCCATAGATCGAATTTAAATTAACACCATTTTAATATTCTTACTGTGAAATTATTTTCCTTTCAATTGCTAAAACCTAGAATATAGTGAAATTCTTTCTAAAGGATAAATTGCAAAGACCATATTTAAATAATAAACGAGTTTACTAAACTACAAATTAGACTTTAAAGCCTACCAAATAAAAGATGCTTATTAAAAGGAAGATTATGTGGGTTTCTAAGTTCATACTTTCAAAAATGGTACAAGTTGGTCCAGCAAGTAGGTGGAGGTGCTTGCCAAGCTGTGTCTGTTCTCTGGAGCCCATGGCACAGCGAAGGAAGAGAAGCCACTCCCCAAAGCTGCCCTCTCATGTTTATGCATGTCAAAGACACAAAACTGAGATAAAGTTACAAAAGCTGTCTGTGGCACTGGGTCAGATTCCTGGTAGACACCTAGGACACCCTTTGTTTAGGGGTTGCAGGGTTCTGGGGAAAAGGCTGTTGTTTATTTGATATCAGGTCTTACTGTGTAACTCAGGTGAGCTGGGACTTCAAACTTCAGCCTCTGGAGAGTCCTGAGATTACAGCTTTGAACCTTCGACAAACCAGACAGAATGGCATGTTCTTTGGACAGCAAGATAGCAACACAGAAGAGGCAATAATTTTTTTTTTTTTTTTAGATCTTTACTTCACACCATCCCATAAAACATCATCTTAGCAAATCATAACACAGGGGTAAACGGAATAGCATGAAGAGAATGCGGGAGAAGGGAGATACTCCTGAGTTCTGGGAAAAAAACAATAAGTGATATAGAAATCAAGAAAACAGGATTTATCATTTTTCAAAGGGGACTTTCTAAAACAAATACTGATATGAAATAGCCAGACAGAAATTTTATCTCACAAAAATAACATTCAGAGAGTTTACTTTAGGCTGTGATGTCTTGGAGAAACACTTAACTTTACTAGCATTAATACATTACTAGCAAAAATTGTGTAATTTTTCTTGAGACAAGGTCCCGCTATATTACCTAGACTGGCCTCAAGCTCCTGGTTCAAGCCAGGCCCCTGCCTGTTTCCCACGTGTGTGGGAGTCCAGGCTTGAGCCACTGACCAGCAAGAACTCACTAGCCATTGCTTTCAGGACAACTGAGGGAAATGACACAGTCTTACCTGTAAGATTTGAACAGTACAGAATATTAGTTCCCCAAGATAACATCAGTGTGACCTGGTGAGCAAAACCAGCTTGTTGGACAAAGGTAAATCATAGCAAGAACTACTTACTACCTTGACATATGACTGTGAACTTGCTTCATCTCAAAATACCAAGTATTTTATAGCTGACGACTTAGATTTATTATAGACAGTATTATGAAATGACAACATATAACAATGTATAGATTATATATGGAAGAGCCTGTGGGGGAAAGAGCCCTGGGCTGGAAAATTCGGGCTTGGAGGGCGGGGTATGCTAGGTAGGGACTGAGATACTGGAAGAACCTGGAGGCCAGGTCTGCTTTGGTATGTAAAATATGCACCTGAGGCCTGAAGCCAAACAAATACTTGTACCCATAAAGACATGAGGCAGGACCTGATGTAAAAACCTGCTAGCTCTCGGGGAATTTTATTTTCTTAACCGTTTACAAATACCTATTTACAAGCCTGGTTCTATACCTAAATTGTTATAAAACCTTTAGAAATCTCTGTGTCAAACTACTGAGCTAGCCTACCTTCCTCTTGTGCTTCTCCAAACCCCAGAGGGCTCCTTCACCCTCGTTCCTGGAATACTGTCTGTGTCCTGCCAGCTGCTTCTCTGTGGTTCCTCCAAACCTAGAGAGAGTTCTTACCTGAAACTTCTTCCACAAAGTTCTTCCAAGCCAAAAGAGAAAGACCCCCAAAGCCAGAATCAGCCCAACAGCCCCCAAAAGCCTTCTCTCAAAGGTCCAATTGCTATAAAGATGTCCTCCCCTACACCCTTGTCAGGCTGAGCCTTATCATGGTCATGGTGGGGGGCTCCAAGCCAAGACAGTGGGGGCCTAACCAACCTTTACAGTGGGGCAGCTCAAGGCCATACAGATGATAAAACAAAGACCACAAGGCCTCTCCCAAGCACTTGCCTTAAAACAGGCAACTTAAAACTTTCTGTTCTCTAACCTAAGGAGGCATTTATAGCTACAACCAAACTACATTTCTACAGGACACACCTGTATGTAACAAATGCAGTAGCTTTTCTAGGCTTTTATGTTTTGCTAACAACTAGGTTTTCTATGGACCATAACCAAATATCCTGTAACCCCTTAAAATCTGTACTTTAATTTTAAAATCTTTTACAACAGAGGTTGCATCTGAAGTGCCAGGAGCACAGGGTAGGTGTACAAATTTGGGCTGAACAAAAAAGCTGCTATACTCAAAGTCATGACTTTGACATGAGGGACAACTGTGTTGTATCAGCATTACTTTAGAGGTTCTCTGTGGCCTCTAAAGACAAGAAGGGCCATCACCTCCTATCTTGTGATTAGACCCTTGAGAAATCAGTTACAAAATGAGCAAACATGATGAGCTATGAGGTAGTGTCCCATCTTTACAGAAACAATAGGCTCGGAGGAATTGCAGGGATAAAGTGCATTCTCCCAGAAGCCGACTTCAACTTAGAGCAGATTCAGCAAGTTCCAAACAAACTTCTGAGGCCTTTGAACTCGGTAGAACCGAGAGACTTATCTTATTAGTATGATTGCATTTTACAAAGATAGGTTATCTCTTGCAAATTATTGACACGTTGCATAGCTTTAGTTTTCTTAACCCTTAGACTAGAAGCTGACTGAATTTTGCATTAGTTTAGGACCCTAAATCAAAGTGGCTTGAATAAAAATATTTGTTGGTTTAAGTAACTAAAACTCCGAAAACTTACAGTTTACACAGTAAATTCCAGTGGCTCTGTTTCATTCCTCTCTCTGATTTTTTTTTTTTTTTTTTTTTTTTTTTTTTTTTTTTTTTGTTTCGGGCATGTCAGATTTTTTTTTTCTGTTTCTTCTTTTTTTTTTATTAGATATTCTCTGTATT
Source organism: Micromys minutus (assembly GCF_963924665.1). Lineage (NCBI taxonomy): Eukaryota > Metazoa > Chordata > Mammalia > Rodentia > Muridae > Micromys > Micromys minutus. The sequence continues at coordinate 16,943,345 of NC_137971.1, forward strand.
TACATTTCAGATGTTATTCCCTTTCCTTAATTCCCCCTCCCCTCACCCCTCCATTGCCATGAAGGTGCTTCCTCTCCCAACCACCCTCGCCCACCTCAGCCCCTTGGCATTCCCCTACACTGGGAAAACAAGCCTTTGCTGGACCAAAGGCCTCTCCTCCCATTGATGCCAGAGAATGCTATCCTCTGCTGCATATGCACCTGGAGCCATGGGTCTCTCCATGTGAACTCGTTGGTTGGTGTTTTAGTCTCTGGGAGCTGTGGTAGGTTTGGTTAGTTGATAATTTTTGTTCTACCTATGAGGTTGCAAACCCTGTCAGCTCCTTCAGTCCTTTCTCTAGCTCTTTCATTGGGGTCCCCATGTTCAGTCTGATGGTTAGCTGCAAGCACCCTCCTCTGTATTAGTATGACTTTGGCAGAGTGTCTGGGGAGGCATCCATACCAGGTTCCTGCCAGTAAATACTATTTGGCATCAGCAATAGTGCTTGGGTTTAGTAGCTGCATATGGGGTGGATCCCCAGGTGAGGCAGTCTCTGGATGATCTTTTTGCCAATCCCTGTTCCCCTATTTGTCCCTTTATTTCCTTACATGAGTGTTTTGTTCCCCCTTCTAAGAAGTACTGGGGCATCCACCTTCTGGTCTGCCTTCTCTTTTAGTTATATGGATTGTTTCTTGGGTATTCCGAGCTTTTGGGGCTAGTATCTGCTTATCAGTGAATACATACCATGAGTGCTCTTTGTGACTGGGTTACTTCACTCAGGATGATAGCTTCAGTTCCATCCATTTGCCTAGGAATTTCATGAAGTCATTGGTTTTAATAGCTGAGTAGTACTCCATTGTGTAAATGTACCACAATTTCTGTATCCATTCCTCTGTTGAAGGACATCTGGGTTCTTTCCAGCTTCTGGCTATTATAAATAAGGCTGCTATGAACATAGTAGAACATGTGTCCTTGTTAGATGTTGGAGCTACTTTTGGGTATATGTCCAGGAGTGGTATAGTTGGGTCCTATGTCCAATTTTCTGAGGAACCACCAGACTGATTTTCAGAGTGGTTGTACCAGCTTACAATCCCACCAACAGTGGAGAAGTGTTCCTTTATCTCCACATCCTTGCCAGCATCTGCCATCACCAGAGTTTTTAATCTTAGCCATTCTGACTGGTATGAGGTAAAATCTTAGGGTTGTTTTGATTTGCATTTCCCTGATGACTAAAGATGTTGAACATTTCTTTAGGTGCTTCTCAGCCATTCAGTATTCCCCAGTTGAGAATTCTTTGTTTAGCTCTGTACCCTATTTTTAATAGAATTATTTGATTCTCTAGAGGCTTAACTTCTTGAGTTCTTTGTATATATTGGATACTAGCCCAGTTTTATTTTTAAATAGGTGTAAGGTTACTTCAATAGCTTCAGGCAGGACTCATCTCTAGAAATAACATACATTAAGTGAGAAAGGACCATTTTCAGGAAGACTTCCAAAAGTAGAAGCAAACTTTCTGGCATCTCAAATAATACAGGTTCCTCAGTAAAGTCCTCACTGGGGAGTGAGGACTGAGGTCTTTAATGAGGCTCGTCCCTGAACCTGTGCTGACAGCCTTCTCTAAGGCACTGATGTGGGAAGGATTAAGGGTTTTGTTCTAGAACTGACTCCGGATAATATAGGAACAAACTATTTTCATATCAGAGGAGAACTTAAAATGTTTTTTAAAAATACATAAACTATATAACAAAAATACAAGTGAAAAAGAAAAGATTCAACAAGGGTCAAGCCAATTGTGCAAAGCTTACTCTGCTCCCATCTACATAAATGTTGCAAAGTTCACTCTGCAGTTCTCATCAGTCAGTGAAAGGAGGGAACCTTAGTAACTTCATTAGTAAAGGTAACCATAAACTTGTGTTCTGGTAGTCAGTAATTTTATGGGACAAGGCACTGGGGAGGGAGGATCCTGTTTGATAGTTCCAGAAAAGCATCTTTGGTAGCATTGTATTGGTGCTCTGTTCCTATCTCTGGGCCAATGAATGTAGACAAACAAATGAGGGATTCTGACTGGCTGGCTTGGGTCATGTGGCCCCTCCTATAGGCAAGGGAAATGAAGTTATATAGCTGACAATGTTACCATGGTGGGGGTGGGGAATCATTATATAAGGGAAGCTTCAGAGACAGAAACACTGCAAATTTCATACAAATGCAAGCTGTGTAAGTTATGCATTTACCAGTTATTGTTACTTAAAAATTGTTCCTGCCAGACTTGGTGACTATACTGGCTAGTTTTATGTGTCAGCTTGACACAAGCTGGAGTTACCTCAGAGAAAGGAGCCTCCCTTGAGGAAATATCTCCATGAGATCCAGCTGTGTGGTATTTTCTCAATTAGCGATCAAGGGAGGGAGAGCCCATTGTGGGTGGTGCCATCCCTGGGCTGGTGGTCTTAGGTTCTATAAGAAAGCAAGCTGAGCAAGCCAGGGGAAGCGAGTCAGTAAGCAGCATTCTTCCGTGACTTCTGCATCCACTCCTGCCTCCAAGTTCCTGCCCTGTGCAAGTTCCAGTCCTGACTTCCTCTGGTGATGAACAGCAGTGTGGAAGTGTAAGCTGAATAAACCCTTTCCTCCCCAGCTTGCTTCTTGGCCATGATGTCTGTGCAGGAACAGAAACCTGACTAAGACAGTGGTGTAGGCCTGTTGTCACTGCTACTCGGGTGGCTTAGGTAGGAGGACTGTTAGTTCCAAGGTCCATTTAGCAACTTAGTTTCTCATCTTAAATATTCTTGAAAGGTGTTGTGTAGGTTGCTGTGGGGGGGAAAAGCATCAATGATCCGATTAATCTGTGAATCTGATGAATTATAATATCAATTTGCCAGGCACACAACTGGCACAGCTGTCAGACCAGTAACTAACTTTTCTGCTTTGATTTGAGGCCCACTCCACAGGAGGGGATGCATACCTGATATTTGTAAATCCAGTCAAAAAGACACAGCTGACAGACTTTCAGGCTTTTAGGAGGAAACTCAACTACAGTTGTTTAGCTAACATGAAATGCCACCAAACTGACTTCTATTTCCTTTATATACTTAGATCAATATTTGGCCTAACTTTGATCAGAGAAGCTTTTGTTTGCAATGAACTGCACTGAGGCACACTTGCGGCTGCTCAAGGCATTAAGTATCAAGTGATGCTTGAGAACTAAATAGGGAAATTGTATCACCTTTTCTCAGCTTCACAGAACGGAACATCGCAGCAGAGAAAGGAGAAAATATAAGATTGGGAAGATGGGGAGAAGCCTGTAAATGCTATCTCCTGGGCCTCACACGGCCATTAAAAATCATCTCACAGCAACTGAAGCTGCTTCCGTTGGTTTTGACAAAGCTGAACCCGTCCCTGCTCACTCATGGCTAGAGGAAGTATTTACAGGAGCGCCCTTCCTGATGAACAGTGTGGATAATAAAGGCTGACATCTTCTTCAGTTACGTCCCCACAAAGTGAGCCTGCCAAGCCCCAACGGATTGTTTGGAACCTATGGTCACACAGATATCCCTGGTTAGACTCGAGTGAGTCACAAGACAAAACTAAGACAAGAATGTAAGATCTATAAATGTGTGGGGGTTAACAAGAGTGGGAAGGAGATCAGGAAAGGGAAGAAATCAGATGTGTTATATATGTGTAGAAGTTGTCAAAGAAAGGAATGTTATATATAAAAATGTGAAAAATCATAAAGCACACACAGTGGGCAGATGAGCATTGTGTAAAACGCTCAGTGATGGAGCATGTGTGTACCTGGCAGGAGAGAGTTTCTAGGTTCAACTATTTGTGATACTAAGCAGAGATAAAACTTAATGATTCCAAGGGAAAGGATGGGATAGATATTTTTATGTGATTTAGCAAAACCATGCTATATGAGAGATACAAACTGGGGGATGAGAGTCAGTATGTTACGTTTACTGGTGTTTTCACGCACATTATCTATTCCTTTATGACTTTTCAGGCAGATCCTATCACTTTTGGGTATCTTAGATATGAAATGCTCTAGACCAATCCAATTAAAAAAAAAAAAAAAAACAAAAACCTCTTCCTCACATATGTTTTAAAAATCAACTTTACCAAAACAGAATTTAACCACTTTGTAAGAACATTATTTTTCAGAGTTAGACAAGAACCATCATCACACTCAGTTTGGGAACTATCTCTATCATCTCCTAAAACAAAATAAAACCCCCAAAGAAAAAAGTAAACTTCGTATCTAACTTAGAGCTTCTTTCTTGTTTGCAGAAGCAGCTAACACTGGGGAAAAAGCGGCTGTCCTATTATCAATTTTCCTTGTTTGCTAAGGCTTCCCCCACAAATCCCAGGATTGAGGCTGAGACAAGGACAGGGGAAAATGCTCAAAGGTCTTCTTACTAAGCATCAGCATTTTAGTTTCCAGGATGTGGTGTTTTGAAGGGCTAAAACTGAAAAGCCTCTTAAAATGAGACCGCTCTCATCCTATAAGCTAATGCTGTGACTCGTTTTTACTTCCTTACTGTGTAAACATACATAATAAGATTCGGATTCAGTTTTGTTTGGCTTATGGCCATCCACAACATACATTGTGATCATTGTGATCCAGGTGTCTAACTCTTCAATCCTGTCCCTGGGGTCTTCCTTGGCTCAGTCTGGGTATGTGTCAATCTTTGCAAAAAAGTAGTTCCTCCTTGGTCTTCCACTATTTGCAACTTACGTTTGATTGGTGGGCTATGATGGTTTATAACCAGATGATGAAATATAAAGTCAAGTTCCCATTTTAATAACTAGTCAATAATCTATAAAACAACACTTTAGTACCATGTAGAAATTTTAGCTTCCAATCAACATTTTACCCAGAGATTTTAACACAGATCACCCTTAACTTATTTTATTTATATGAGTACACTGTAGCTGTCTTCAGACACACCAGATCCCATTACAGATGGTTGTGAGCTACCATGTGGTTGCTGGGAATTGAACTCAGGACCTCTGGAAGAGCTGTCAGTGCTCTTAACCACTGACCCATCTGTCCAGCCCATTCTTAACTCTTCGGAGCTGCAAAAGGATGATTCTCTAAAGGATGAATAATATTACCAAGAACATCTATATATATATATATATATATATATCAGGATTTTGTGTAGGCACTCATACATACAGTTCCTTGGGTATATAATTGCTGAGTCATACTGCACCTCTGTGTTCAACACTCTGAAGATTTCCCAGACTGTTCTACAAGGATGGGTGCACCATTTTCCATCATCAGTTATCAGTGCATGAAGGTTCTAGTTACCCCACATCTTTTCAGCACTCGGAGTGCATTCATCCTTGTGTGGATAAAAGGGGGAAGTTATTGTGGTTTTCATTTGTAGTGTTACCTAGTGACTAAAGATGGTAACCATCTGTAACTTTCATTTAGAAACTTCTATTTAAATCATTGCCTATTTTAAAATTAGGTTGTTTTTCATAATTGAGTTTTCAGTGTTCTTTAGATTCTAGCTGTTATACACTATCAGACACAATTGTAAAGATTTTCTCCCATTGTATACAGTTGCCCTTCTGGTTTATTGATATTATCCACTGAAGCTTACATTTTTTATTTTGATAAAGTCCAGTTTATTCCTCTTTTTACATTTTCCTGGGCTCTTTGCCTAATCTATGGTTAGAGACTTATTTCTTTCTCTGTTTGTACAGCTGGTCTTATCTTTAGATTTAGGATTCCTTTTTTGTACAAGATCTAGCACCAATCTGTTACATGTGGATATCCAGTTTTTCCAGCATCATTTGTGTACTGGCTGGTTCTGTGTCAACCTGACACAAGCTGGAGTTATCACAGAGAAAGGAGCCTCAGTTGGAGAAATGCCTCCATGAGATCCAGCTGTTAGGCATTTTCTCAACTAGTGATCAAGGGGGAGGGCCCAGCCCATTGGGAGTGGTGACATCCCTGGGCTGGTAGACCTGGGTTCTATAAGAAAGCAGGCTGAGGAAGCCAGGGGAAGCAAGCCAGTAAGTGACATCCCTCCATGGCCTCTGCATCAGCTCCTGCTTCCTGACCTGCTTGAGTTCCAGTCTTGCCTTCCTTTGTGATGAATAGCAATGTGGAAGTGTAAGCTGAATAAACCCTTTCCTCCCCAACTTGCTTCTTGGTCATGATGTTTGTGCAGGAATAGAAACCCTGGCTAAGACAATTTGTTAAGACTATCTTAAACAAAATTTCCCAGTGAATTGTCTTAGAACCCTACTGTATTAATTACTTTCTGTTGCTGTGACAAAACACAATGACCAAGGCAAAATGTACTTTAAAACAGGACTAAACTGGAAAAAAACTAAGGAATGGATTGCCATACTTTATTTTTTTATACTCACATAGTAGAATATACAAAGTAAGCGCAGGCTTCAAAACCCTATGCTAACATGGGAGAAAAGAATAAACAATGTGCTTGGTGCTTTAATGTATCTCATTTAGCCAAAAGCTATAGTTTTTATTCCCAATTTAGAAATGAGGAAGTTAAGATTCAGTTTGCTTTCTTCTGATTACATTGTGAAGTAAGATGTAATTCCTGGTATGTCTGCTCGCCCAGGAGTACCGTCCTTTGTACAACATCCGCAAACTGAAGCATCTTAAAGATGACAACTTGACCTGGATGGTGAGCAACTCGATGTTTGGTCTTATAAACAACCTGAATTTGTGATTAAATCTCAAGGAATTCACATCACCTCATAGGCCCTTGTTAATTTGTTTAGTTAAAACAGAGATAACAGGAGAATTCTTATTTAGGAGGATTAGACTGTTCAAGTATGGGAGAGGGTCAGGCCAAAACACTAACTTCCTTGCAAGTATATATGATACAGAGTCTATCTGGTATTAGCTGGATTTGGCTTTTTTTAAAATATATTTTGTTTTGTGTACAGTTTTTCCTGCATGTAAGTCTGTGTGCCACATGTATGCTATATGTCCACAGAGGCCAGAGGAAGGCCTTGGATCTCCTGGAATCTTAGATGGTTGCAAGCCATCATGTGGTCGTTGGGAACTGAGCCTGGCTCCTTTGGAAGAGCACCTAGTACTCTAAACTGCAGCTGTCAGTCAAGCCTGCTATTTCATTTTTTGAGACAAGGTCTTAGCTTGTAGCCTAAGCTAGTCTCAAACTCAAGGTAATCCTCCTGACTCAGTTCCCTAAGTGCTGGGAACTTTTAAATCCCGCTTTCCAGGTTTGGGGATGTAACAATGGAAAAGTTCTTAGAGCCATTCAGCAATCTTAGCATAAACAAAACCCCCAGGATCATGAAAGTCCACCTGCACAGGCTGCAACCCCAAATCAAACATCTGTAACTCATTTGCAACTGACCCTCCCATCATACCTTACCATCCCCATGATCACTGCCTTATCCTTAAAGTAGTGACTTTCTAACCTTGACTGATTCATCCCTCTTTAGACATCCTAATGGTCATCTGATCCCCAGAGGTGACCATACTGATGTCAAAGTTAATGTAGACAACTGAGTGACATAGTCTACTATAGCCCAGAATTCCTGACTCAAGCCACTATCCTGCCTCAGCTTCTCTAGCAGTGTGAATTAGAGGCATCTGCCATCTTATGTGGTCCCAGTATGATGTTCACTTCCAAATTACTTCTGTTGAATGTACTTTCTTCTTGACTTCTGGTCTGCCTTTAGCTGTGGCCATCACTATGTCATCCAGCACCCTGAGTCCCTGTCCCCCCTTCAGACATATGGAGTTTTGTCTATGTTGTTAGCACCATTTTTCATTGCAGCTTCTGAAAGATCCAGAGAAATCTAGAATCCACACTAGAAGACACACTATGTCCTTGCCTCAGCTTGGATGTCAGAATGTAAGAGAAAGAAAAATAGTCTAAGTTCAGGAATTTTATGCTATACCACTTTACTGTAACCTTTCATCCAGCCCACAGCAAATATCTAATGAGTACACGACAGAAAGAAAAACGGAAAGAAACAGAAAAGCAAAACAATCTTCTTTCATAAGTAAGCTGCTAACGATTAAGTGAAAACATGAGACTAAAACACAATAGAATGAGAATTTTTATTTTACAAACCAAAAAGGCACAAAAGTGACTCTAAATTGACCCTGAAGCAAACTGATTTCATACCTTGCAGCTGAACTCTGTCAGTTCATCAGTTAAGCCACTGAAAACCGACCAAGCCACTCTTCATGGAAGAAGCATGGACTAAATTTACCCATGATGACAGACAGCAATGATCACCAAAGAAAGTGATCTCATTGCTGTCCCAATGTCTTTTTCTTCTTAGAAACATCCATGGCCAAGTGGAAGGTTAGTGCTGTGTCACAGAGATTGTTGATCCAACTTGTACCTTCACACTGTGATACCCAAGTCTCTCAGACAAGTTTAACTAAACTAGGACATCTTTTGCAATAGCATTCAAAGTCCTGACTTTCGTCACATCTGTTACCTTTAGAGAATATTCTGAATGAGCAAGAGAAGCTCCCATTGCAACAGAGGAATTTCTGCAATAGGAATAACAAAGAAGGAATGGTTAGCCATATCAGTTGTTAAATACACTCTCCTACTGGTGCTTCGATTTGTAGATCAATTAATTCATGGCTCAGAATAAGGGGAGGTCAAGGATGCTGGACTACAATAGTCCACAATTTCCATTATTTAATCACTTGAAAAACTAGCAGCTAAATCTGCCAGGCAGGAGACTGGATTTTATAACTGAAAATGTACATACTAAGGGTCTTCCTTTTTTATCCTGCACCCCCTCAACTAGTAAATGAGATGATGATTCAAGTTGTAGGAATCCTTTATGATATTGAAAAAAAGCACACAGTAGATTAAAGTCCTTAATGACGATAAAATTTCAAAACAACTGCAAGTAGAGAGCAAAGGTAAAGGAAGACTATTTACAATAGGAGAGATAAAAATGGCATTGAGGCTGCCTTATATCAATGATTAACTTTATAAAAGGATAGCATACAGAATGCGTACATGGAAGCATCTGACTCACTTAGTACTTTACTGTTTAATTAATCTAATAAAGTTCAGCAATGCTTCAATTAGGAAATCATTCCCATTGAATTAACAGTCTCTCTCTCAACAGACTCACAGACTAGATAAAGCCTTAATAATGGTGAGGACTAGCAAGAGCAAGAAATGTTTACTTATATTCTAAAGTTACCACTTATTTCTGGCAGAACAACAATTACCTTAGGAATATTTTTCAACTGAAAAACAAATGATAATACTGACTAATCACAATTTTCCATTACTTAATAATGACATTAGCTAAGGTTTTCTTATTTAAGAAGGGAAAAATTAATTTCATCCTCTCCTGTATATCAATAAAGAATGTATTTATACCGAAACTTCATTCCTGAGTCTCTAGAAGATCGGGCAGAACAGTGGAATTCTGTAGCACAGGAACCCTCAAGGATCCTTTGCAGATTTTTATCTGTTATCCCACCTCCTGTTATAAAAAAAGTAATACATTAAATAAAATAGAATATCACATAAGATTTAAATATAGATAAATTCTTACTCTACCTAAAACTCTTCATTCTAATTTTGTTCACGGACTCAAGAATTAAGCTAAAATGGTATTAAAAAAACAAGATCTATCAATGGAAGTTTGAGTCTTTAACTTATAAAGAAAAAAAATGTCAAACCACAAAACAAAAATTGTTATTTTCATAGAAAATTACCAAACTGCTCTGAGGAGTTGTGGGAGCTACTTAAGATTTCACTCAACATTGGTAGTCACCAAGACTACTAAAGGTTTGCTTTCCTATTTATATAGTTCCTAATCAAGCTGGTCCTTGCTCATTGGTCAGTCATGTATGATGCTCTTCTAGCAGGAGTTCTTTATGTGGTCTTGAAAGAGTCTAACCACTGGAGGTGCACTTAGCTGCTATCTATTTTGTAGCTATTCAGAACATGCCCAGCAATGCATTACAAACCTATTTGTATTCTTTGCCTTACTGTACACAGACACAAACCTCAAACTCTGTGACAGATAAAAAACTGTGGGATGAAAGTGTGAAAAAAAATCATAGACATGATAAATAAAACAAAACAGAAACCAAGAACCAAGACAGTGATGAACAATCAGGAGAAAGAGGTGAATGCTTAGATAATTGTTAGTCTTTGCACATTGAACAGGATAGTATGATTCCAAGGATATTAGAATGATTTTGAGACCAAAAAAAAAAAAAAAAAAAAAAAAAGCGAGAGCCACCGTTCTGTAGCTTTAAAACAATATTGTAGAGAATGGCAAATTTTGTACATTTGACAAACCCACTGGTGAGTCTGTCATATAAATCCCGTGTCAATGTAGTTTGGTTAAAAATATTAATTAAAAACGTATACATGGGGAAAAAAGGAAAAAGAAAACAAGACCTATGCTCCAGACGCTGGAGAATGTTTAAGGATAGAGCTTACAGTGAAATCTCACTTATTCACAGATCTTTGTCACAATGCCATGCGTTACTATCTTTGGATTAAAAAACCTATCTGGACAAGGAAGAGCATCTGGCACTTCGCCACTGCTTTCCCCTCAACTTAAGCAAAATCAAACATATGGGAAGCTGAATATGGGCTTGAGGAAAAGGCTGCAAAAGCATCAGAAACTTAGGCTCAACAGAGAACCTATGATGATTTTGCTCTGGCTCGGGGTTGAAGAGCACACTGACTGTACTGGAAATGAATACGTAAACTCCTTACAGCTTGTTCATGCTAACATTAACTTTTGTTTCAGTTCACTGAAGAAACTCCTCTTCCTTTTCCAAACCACACAGCCAAATACTTTAAGATGACATTCATCTTGTTAATCCTTAATATATTTGTAACTGTTATAATCTTAACTGATACCAATAATTATAAATATGAAATATTCTGATATGGAAGATCTATTGAAAACATTTTAAGATGGTATTATACAGTTTGTATTTTAAGCTATGTTTTAAGAATACCTCTTCAGACTCATTAACTTGGCTTTTTGTGGTGGTTGTTGGTGGTGCTACAGTCAGCCATACTGCTGAGCCCTTAAGAAGTAGAATGAGCAAGTCAGGCAGGGTGGTGAAAGTCTCTAATCTCAGTACCTGAGGCTGGAGCATTTGACCAGCCTGGACTAAACAAGACCCTGTCTAAAATAAAAAAATAATAAAACAACACAACAGGAAAAAACATGGGTAGACAAGTCAGGTTTAGATTAGAGTTCTGGGCTTTCCTACTGATACTGTAAAACACTGTGAGTTTATGGAAATTATTTAAATCTACTGAGTCCGAACTGATTTTGGTGAAAATTCTTTGAGCTTTTTAAATATAGGCTTGTCATATATAGCCTTTTTATGTTGACCCATGTTCCTTCTACCCCTACTTTCTTTTGCACATATCATGAAGGTGGGTTTTGATATGTGATTTAGATCCTAGTGTGTTGGGACAAGGGCATGCATGACTGAGAGAACTCTCCATTTATTCATGCTGCGAACACTTGGCTGGATCACAGGACAGCAGCACTCAACTTGCTTTGCGTCACCGAGATAAACATCCAAATTCATATTCTACACAGTGAGAAAGCAAATATGAAGAAATTCCTCATTCGCTCCTCTTTGAGCCAACCTCTGTCAGAACATTCTTATAAATCACAGCAAAGACCTCATTGTCAAACTTTAAAATCAACCTGTGTATTTTAATATCTAAGTGCCATGTTCTAACATCTTCTGCTTTGGTTTTTTGACTCATTTACTCTTCCAAATTTTTATTTCAGTGTTATATGAAAAAAACAGAGAGATAAATACCTGGCATTACCACAATCCTGCCTTTTGCCTGAAAAGGAGGGGGAAAAGTAAATTTCAGTATCTTTCTCTTAACTGGATTAATAAATATACTAAAAATTTTAAGTTACTGCTAATGTTTAACTATTTAATAGCTCTTCTCTGTCTCTCTTTCTTCATGTTTCTCTCTCTCAAGAAAGGGTACTGAGCAAAAAAGATGTTCAGTATCATAACTTTTTCCTAGAAAGACTTTTATTGTATTTCTTTAAAAATATATAATGTTAGCCAGGCAGAGGTGGCTGACACCTTTAATCCCAGCACTTGGGAAGCAGAGGCAGACAGATCTCTGTGAGTTCAAGGCCAGCATTGTCTACAGAGTGAGTTCCAGGACAGCCAGGGCTACATAGGGAAACCCTGTCTTGCAAAACCAAAACAAAACAAAAAAGTAGTGTTATAAACTCAAAGAATAGCTGGGAAAATATACTTTATAATCACACCACCTTAAGAAAAATCGTATTAAAAAAGTCACAGAGATTTTGAATTTGTAGTATGTAGTAAGGTGAAAACAGTTGTATCTAAGTAAGATTTTAGCAGAAAAGACAATATAACATAATTGTATATTTATAATTAATGGGGGAAGTGGGAAAGTGGGAATTCACTAAGTCATGCCTCACTAACTAAATACCAACAAAGCCATAAATTCATTAATGTAGACTAGAAAAATCTAATTTCTGATAATTTTGGAAGATAGGGACAAATTATAAAGTTATCATATTGCCTATCATAAATAATCTATTTATCGTTCTAGAAAATAGTTGCCCTTCTCAATGTAAGCCCCTAATTCTAAGTATCTCTTTCGGTTACATTTCTTTGTTAACACACACACACAGGAATATTCAGAGTCATATATGTGTTCTTCTGTTGGTTTTTATATACCTCAGGAACTAAACATAAGAGAGAAGAGAAAAAAATCTATTTCTTTGCCATGGCGAACAAGAGTCAAGTTCTTATTGAATGGAACTTAGATATAAAGGAAGACACATAAATACAAACATATAAGTATATATTTGCTGTTAAATCTGATAATCTGAGTTTAATTCCTAAACCTACATGGTGAACAGAGAAACGATTCCTGTAAATTGTCCTCTGTCCTCCACGCACATGCTATGGCAACCACATATGCATGCACACACAGAAACAATGTAAAAGATCATTTTAAAAAAACCATCTGCTTTACAAATCTAGTTCACTGGGAGAATCAGGAGAAAACATTACCTTCTATATCGACAGGTGAGAAAAATGTGAAAGAACATAAGCTTTAGGATGTATGTTCAGATGACAACTGTAAGTTTTACAAGGGTCCCCTGCATATACACAGGCTAACAGTAACCAGATGTGCTGCAAAACTGTAAGACAAGACTAATGACAGAAAAGGTAAGATGTGCTGTCTACAACTGGATCTCAAGTGCCTTGGCTATTTAAAACACCCATGCAATAAATAAATAAAAATGATATATTATTGGCTTTGCTTTCCTTCCACAAGCATAGTCAGTAATATTCATTTTTATAAACTAGCTAAATGGTAGAATGTCTAGTGTAACCACAGCCATCTTAAGAAGTAAAGGAAAAGAGGTTGTACCTGGTCTATGAGCTGCTTTATTAGAGGCAGTCCTTCCAGTGCTGAACTATCACATCCACTGGTCAGAACACGATCAAATCCTAAGGTTATGAGGGTCTCCAGAGCTGCCATTGGGTCATGAACCATATCAAAGGCTAAAATAAGTATAACTGATTTGAATTTTCAACAGAAATATCCTCTAATTCAACAGTTTCCAAAATGTAGCATATATATGTTTACATATAAAAACACTTTTATAATACATATTACAATAATGGTATGCTAGATTTATACTGGCTTACAACAGACAATTATGAACTATTCATAATTTTGTAAGTCGGGCTGACATTTAAAATTAGTCAGGGAAAAGCACTTAGACCACAGAAACCAGAAAAAGCTACAAATAAGTGTCTTTCTTTTCTTTTTGAGACAGGGGCTCATCATGTAGCTATGTAGAACAGGCTATCCTCAAACTCAGAGATTCGTCTGCCTCCACCTAATTTAGGGTTCCAGGACTAAGGATGTGTGTCACCATGCCTGCTTTAAGAGCTTTTTGGGTTGTTTATTTATTCCTAAGGGTTCTTATTTTCTAAGAGTCAGAGTTGGCCAGTAGAGAAGTCTACACACGGCTGGTAGTATGCATGGTGTTTGATCAGCAAATATTTCAATAAGTGTATTTACTTAGATGCAGATAAGTGACAGGTTTTAAATTGTCAGTAACCAATGTTTCTCTTTGAAACAAACTTACTTAAAATTTATTTTAAGGAATTATTAATTTATACAGGTAGCATTTAGACATGGTAGGCAAATGGTGACATCTGGATAAGTACTCTAAGGCTTCTGACAAACTACACTGCATAAAATGAGACATTACACTCACCTTTCTTAGGAGAAACCTGGCCTCACATCCAATAAATTACATTTACCGAGTAAGAATTTGTACTAAATCATTTCTCTGATATACTCAAGACCCATAGTGTAAGGCTGGTTGTTTCCAACAGACTACACGAGGTCTCAATTGCACTCCACTACCACACTTCCCCTCTCAAGTCAGGCATGGAGGCACAAGCTTGTGGAGAGGGTGAGGAGGGATGAAAGGAGAGATGAAAGGAAGTAAGCAGAGGGAGAGGGATAGGACTTCTCTCTTCAGAACACTGAGAAAGTGGCCTAGCTTAAGGGAAAAAAACACTGCTGCTTTGGAGCCCAGCACTATCACATACTACGAGAGTTCTCATTTGTGGTGAAGAGGTACTTTTGAGTCCTTTGGGAAAGACTCCCTTTCTCCCCGCCCCCTTTATTGCACAAGGGCAGCTAATGTTCAGAGTTTTCTCTGGTTTGGTGCCATCACTTCTCAACATGGCTACACTGCCTTATTAACACAGGATGAAAAGGTGAACTTCAGACAAACTACACTGCAGAAAGTGAACTTACACTCACCCACTAATATTTCTACACATTGTAAAAATATTGTTAGACTTACTGAAGAGAAAGAATAAGTTTGAAGCCCCCTTTAGTTTAAAATTTAAAAAATACACTCCATGTGACTAGTTTATTTCTTTAAACTATTGATCATGAAGTGAAAGATGGCTCAGCAGTTAAGGGTACAGGCTGCTGTTTCAGAGGTCCAGAGTTCAATTCCCAGCAATCACACGGTGCCTCATGACCATCTGCAATGGGATCTGATGCCTTTTTCTGGTGTGCAGATGCACATGCAGACAGAGCACTCATATACATAAATATATAAATATTAAAAACTATTAAGTATAACAAAATTTAAACTTTTTTTCAGATAATAGTCTGAAATTAAAAATAATTTTCATTGTTGAAAATATTTTTTTGTGCCTGGCCTCAAGATGTTAACAACCTAAAGTCGTTTAGTTATTGCCATTTTACAAGAAACATTGCTAGAACCAAATCAAAACAATAGTTTCTGGTAGTGTCATGTATTTCAAAGGGTAACAAATACTTTATCTTAATGTCTATAAATAGAGACAGATGTTGATAATTCACTCTAAGCCTATTTAAAAGAAAAAAAATGAACACTTTCTCAAGTATATCAACGTTTTGACTAAAGATTTCTTTTCATGTGCAATGGTAAAGCCTTCTAAACACAAGTGACACTTGTCCCTCCATTTTGCCAAGGCATAGTAGGAGTAAGCCAAGGTATATAGAACTACAGCCATTAGCATCTGTCCCTTCACAACATGTCTGATATTTGTTTTCATATCTACTTGTTCTCCCCACAAAAAGTCTCTATTTGATAAAGATGAGCTCACTGCAAACTCTAAGAGTAGTTATATCTGGCATAAGCCAGGTGGTACATTTCATTAAGTGGCCATGGAGATTTATTCCATTTAGGGCAGTATAGGGTCTAAGGCAATCTAATAAAAACATGAATCTCAGGATTTGTTAGACACATGCACTTACAGGCCATGTTTACTTTCTTCTCAAATACATGCTCCCACTGCCGTGTAATGACATTTCATAATGGAGCTTACAAGTTTCCTAGACACTACACACCATCTCTAAATCTATAACTTTTCTCCCCAAGAAAGATACTAACTAGACTCACTGAAACATTATAGAAGTGTTCATTAGAAAGGTTGTACCATCTGGTAAAATTTGACACCATTTAACAAACATATAAAACAGAAATGACTCACCTCTGTGGAAAGTGACTGGCAGGGGGCGGCAAAGAGCTAAAAGAGAAAGTCATCCAACAACGTGAAGAGGTTGATTACTAAATGCAGAATTCTCCTTTTTGACTAAAACTTCTATACTGTCTTCTGCTAAGATAGTGAACTAAAACAATAACAAAATGGCAGCTGTGGCAGTCTTATAAACTCAAAAGTCCTATCTTTCCACCAAGCCCTGACTTTTATCTAAAATATCTACACCTTAGGGGCATCAAACACAAATTACATGAACCGTAATGACAAGGTTACATCTAATTACTTAATACTCTGAGGCTCTTCAAGAAAAACTATGGCCTCATAATGTAGGTAGTTTACATGTGTCCTACCCACCACCTTCTCCCTTTACCACTAACTACAATAACTTCTCAAGCTTTGGTGCATTGGTTAATGTAATCAATGTAAGTTTCTCTTAAACTCTGTATGTAAGAGTGATATCTGATCTACAGCACAAAGGAATGTTGAGATGGCTTTGTCATATGTACACTCTACCAGAAAAACACCTAAACAACTTCTTTTAAATTAGGTTAGTTTAAGTGTCTGAAGGTATGACTGAAAAATCAATTTTGGGATTTTTTTTCTCTATCAGGAGTGAACATGCATGCTTGTGTGTGTGTGTGTGTGTGTGTGTGTGTGTGTGTGTTTTACACTTCATATATAAAGTCTTACCTGCAAGAGACATACATAGTTCTTTGTCAATGTGTCCATCTTCAGTCAATGCCCCAAATACCAAACCATCAGCACCATAAAGTTTAGCAAGACGAATGTCAGCCTTCATCACCTCAACTTCACGATCTGAATATAAAAAATCACCTCCACGAGGTCGAATCATCACAAAAACTGGAATCTGAACACTCTGTTTTACTACTTGAAGAACACCTTTAGGAATAGAAGGAGACTAAAGTTCAACTATGAGATAACAAGTCTGGAGAAGTTGTTAGAATATTATTGGTCATATATAGTTATTCTTAGGTATTTTTCCAAAGGAAAAGAGTTGACAGAAACTGGAGAATGGTGATGTAAAGTGGAGGCGGCCTGTGGGGAAAGGAGGAAAGTGAGTGCATGTATAAAGAATGGATGAGGCCCTGAGCTGTATCAGACCTGAGTGAGTATTTACAAATGATAGCCAGTGTGTGCAAACTAGCAACTGCAGCTTCCTCCTCCCAGACGAATGAGTCCTCATCCCGAGACTAGCTAACTCCTCTACCTGTGCTCTACAATAAACACGCTGAGGTGCCAGGCTGTTGCACAGTTGGGAGCTCTCCCTCAGAGTAAGTGTAACCCATCCCATCCCAGCCTCTCTGTAGGTTTCCAGGACCAAGCAACGTAAGATGCAGTGCAAGCCAATGAGAGAAAAAGTGTTTATGGTAGCAGGTAAATAACAGGAAAGCCAATGGCTAAGAACAAGTAAGAAAGACTGAAGATACTGCTCCTTAAAAAGTACTTGTCATTTGATACAAACAAACTATTTACCTTTTAATTTTTTGATGTTTGAGGAAAAAATGTTTGATTAAAACTTTTGATGATGTTATTTACAACCCCAAGCATTTCTAATTGGTACCATACTCATCATATACTTAGCACAACATTAAATAATCAGTCGTCCCAAGATCTCTATGAGAAATTTGGTGAAAAAAAAAAAGAAAAAAAAAAGATACTTACCCATGCTGGGTGTGGTTCCTCCCTCCAGTAAACCAGAACACAATTCAATCCGACCAGCACCTGTGATAAACACAAGTTTTTTAACAATCTGACAAAACAGGCTGTTTATCTAAATATGAGAAGAGCCTGCGAACTTAACTAAAGAAATCAAAGAAAAATACTTCAAATCTCAAATGTACTCTACAACCCTCTTTGTGGTACTGACAGTCAAATTAAGAGTTAATTCATGTTAAGCCAGTTCTCTTAAAATCTGTATTAGAGTTGCTGTGCACAGGCAATAAAGGCAGTATTAACAGGTAACAGTAGAATGCTAGTGTTCAGCCAGTGAGAAAGTAACATCAACTGTTCACAACATTCCTCATTACTCGGAGTTTTAAAAAGCAAAACAGTTACTTTGGAGTAGGTACCAAGGTAATTCTGAGATGAAGGGAATGTTGATACAGAAAGAACTATCAGACTACTGGGGTAGTGTTAAAGGGTCTCAGCAACAAGGCAAAGATGGGACATTTTAAGCATCAATAAACAAAATAACTCTGATAGATTAAAATACCTATGTCTAATCTGGTTTTATAATGGTGTACTGGCAGATTTTGTGTCAACTTGACACAAGCTGGAGTTATCACAGAGAAAGGAGCCTCAGCTGAGGAAATGCCTCCATGAGATCCAGCTGTAAGGCATTTTCTCAACTAGTGATCAAGGGGGGAGGGCCCAGCCCATTGTGGGTGGTGCCATTCCTGGGCTGGTAGACCTGGGTTCTGTAAGAAAGCAAACTGAGCAAGCCAGTAACATCCCTCCATGGCCTCTGCATCAGCTTCTGCCTCCTGACCTGCTTGAGTTCCAGTCCTGACTTCCTTTGGTGATGAACATCGATACGTAAGTATAAGCTGAATAAACCCTTTCCTCTTCAACTTGCTTCTTGGTCATGATGTTTGTGCAGGAATAGAAACCCTAACTAAGACAAATGGTGAGACAAAACTCATTGGAGGATAGCAAACAGATGTGTTATTTTGAAAATCAGTTTACAGCAAAACTGAAAACATGTAAATAATTATGCTTTACCATAAAAAAATCAGCTGACCCATGATATAGTCAAAAGAAGATTGACTGCCAGTTAAAAACTCCAGGTAAAGATTGTGATGATTACTTTTCATTGCCTATTTGACTAGATTAGGAATCACCTAGGAGACACATCGCTGAGTGCATCTTTGAGGGAGTTTCCAGAAGTTTCACTGAGGAGGAAAGATCCACATTATATGTGGGTAGTACTATTTCATGGGCTGGAGTTCCAAACCAAAAACAGAAAAGGAAAGGAAAGGAAAGAGGAAGTCACCTGAGCACCAGCATCCACTTGTCTGCTTCCTGACTGTAGACACAATGTAATCAGCTGACTCAAGCTCTGCTGCCAGGCCTTCAGTGCATCGCTTCAAACTATGAGTCAAATTAAACTCTTCTTTTTTATGTTTGTCTGGCAAATAGTCACAGCAACAAAAAAAGCCACTAATAGAAAACTGAATGATGAACAGCTGGGATGGTAGGATTTCTACTGCTGTGATGAAGCAGTCAGGGAAAACAAAATGTTTAAGTCCATCACTAAGAGAAGCCAGGGCAGGAACTAGAGAAGTCATGGAGGACTAATGTTTACTGGCTTGATGAGCCTGTTTTCTTATAACACCCAGAACCATCAGCCCAGGGGTGGTACCTCCCAGTGAGCTGGACTCTCTTATATTGATCATCAATCAAGAAAATGCACAACAGGCTTGCCCATAGGTCAATCTGCTGGGGATATTTTATTCTGAGGTTCCTTCTTCCCAAATGATCCACCTAGCCAGCACATGGGGGTTCATATGTTATAACTAATTCAGTTATGTTTAAGAATGATCCTTAATTAAAATAAAATGTTGGGGATGCACCTTAGTAGAATGCTTGCCCCACATGCACAGGATCCTGGGTTTTACCCTAGTACTAACAAAATTAAGTAAAAATTATTTTTCTGATCTTGAGATAGAAATGTTTATGCTTCTTACAAAAACAAACTCAGAATGCAAAACAACATCAATGGTAAAAAGATAGCAAGTCTAAAACCACTGTTAATTTTCATTCTTATTCAAGGTTAGGGATTGAATGTAGGTCACCGAACATGCTACAAGTGCTTTACCACTGAGCTACATGCCCAGACCCCTAAAAATATCTTTAAACTCTTTCTTTTAAAAGATCTATTATATATGAGAACAGTGTTGTTGTCTTCAGACACACCAGAAGAGGGCATCAGATCCCGTTACAGATGGTTGTGAGCCACCATGTGGTTTCTGAGATTTGAACTCAGGATCTCTGGAAGAGCAGTCAAATGCCCTTAACTACCGAGCCATCTCTCTAGCTCCCCTTTAAACTCTTTCAAAATTTTAAACTTGTAAAGTTCACTAAAATAATCATGTTAATGAGCAAACAGGATTATAGGCACTTGACTTGAAATGTGACCTGCTTGGGGAAAGAGATTAGACAGTTATTTTCCAATCAATTTTTGGTTTTGCTCTACTTTCTGAAGCAAGGTCTCTCTACGTAGCTCAAGTTGGCCTCAAACTTTCAACCGTCTTGCCTCCAGCTCCGTCATGCTGGGACCGTAAGCACATGCCACCAGACCAAACTTTTCAGTAGGTTTTCTACTTAGTTGTTTCTAAAATGACTGTTACTATGTAAAAGATGACAAGGCGTTTTTTTTTTTTTTTTTTTTTTAAGAACCTCAATAGCTCAAATGGACTCCATGGTGACCCTTCTGCCGTAGCCTCCCACATGACCAGCGTGGCAAGGGCTTTTGAGGTCAGTTCATAGTATTCATTTTCAGACTCTAAAAAAGGCTGCCAGCCACCATGCCTTGTCTAGTTTCCCTTACCTCCTCTTTCTGCATTCACAGCGGACTCCACCGAATCTACACACACTTCCATAACAAATCCATTTCCTGCTCCTAAAATGTATGAACAGAAATTCTTGAAGAAACTAGCAATCCACACAAATCTTCCATAATTCATAATTTTGCTGCCCGAATTCACATGTGCAATAGAAGAATAGAAAGATGCACTAAGGTCCATCCATGTGGTAAAATATCATTCATTAAAACCAGCATCTCTAGACTTTGAAACAGATATACAGACAGACACACACACACACACAAAAAAAAAAAAAAAAAAACTGAAACCATCTTTAGTACAGAGTTCATGTGAAACTAATCTTCCTAGCACACAGACCTCATCACTGTGTCCTAGTTCAGACTCTCAGAATATTTCTCAATGCTAGCAGTTATGAGAAATACATATTTAAAAACAAGAACTGGATTTCAAATCCTGGTCAATCCCTAGACAAGTTACTTAAGTTTTCTACACAACAAAAGTTAGGTTTCAATTCCTGCCCTCAGGGTAATGAACAATGAGATAACTTTCATCAAGAGCATCATACTCACTAAGCATTCAAAAACATTATTATTATTAAGCTACATGATTTCCTCTTTATGACTCATTTTCTTCACTCTCCATCTTTGTCAATGATTATACTATCTCAATTGACAAAAATCCTTCTAGTTTCATCTTCAAATGCTAAACATTTCCAAGGATCATGGCAAGTCACATTTCCATGTTTTTCCTTTCTCCCAAAGTAGAAAAATTTATCTACTTCTTTTGAACTCCAATGGCTTGAGTTGTTTGTTTCTCACTAAAACCCTAGTTTCACCTCTTTATTTATGAGATAAATATCTGGTCGTCATGGTTGACATGAAGTTCCTTAATAAGGTCATTATAAGAATTCTTTATATCCACCTCTGAGACAGCAGAGGACCACCACGCTAATAAGTCAGTCAAATATACAGTATAACCTGAACTACAAATTCATATGTTAATACTAAAAAGTGTGGCGTTAGCAGCTTTGGGTTTTTCCTGCAAGTTAAAATGTATAACTCGTTTTTAATTAGCAGTTTTAAATGTGGGAGCCTAGAAAATGGCTCAGTGGGTAAAGCTATTTACTGTGCAACTTTTGACAATCTGAGCTCATCCCCTGAATGTATTTAAAGTTGGAAGGAGAGAACTAATTCCACAAAGTTGTCCTCTGACAACACACTCACTGTGGCACATATATTAACCCTCACACAATGATGGCCAATACAACTTTAAAGTATTTAATTCATACCTCATGTACTGATCTAAGAACAGTCACCACAGTCTAATAATGGCTACTACTGGGTGGTGAATTTGGAATTATTTTTACTTTTCTATATTGCTTGACTTTTTCTACCTGATATTGCTTTTATGATGAGTGATTACTTGGAGAAACAAACAAAAATCTGTTACCTCCTAATATACCATTGTAATCATTTAATCGTTAACTCATTTAATAAAAGACTACTGGTCCACTAACTCCACAAATCTGGTATCAGTCCCATCATTGGGGCTGAGGATGCTGAAGGATCATCGTTATCAGTAGCTTCACACTAGAGTATGGGAATGTCTCCAAATGGCTGCAACGGGAGCCTGGACAAAAAGTCTTTCTGGTAAGGATCAAAAGAAGACATTTGAAGCAGTAGTGCTCAAAGTAAGATACTCCAGATGGCTTTGGGAACTTCGAGTCTGTGTCTGCATTTGCCTTTTCTCTCGTAGCCTCTTGGGAGTGGACTATAGCTTCAGGACACTATTAAACATGCAGATGTAGGTATGAGAATCCAACTACCTTCCATTAAGCGAGATATTAAAGAGATTTGCAATTACAGAGCATTGCCACTTTCGCTGATTTGTTTAGGGCTATTTATCCTTCATAAAAGTTATTTGTGTTGACATTTAATAGGCATATTATGGTTATTTTCTAATTTATCCGTCAACACTTGTTTTAGGAAGACAAGTCCTGGTTTGGAGAACCAAGAGTTCATCGAAGAAGGAAGAGAGCTGTCGAATTTCTGTCTGCCATGGACAACTCTCTCAGAAAGCAACCAGTCATCGGTAACCCAATGGTTTGGAAACGGATCCCACTCGCCACCTTGCGGTCGCAGCTGTAGGTGGTGGCGCTGTCACCACAGAGACAGGGAGGCAGGTGGGTATGGTGCCCTCTTGTGGCCCAAGGGGCTGCGGGACGCTGAGGGAATGCGTGATTGCCCGGGACCCCGAAGCACTGTGGAAGCTCGACCGCCGGAAAGCCTGACAGGCCGGGACCCACCCCGGGGTCCACCGGCCGACCACCCCCTGCCCCGCCACCTTCCGCACCCGCATTCCCCGACGTTATCCACGCCTGCTTCCGCTCGCTAGAGGCCCCTTTCTTCATGCTTCCCGCGTTCGGCCCTCGCTCGCCTTTCGGTTTCCACGGAGTTCCCGCGGCTGCGCGAGCGACCGGAGGAGGCGCGTCCCCACCTGAGCCCGGCAGCTCCCGCGGAGTCATATGCGCAAGCGCAGTGGGCGGCTCCACGCGAGGGGGCGCTCGCGCTGCCTGACCCGGAAGTGTTTGTTCCTTTGCTGGAGGAGAAGGGACCGCAGCGGACTGCAGATCGCTGGGACGTTCCGGCAGAGGCGCTGTACTGTCAGGATGCAACGGTTGCTCCTTCCACCCCTGAAGGCCTTGATGGGCAGCCGCAATGTTGGGCTCATGGTCCCTAGGGCAGCGTCCAGACTACAGGTACCCACTACAGCTGGCCCCAATCACGGAAGCCGGGCTGGGATTTTAAAAAAAAAAAAGCCAGGATAAAGTAAAGGGGCCGCCCTGCAAGTCCTGATCTCCTTCACTTTTCACGACACATTTCCTTGTGTCCAGACACCTCTCAGAATGCAGAACCGGAAATATTGCCCACTGTTGTGCATTACTGGCCAATTTATATAGCTTTTAAGTTTCAATTTTCTTTTCTGTAGAGTGGGAGAACTACCTATTACACAATGTGGTTGTGAGGGTTAAATTTTTAAGTATACACCAAACCTTTAGCACATGATAAAAGTTGAGTAATTTATTTTGTTTTATTTTTGCACGTTTGGTTTTTCTAAAAGCCGCGAAGCAGTCAGGGACGCCTGTGTAACCCCATTCTACTACAGAGAAGGGAACTGAGGCTTATTTTAAGTTGCTTGTCTAAGATACCCAGTTAATTAGAAGTTGGAAACTGAACATTCAAACTTTTACAGTTAGTGTTAGAATCAAAAGAAGATGTGTGTTCTCTTATCCGAATCATTAGTAAAAGGTTTTGTTTTGAAGTTTTACACACCAGAAGAGGGCATCAGATTCCATTACAGATGGTCGTGAGCCACATTGTGGTTGCTGGGAATTGAACTCAGGACCTCTGGAAGAACAGTCAGTGCTCTTAACCACTGAGCCATCTCCCCATCCCGTGGAAGAGTTTTATGATGTGAAGAAAAAACAGAGAATTCTAGAGATTATTGTTATGTTATGATCCTGAAAAAAAAAATGTTCACATGGTGCCTGCCCAGGAGGAGTCAGTTCATTCGATTGTGAGTTCATGTGTTGAATATGTATTGGGTCTTGCTATGTAAGGGACCAGTACTACAAACAAAGGGAGGGAGTAAGAGGAAGACTGACCAGAACCTGCCATGCAGTGCTTCCAGCTTAGTGGGCCTTAGGGACAGAGCACCTGATACACAACAGTGTGTTAAGGGTTGTGGTAGAGGAGGTACTTTGTGCTGTGATAGTGACCTGTTGTAAGATCCAGAAAAGTTTGGGGAGTAACAATGCCAGCCCAGATCTCCAGTGGGTAGTGTTAGTCGGGCATCAATGGAAGTGTGTGGGAGGGGACAGCACATTGAGACTGAGAACCCAGTAGAAAAGGGTTCCAGCAGTGCCAGTAAGTAGTGACTAACCAGAGAGGTAGCTGGGAAACACAGCCTCACGGGACACTTTACTCCAGTTAAGCTGAGGCTAAGTGTTGGTAGCAGATTCTCCAGTTACAATTTTCTGTCTTGCTCCTTAGTGTGGTGGCAGCTGTTTCAGCAGGCGTCCTCTGAGGCCAGGGCAGTATAGCACCATCACTGAAGTGGCTCTGCAGTCAGGAAAAGGCGCAGTGTCCCTTCCTTCGAGGGCAGCCGAGCGGGCAGTGGGCCGATGGCTCCTGGTGTGCAGTGGAACAGTGGCTGGAGCAGTTATTCTTGGAGGAGTGACCAGGTGAGTCAATTACTTTTGGTGAGTCAGGTTATCAGTAGGAAATGGGAGCTTTGAGCATCATTTGTGTACTGGCTGGTTTTGTGTCAACTTGACACAAGCTGGAGTTATCACAGAGAAAGGAGCCTCAGTTGAGGAAATGTCTCCATGAGATCCAGCTGTAAGGCATTTTCTCAACTAGTGATCAAGGGAGGAGAACCCAGCCCATTGTGAGTGGTGCCATCCCTGGGCTGGTGGACCTGGGTTCTGTAAGAAAGCAGCTGAGCAAGCCAGGGGAAGCAAGCCAGTAAGTAACATCCCTCCATGGCCTCTGCATCAGCTCCTGCTTCCTGACCTGCTTGAGTTCCAGTCCTGACTTCCTTTGGTGATGAACAGTGATATGGAAGTGTAAGCTGAATAAACCCTTTCCTTCCTAACTTGCTTCTTGGTCATGATGTTTGTGCAGGAATAGAAACCCTGACTAAGACAGTCTACTTTAGCTCGCTCCATTACAGATGGAGAAACTAATAGCTTGCTCTGTCTTATAACAGGTTGATTTTTTTTTTAAGAGTGATCCCTTTCTTGGCCCCCTCAACCCCAATTCTATGCAAGGTATGAGGTCAAGGCTCTGGCTACCATGCAGTGTCCACCAGGCTCCAGAGGTAGTCACTGATGAACTTCTGTGAGAACTGCACACTGGGTTGGCCACAGTGGGGCCATGGTGAATGCCCCGGCTTGCATTCATAATCTCGTTCTGTTTTACTAATTTGCTGATAGAGCTGAGCCACACACACTGCAGAGGGGATGGTGATGGTGTTGTCCTCATCCACGTCTCTCTCCCGTCTCTGGAGATCTCCCTCCATCTCTCTGAGCTCCTGTAGCTCTGTGGTGAGCTGACAGAGCCTGGCCTGCAGACAGGTACCCTCCTTGCTGGCTGCTTACGTTCCTTCCGTTCCTTCCACGGAAGTCCTCCTCCACTGCCAGTCTCAAAGCTGCGGGTCATTGCTATCCTGCATCTCCAGCAGCTGTTCCACCATCCGCTCATGACACCTGAGCAGCCGCAGCTGCTGCACCTCAGTGCGGTTGGCCCCCAGCAGCCTCAGTAGTCGGTACCTCCATGTCACAAAGAGCCACCATGACTCCAGGTTGGCGTTTCCTTAGTAGTAGTTTCAGTTTCGGTCTCAACTGGTAGCAGGGCATTGTTCTACATTGCTTCATGTTTCTCTTAGGTTGTCTTTATATCTGTAAACAGACTTTATGGATTTAAGTTTTCCCTTCCTATAACATCTTTAACTTTTATGTATTTATTTAGTTTTGTAATTATTGACAAGGCCAAGTCATTTGTCCTGTGGTTACCCAAAGTCTGATGGACTGTCTGGTGATGTTTAACATATCCTTTGTCCTGAAAATGAGTAGTTGCTTATTAGATTCAGATTGGGAATGAGGGGACAAAATACTGCATTGGTGACAGAGCGTTCATTGTGGGATCTGTTGGGGATGACAACTGTCTTGATGACTATTGCCTGAATCCATTATTTCATGAGAAATCCAAAATGGTAATGTTTATTGTCATTACCCAAGGAGACAGTTGTTGTCTTCATTTACTAATTTCCAAAATAATGACTCTGTTCCCAAGATCCCCCAAAGGTTACAAGTGAAGGACTTGGGTTTTAAAGTTCATATATTTAAATGCATTGGACAGATCTTAGTCCACTCTGAGGACTGAAGTTTGTGTAAAACTTCCCAACTTAACTGGTGGGAATCTCTTAAATTGGTTCTTTTGACAAGACCCTTTGGTGTATGCTTCTTCTTCTTCTTCTTTTTATTTTATTTTATTTTTTTGGTGAAGATACTTTTTAGTTTGTGTGTGCATATACATATGAGTCTGCACACATGTAGAAGTCAGAGGATGACTTCATTCCTGGGTGCCGCTCTCCTTTTCTTTCTTTCTTTTTCTTTTTCTTTTTTTTTTTTTGAGAGACAAGACCTGTCATTGACCTTGAACTTGCTGGATATGTTCGTCTCTACCTGCCCAGAACTGGGATTACAAGTGTGTGCTATTGTTTGTTTTTTTTTTTTTTTTTTTTTTTTGTTTTATGTTTTTTTTTTTTTTTAACATAGGTTCTGGGGCTCATGTCTAGGTAAGCACTTTATTGGATGAACTGTCCCTCCAGCCCCTACTTTCTATTTTTAATGAAGTGTGTGTGTTTATCTTCAGGTTCATTGTACCCCTGTTTCAAAATACTGTGTGGATAACATAGGCTGTTGTGGGAAATTGCAACAAATTTAAATGATATTATCTTGAACCTATATTTCTGTAATAAGTCTCTTTTCCTGGTGTGGAGAGTTAGTTTTAGCTGGTGTGATATAGAACTCAGTGGTTGAGTGAATACTTAGTGTATGCAAGGCCCTGGGTTCGGTCCCTAGCACCAAAATAATAAGAATGCTGTTTGTGCATCTAATACGGAGTCCTTTAGTCTAAGTATTGTTATTGCCCATAAAGAAACACTAGTGAAAGAATTAAGTGAGACCCAGGCCTGGTGGCACAGGCCTGCAATCTCAGCACTGGGGAGTGTAGCAGGCCTAGGCTACCTCAGAGACTCTTTTTGGGGGAAGAAAAAAAAATTAACAACCAATGTTTGGAAGGAAGCAGTTGAATAAAAGAGCTGAGAATAAAATGAAAGTGTAAGGGATTAAGAGCTGGGCTTTGGGGCCTGCTTTGTGGAAGAACCTGGATTCCACACCCAGCAATACAGACTAAAGGAAGCGAGAAGGAATTCATGCCCCTGGGTTAAGTTCAGATCTACCTGTTGCTTTCAACTACTTATGAATAATCCAGAACATAACACGTAATAGGAATTTATTTCCTGTCCCCAGGTTGACGGAGTCTGGCCTCTCAATGGTCGACTGGCATTTAATAAAGGAGATGAAGCCACCCACAAGCCAAGAAGAATGGGAAGCAGAGTTCCAAAAGTACCAGCAATTTCCGGAGTTTAAAATGTAAGTGTTAGTGATAAAGGTACATATGTGTGTAGCAAGCTTGGAGATATGGTTTCTCACTGAACCTGGAGCCTGGCTCACAGCTGGCAGGGCAGGTCTCAGTGATCTTGTTCTTCCTCACAGCACTAGAGTCACAGGTTCACACAGACATGCCCAGTTTTTAGATGGGTGCTGGGGATTTGAACTCAGATCTTCACGGTTGTGCACTGAGCCCACTCATACACCGACCCATCTCCAAAGCCCCTCAAGTAAATATCCCATCTTAGTTAAGGTTACTGTTGCTATGATGAAGTCACCATGGTGACTCAGAGAGGAAAGGGCTGTTTTCACTCACAGTCCATATAACAGTTCATCAAAAGCAGGGAGGACAAGAACTCAAGCAGTGTAGAAACCTGGCAGCAGGAACTCATGCGGAGGCCACAGAGCCTGCTTACTGCTCTAAAGGTGGTGGGACCTCAGGGAACGGAGCCTAAAAGTAAGGCAGTCTAAAGTTTCATGCAAGAGCCAGCTTTATCCAGAGCATCAGGCGATTATACTCTGGGGGTTAAGAAGAATCACATGAGTAAGGTGTTCAATCACCAGCCACATGTGGCAAAACATGTTTTTCCACAGAGGCCATGAATAACAGCTGAAGAAACTGACCCACTCCTATCCACTGTGTCTGGAGGAGCATGAAAACACATACCAAGAAAAATCCTGTGTTTTAAAGAAACTGACCCACTCCTATCCACTGTGTCTGGAGGAGCATGAAAACACATACCAAGAAAAATCCTGTGTTTTGAAGAAACTGAGGTCACAAAACTCTTGTTTTCTTGGAGTTTTCTCAGAAGCAGTCAGAATTCTCACACGACTCCATTATTAGACTGTGTCCCAACACAGGGATGCTGTTTACTGGCTTGTTCTCATGGTTTATTTCGCCTGCTTTCTTACAGAACCTAGGACCATCAGCCCAGGGATGACCCTACCCTCAATGGGCTGGTCCCTCCTACATCAATTGCTAATTTAAATATTCTCTACAGGCTTTCCTACAGACCAGTCCCGTGGAGGCATTTTCTCACTTGGGGTTCACTCCTCTCAGATGACTCTAGCCTGTGTCAAGTTGGCATAAAACTAGCCAGCACATGTCCTGTTTAATTTTTTGCTTCTTTAATGTAAAATGTAAATCTTTACAATTTCTAATCTTTAAAATTTTACAATGTAAAATCTTTACAATGATTAAATTTATTTTTTGATCTTTGGTTCCCTTAAGTATAGTGAACTGCCTACTCTAAGCCTTTTAAGTCCTGAGTCATGTTAAAGTTACTTAAAGAGGAAGATCGCAGAGCTAACAAGCTGAAGGTTTGAGAATGTTTCTGCATTCCATAA
This sequence comes from Micromys minutus, assembly GCF_963924665.1. Taxonomy (NCBI): domain Eukaryota; kingdom Metazoa; phylum Chordata; class Mammalia; order Rodentia; family Muridae; genus Micromys; species Micromys minutus. Next base: position 16,972,545 of record NC_137971.1, read on the forward strand.
GGAAATAAAAATCAAATGGAGGAGTTGGTGAGATGACTTAGCCCCTTGCCCCATAACCATGACGGCCTTAAATTCAACCTCAGAGCCTATATAACAAGCCAACTGCAGTGGTGGACATCTATAATCCCAGTACTGTTGGGAAATGGAGACAGGAGACTCAGCCAGAATTTCAGGGCCAGTCAACCTGAAGTTCATAGTATAGTGATGGGTGTAAGAGAGACCCTAATCAGACACAAGGTTGGAGGAGAGGACTGAGTCCCAGAGGTTGTCTCTCACCTCCACACACATTCTGCGGCACGTATGTGTCCGTGCACACAAAGTAAGTACAGAAATCCAAGAGTTCGCTCTTTTTTCCTTTGACTCCCATTTTACCTAGCCTGAATCATGACATGACGCTGGCCGAATTCAAGTTCATCTGGTACATGGAATACTCGCACCGGATGTGGGGTCGAGCTGTAGGTCTTGCATACATCCTGCCTGCTGCCTACTTTTGGAGAAAGGGTTGGCTCAACCGTGGCATGAAAGGACGTGTTCTTGCCCTCTGTGGCTTAGTCTGTTTCCAGGTAAGATTTATTCAAGACCGAAACCGAATATACTCCAAAGAGTTGGCATTATTTAAGAAGTCATCCTTGAAGTGCTACAGTAGAGTAGGTAAGAGTGAGCATTTCACTGCCATAGGCTTGGCCTTAAGCCGTCTGACTTCTGTCATATATGATTTCCCTACTGTAGATAGATGTGGAAGTTATGTCTGGTTTTTCCTCCTAGCCCCATGCTCCCATAAATGAGACTCAGACTCAAACTATATTTACAAAATATTCTGGCTATAGAGTTAGGCTTTTCTCTTATTAGATCATAAATTAAATCACCCCATTTATTTTAACCTACATTCTGCCATATTGCTGGTTACCTGTGCTCAAGTACCATGTGTCCATCTAGTTATCTCTTCCGGGGCAAATATCCAATACCTGGCTCTCTCCCAGATGTCCAACCTTCTATTTTACCCTTTCCTATAGGCCATAGGGTTTTAGTTGACATGTGATACATCATACAGTATACAGGATATTCTCTCTCCAGGTGGAGATAACAATAGTGCCACTTTAAGTGTAGGTGTTAAATGAGATAATACCTCATTGATGTCTAAATAAGTTTTCAAAAAGAGCATTATCTTGTGCTACTAGAGGTAGAGTTTGTGCCTCTATTATGGTCCTTTTCCTGTATCCTCTTCCATTTTTCTAACATGTCTTCTGTCTAAGAGTGATCCCTGTTGGAGAGTGGCTATAGAAAGCCACCTGTCTCCACCTTTTTGACCCTTTTCAACTCCCTAACACTAGATAGGAAAGAAGAAAAGATAGAAAGGAAAGGGGCCACATTATCATTAGACTATTTCCTGCTGATTAGGGGCATCGAGTTCCTTGAGGCAAGTTTGAGCTTAGCCATCAGGATATCTGATTTCTTCTTGTTTCTTCTTTGCGTATGACTGTGTAACAAATCATGGCCAACAGCAACCAACAACCACAGTACCTCTCGGGCATTTATATATATACCCTCTGAAAAGTTCCCAGAATTCCAAAGGTCACACAATCACAGAAACTATCTGCTGCTGGCAAAATCACACCACCACTAGAGCATGAGGAAATCCTAGTCAGCTGCTGTGGACAATCTGAAGCAGCCCATATCCCACACCTGGGATTAAAACAAAAACATAAGATTTCTGTGCTCTTTAAAGAAATCAAAATTTCAAAATTGTCACTGTAGAAAATTCCAAAAGAACAGTTTGTGGGATGAAGGTTGGATACAGATGTAACTAATGTTCAAACATACATAGTATTTAAAAGCATGTAAGCTGGGCTTACGGAAAGGAGCTTTGCAAGATTTCGGAAGTCAAAGCTAAGAGCCAAGAAAAGGAACTAGAGAAGACACCAAGTATTTGGGTCAAAATGTCCTGTTGGTGTCACAACATCAAAGAAACATCAACATTTGGCCTGTAGAAAACTAGGTGGTTAATTTAACTCAGAAGTTAAATTAAGGAGATACGCTAGTTAAGACGAGATTAACAAACTGGAGAGAGAGATGGTTAAGAGCACTGACTGCTCTTCCAGAGGACTGAGGTTCAACTCCAGGCCCCCATGTGGCAGCTCACAACTGTCTGTAACTCCCGTTCTAAGGGATCTTACACCCTCACATGGCATACATGCAGGCAAAACGCCAATGCACATAAAATATAAATAATTTTAAAAAGAGATTAACGAGGCAATAGAAACAGCAGCAGAGAATTAAAATTTAATGAAGGTTAACTTTTATATTTTAGTGACTAAGCAAAGTTAGATGGAATAAAATATAAGTTTAATAAAATAAAATGAAGGTAGAAATTTCAGCTGTCATGGTTGTGTGAGGAAGCAAGTTGGGGTAGAGAATTTGCACTGTATATGCCTTTATTTCCCTGTGTCCCTGCAGAAGAGAGTAGTTATAGCCAGGCTAATCTTGAAAGGGGAAGGAAATATCAAAATATTTTAAAAAATCAAAGAATTACTTGAAGTAGAAGAAACTCACCCCTTTGAACTGGTCATGTGGGGTTGAATGTGGGCCATGATTGTGTCTTATAAGATGAGAGTTGATGTGGTTTGGTCATTTGCTAGTAAAGCAAAGAGCCCCGAATCACATTCTGTGAGCTTTCTAAGCAGAATCATGCATTTTGTTGGTGAGGGGTGGGATTTTGTTGTTTCTGTTTGGTTGGTTGGTTTGGTTTGGATTTATGAGACAGTCTCAAGTAGCCACATCTGACCTCCAACTTGCTGTGCAGCCAAGTATGACCCCAAGTTGCTGATCCTGCTGCCCCTTGTACCCAAGGGCTGGGATTACAAGCCCATCACATCTGGCTTAAACATGTGCTTTCTTTACCAATCTCCCTCCCTCCCTCCCTACCTCTTTCCTCCTTCCCTCCTTCCTTCCTTCCTCCCTTCCTTCCTTCTTTCCTGAGAGCTGAAGTCCTTTTTTGACTGTGAGTTTGGAGTTCAACTTTAAATTTCTTCATCTCCACAAATTAGTTTCCAGTTTCATTTTTTTAGAGAATAGAAATATATTTTTGAAAAGCAATCTGCATGCAAATTGCTGCATAAAAATTATACATTTGTATGACCTCCCCAGACTTTTATGTTTATCTTATACCCACCTATCTTGACAGTAATTATTTTCAAACAGTTAAACTTTATTAAACTTTTTCTAAATACAGTCTAGGTTTTTTTTAGAATAAACTTCTGTTTCACTGTTTACTTATTAAATTATATTGAGTACAGTTTTGGGTGCCGATAAACCATCTGTGTGAGCTTATATACATGAACTATCTTTGGCAAAATGTAAATTCTAAACAGTGACCAAGCACTAATACTGTTAATACAGAATTGCCAACAGGTCCCAGTTCCTGAGCATTGGTTGTATAGGAGATGTAGAAAACCAGTTGGGTAGGGCATTCTTTCTGATAATGTAGTTTCTTAATGGGTCAAACCTTGTTTGATTTGCCTCTTTCTACTTGACTTGTAGGGTCTGTTGGGTTGGTATATGGTGAAAAGTGGATTAGAAGAAAAACCAGAGTCCTATGACATCCCTCGGGTCAGTCAGTACCGCCTCGCAGCCCACCTGGGGTCAGCCCTGGTTCTCTACTGTGCCAGCCTGTGGACCTCCCTGTCACTGCTACTGCCTCAGCACAAGGTAAACATCAGTCCTCCGGGTCACCACAGCTGCCCAGTGCTGACATTGCAGGGAAATGGAAAATCTGGTTCTAATGCAAAGTTTGTAAGTCAAAACCAGATCCTCTTTAACTAACACCTGTTGTTTTTGCTTTGGCAAAAGTGTATCTGTGAGATTCTGATTTCAGTTCTTTGGGAGACACACACATACACACACACACACACACACACACACACACACACACACACACATACACATACACACATACAGGAAAGCTACTTGATGATATAGAGGCTGAATACCTTGTCAACATTATCTAGTGAGGAGTGTAAAAGCACAGACCATAGGAAAAAGGCAAGGGGAGCTGACAGTGAGACATAACCCAACCACTTCAGCCCTGGCTTCCAGATGGATAGTGAACAGCAAGACAAGGAAGACTAGATCAAGAGCTGTGTTTGAACTTTTGCTGGTGAAAAACAGCCCCATTACGTGGTATTAAGTGGGGACATAGCATTCAGTCTGACACTGTATTAAGCCACAGTGATTTATGTCTAAAAAGTGCTTTTCTATATGGTTTTTCTTCAGGAAAATGTCAGTTTTTAATGTTTTATGCTTTGACTCAAAAGTAAGTTATAGTTTTTTTGAGGCCTTCATTTATAATAGAAGTCTCAAGTTATCACAGTAATTTAGAACATTATTTTCTTTCTTTTTTAATTCTTAAACTTTTTTCTTTCTTTCTTTTTTTTCTTTTTATTTATTTATTTTATTTTATTTTTTTACTAATAATGATTGTGGGTTGACCAGATGGCTCAACAAGCCTGAAAAAATGTGAATTCAGTCCTCTAATCCCACGTAAAAGTTAATGAGGAGAGCAATAGACTCCACAGAATTGTACCTACTAATAATTTAAAATATTTAATTTTAAAAAGTAATAAGTAAACATTGAATCATGTGTCACCCTGAATAAGCTGTTCATGGAGAAAATTGTGATGCAACATTATATTTTTCAGTAGAATCGTTTAATAGGTGTTTAGAGCTAGGGGCTTGAATCCCAGTAAGGACTGAGATGTTCAAAAGGGAGCCAATATCAAAGCATTTTCATAGTAAATACTCTTCATCTGAAAATTTCTTCTTCCTGTGACTTCCAGGGGATATTTATAAAATAAACCACCTCCATCTATAGCTGTTTCCTGACAAGCTGTCATTTTAACCCCGTGCTCTTCTCATTCCTTCCTAAGTACTAGACGTATGTTGGAACAGTGTCTGCTGAGGCTGTTTAGCTGTTAGAACAGTGCGTATTAGAGTACCTATCCTGTGTTGAAACAGTGTCTGCTGTAAGCATTATTCTATATTGGAACAGTGTCTGTTGGGAGTCCTTATCCTATGTCGGAACAATGTCTACTGGGAGTCCTTATCCTCGTCAGCAGACAGAAACCATCTGACCTTAAATTGTCTGGGTTTGGATTTGGAGATCTTGAGTCTCCATGATTCCTACCAAACAGCTTACCTGATTATCCTTCTCAGTTACCAGAAACCCGACAGCTCCTGTGGTTGAGGCGCTTCGCTGGCGGGACAGCAGGCCTGGTGTTCCTCACGGCTCTCTCAGGTGGGGCTCGGCCCAGCGTACACAGAGCATCTCCATCCAGTGTCAAGTGCATTTCTTGTATGATGCTCTGCTCTTCCTGCTGCCTCTTCACTTTTTTCTGTCACACTTGGCTCCTTCACACCCAGCATCTGTTCTCTGCTTCCTGCTCCTCTTCACTTTTTCCTGTCACACTTGGCTCCTTCACACCCAGCATCTGTTCTCTGCTTCCTGCTCCTCTGGCCACTCAGTTGAACAAAACTATTGAGCATTTACTTAAATCCACACTGCACAAGTTCAAATCAGTTTCTGCCTCTAACTGGGAACTGCAAGCTGTGTATAAAACAGATGATGACTGTAAAATATGTATATAAAGTACTTAGGACAGTGCCTGGCGTGTAGTAAAAGCTGTGTTTATTGTGGTATGTAAGCATTATTATACGTTATACCAGAATGGGTCAGACAGATGGCCTGTCCTCAGGGATGGTCAAAGATGACAGGTTCATTGGAGCTCAGACTAATGTAGGCCTTTCCTCTTAAGAGTTTTAAATTTTTTATGTATGTGTACATGTGTGTATGTGTGTGAGTGTATGTCACATGTATGTAGGTATACGCAGACCAGAAGAGGGTATTGGACTCTCCTGTAGTGGAGTTATACATGGTTGGGAGCCACCCAACATGGGTACTGGGAAGTGAACTCAGGTCCTCTGGAAGAGCAACAACCACTGAGCCATTGTTCTAGCCCTAGGCTTTTTTTCCTTAATGTGTGTGCTCATTTTGGAATGCATTATCTAGTATAGGACTCAGAAGCCCCTTGTGGTTAACTTAAATTCAGGTTAAATGACATTTAGCTTTCATTCAGTTACACGAGCAGCCCTGAGTACTCAACAGGGGCAGGTGGCTCCTGGCGAATGTTTGCAGGAAACATATACGAACACTTCAGTTATCACAGAAAATTCTGTTAGATAGGGCTGCTCAGCCATGAAAGTGACATTAATTCAAACCAGCCTACCCTACTCAGACTCTCCGCTCTTCACTTCTATATAATGTGAATTTTGAATTTTGGTAAGTCATGTTTACAAAAATGATTCAGATTTCTCTGACTTTGTTGATAACAGTGGATCTATCTTCCATTCACTCAGACCTGACTTCTTTTTGTGCTTAGACAGGGTTTAGTTTGTAAGTTTGTGATTTTTTTTGTATTTTCTTTGCTTATTCAACATTATGGAATCCTTGGGAAGAAAGACAGATAATGCACAACAAAACACATCAGTAACATTTGGTGCCATGAAGAAAGTAAAGCAGGGTGAAGGGAGAGGAATGGAGTAGAGGGAAGGGTGTGGGCTCATGACACATCGGGGAGTGAGGGAAAGGGAGTAAATTCTCAAGTTCCTAGTGACACCAGCAGTCAAGGGACAGGAAGGACACAGTCAAAACAAACAAAAGATAAATCTCCAGAGCTTCTGGTCTCTACCAGAGACATGCTGCAGTCTAGGGGTTGGAGCAGAGGATTCGGGGTGCTGCTGAGTTCCTGTAGAGATTGTGATGTATGGTCTCACTAAGAAGCCCCACTTGCCTGTTTCTGTTATTCTCCTTATCGTTCCTCTGTCTAGCTCTGGGTAGGAGATTTTTCTGTGTTCAGAGCTAATACTTGGTCTTCATTTTAATAACTCCTGTGTATCTTGGCATGCAGGGGCTTTTGTGGCAGGGCTGGATGCTGGGCTTGTTTACAACTCCTTCCCCAAAATGGGAGACTCTTGGATCCCAGAGGACCTCCTGACCTTCTCTCCCATCCTGAAGAATGTTTTTGAGAATCCTACCATGGTTCAGTTTGATCACCGGCTTCTGGTAAGTGTGCTGCTTTGTGATAGTGGGCACACTTTTTTTTTATGATAGGGACCCCACACCAAGCACTGGGATTGCCAGCGAGGCACTGTGGCCTTGGGTAGCAGGGGTGTAACTGCTTGTTCTTTTAGAAGCACTTCTAGGACCATTTGTCTGATCAGACATTTTGTCGCCATTACATTCAAATTCTAGCTTCAAATCAGATAGGCAGATAATACTGACCCCAAGTCCTGAACATGCCTGAGTGCCATTGCAGCAGACTACACAACACAGCTGTGGAAGAGCCCCAGGGGGCTTCAATAATACTTCTTCATTCATTTAACAGATAGGTCCTGATTGTGTGGGAGCCATACTAAGACTGCCCTGGCAGCCTGAGTGTGATCAACTGTACCCAAGAAATCCCCATGAGCAGTAGTGTTGTTAAAGAAGGCAGGGTAGGTCATAGGGCACAAGGCATAAGAGGGAGACCTTGATAACTGGTGAGTCTGAGAGAAGCTTTAAAAAAACACGGAGTTAAGATTAGCTGTAAGCAATACATGTAGGAGACCCCAGAGTTTCTCCTGCAGCATTCTTAAAACACCACCAGCAGAAACAACCTCTAGAGTGAAGGTTAAACTGGGGCATGATGCCATCAGATGGAGGCATGCCCAGTGTAAGAAGGTAGACAGGGAGATGTAGAGAGGACCATATCCTTGGGCTAAGGCTGACATTCAAGGTTGTCTCAGTCCCCACCCCTCCACAGTATTTTAGCATAAGGATACTGATTGGGTCTGCCCCTGTAGCTCCCTCTGAAACATGTAGCTATATGACAGGAAGCATTCTCTCTGGCATGGATGGAGAAAAGAAACCTTACTGCCAGCCCCAGACCCTTATCTGGTATCAGTGAGACCAAGAAGTATCATGTCTTCATCAGCTGGGAGCACCACCATACCCTCCACTCACAGCCCAGGGAAGTTAGGTCCTCTCTGTGCCGAGGTCAGCCCTGCTTTAAGACAGTAACTCCAGTCCCAGAGGCTTCTGGCCTCCTCAGGCACCACATGCACATGGTGCACAGACAAGCATGCAGGCAAAACACCCATGCACGAAAAAAATAAAAATAAAACTTTGAAAAAAAATATAAAGTTAGATACAAAATTATAGCCAAGGATACAGGTCTGATTGAGAAAGTAAGACTGTCACCCAAGGGAAGGGAAGTATGTACAAAGTAGTAAACACAAACCCCAGTGACACTCTGGGTGACAGTGCCACTTCAGTTGGAGCAGAGGGGATGGTGGCAATGCTAATGGGGAGCAGCTGGGGTGGATAGCATCCTCAGTGATTCGGAAACTTGTTCCTGTTTGATGACTGGCTCCCGAGATGTGTGAGGGGAGTGGAGTCCGTGTGATGGAGATCCTAGCTGCATGATGGCCATCTTTGTCTCTTGTAGGGAATCACATCTGTCACTGCTATCACAATGCTCTATTTCCTGTCCCGGAGAATCCCCCTTCCTCGAAGAACCAAGATGGCAGCGGTGACTCTGCTAGCTTTGGCATACGCACAGGTCTGTTGGCATCCCCCAAACAGAGCTAATGTTAATAGTAGATTAATAATGATAGAGGGTGGCAACACATTGTTGTCACAAAAGGAGTGACATGGCTAATAAACACAACAGCCTTTGATATTAGAGAGGAGCAACTGAAATGACAAACACCATTTTGTGCTTGGCTGTTGGGAGCAGGCAGAGATGATGTATTAGCGTGGGTCTAGGAAAATGCACACGTTTGGATATTCTTGATGAAACCATGAGCCTATAGCTTTCTTCAGAGAGCAATTAGACAATCTAATATATATCATATATAAAATAGGTAAAAGGTTTCGGTTCCTAAAACTGGCAGTTGTGTCTGCCTTAGAAAAACTAAGAGCTTTGAGTAAGAAAACTTAGAACTGTAAACAAACTAAAACCACCACTGTATGTCTCTGCTGTGGGTACAGCACAGCAGTTTAAGAAAAAGCAAGGGACAGAACAATGGCTTAGTTTTTAAGATTTATTTACTTCATGTATATGTGCATGCTGTTGCCAACACTCCAGAAGAGGGCATCAGATCTCATTACACATGGCTGTGAGCCACCATGTGGTTGCTGGGAATTGAACTCAGAACCTCTGGAAGAACACTCAGTGCACTTAACCACTGAGCTATCTCTCCAGCCCAGAACAATGTATTTTTAACAGCAAAAAGTCTATATGTATCTCTATATCCGAGCACTTGGGAGGGAGAGTTTAAGACTAGTCTGCTCTATATAGTGAGTTCCAAGCCAGCCAGGGCTACACGGTAAAACTCTGCTTCAAACAAATAACAAAAACAGAAAACTGTGTCAATAACCCAATAACCACAGATAAGAAAAGGGAGGCATATAGAATGGTAGTAGTGACCAGTGGGGACAGGAAGCAGGTAAGCTGGGTGTGGCAGCTCACGTGTATGATCCTAGCACTCGAGACGGGTAATAGGATTGCTGCACCAGGACTGCTGTGTAACGGAGTTCTTTGTTTTACGGACGCTTGCTTCTGACATGGGGTGCACGCATTTGTAATGTCTGAGGCAGCACGGAGGTCTGTGCAGTCACCTTCAGGGTTACTGCTTTTCTTCTTTCCTCAACAGGTGGCCTTGGGCATTAGCACTCTGCTAATGTATGTCCCAACTCCGCTGGCTGCCACACACCAGTCAGGCTCCTTGGCTCTGCTCAGTGGTGCCCTTTGGCTTATGAATGAACTCCGAAGAGTCCCAAAATAACTCTGAGAGGATCATTTCCTAGGACTGGAACTGCCTCGGGAATTCATCACCAAGCACAAGAACAGCCTTTTTAGGAAGGTGATACTGACATACCACATGGTTTCCAAACTGGTCAAGTCATTCGAAACTGTTCTGAGATGGGCACTGGATCAAGAATATCTCTAAGGTGTGTCTATACCAGAGGTTTCCTTTAATCAGGAATCTGTCGTTTGCTGCTTAATCGGCAGTCTGATTCTCAGATCTTGTTTCTATGTGCTGCAGACTCCTGACCACTAGTCAGGTGGCGGTGACAGTGACAGACTCAGAACACACGCTCCAATGGAACTACTCAACCAATTGACTGGTGACTGAATGTTGGTTTGTTACAAAGGTGTAGGATTGTCATATTTTCTCATTTTTATAAGCAGCTAATTAGCTGGATTTCTGAAGTGAATATTCTCTTTTATGTATATGTATGAAGGTGCCCATGGAGGCCAGGGAAGGAGCTGGATCCCAAGGCTGGAGTTACAGGTAATTTTAATGTGCCTGATCAAGCAGGTACTTTTAACAACTGAGCCATCTCTCCATCTCTGGAGTAAATATTATGAAATTAAATATTGACAGTTTCAAATTTTTAAAAACTATATGGAGGCTAAACATGTCTGGCCTGGGGTTGCACATTTGCAATTTCTAAGCGAGATGATCAGGTTTTTGTTTGTTTGTTTTAACTCTAATAATTATTCTGAGTCTCAGTGTATCCTAAAGGGTACTGTTCTTAAGTTATTCTTAGTAAAAACAAAGACATATGTGTTTTACTCTCCAAGTCCCAGGCCCTGGTGAGCTTGTGTTATTGTACAGAAGGGGTTCCCTCAACCTCAGAACCCAAGACTCATCCTTGACCTACAAAATCACACGGCCTCATTTAACCTGTTGGGCCCATGTGTTTGCCGCAGGGTAGAATCTCCTTTAGACAGAAGCTTTTTGAAAAGGGGACCAGGGCAGCTTGCACACCAAATCCACATCTCCAAATCCACAGTCTTTGGTTAGAAACAAACAGCAGAGGGCAGGAGGATCCAGCCAAAGATCACAACCATGATGGCGACCTGAGTCGGCTCAAGTCTCTGATGTTCTACTACATTATTGTTTACTGCAGTTACGCATGCTCGGAACAGTTTAGCTGTTTAACTGAGTTATGGTTTCTGTGTGGTCCTGAGATCAGAGATCATCTTAACTATTTTTGTATCTGTATTTTGTGTCTGTATGATTCACCATTTTATATATATATATATAATATGATTCACATATATATATATATGGTGAAGAAAGCATTTATGAGTTGGAGAAAAATATACAATGTCTATTTCAGAAAAAGCCATTGCACACTGAAAGGATTAAATAATTTCCTTTAATGTTTCAACAGTCTGTCAACAGTTTTGTCCATTGTTTTTAAATTATAAAGGTAATTAAAACATGTATTTTGTCAGCTAACCCAGGATTATTTTTTCTTTTACCAGCCCCATGGGATTGATTAGTCCATAACTCTTATGACATTATTTAATCTTTACTTATTCTTGTGTGTGACTGTATATGACGGGATATACACTGTACATGCATGTGCATGCAGAGATCAGGGGACAACTCCTGTGAGTTGATTCTCTCCTTCTTTGTGTGGAAATTGCTTTTTACCTGCTGAGCTGTCCCGGTGGCCCTGGTCTGTCCTTAGCCTATGCTGAGACCTGCATCTGCTGCAGCAGAGTTATCAGTGACTGAAAGAGTGAAGTTGGCTGCAAAGAGCAGCTCTGATAATCAGGAGTTTAGAATAGCAGTTTGCTTGCAGCCCTCCTAGTCTTAGAAATGGTGGGTTATATATGGGCCAATGCCACACGGAGCCACATAAAGGTGACTGTTGCCACTCCAATACACTGCACTCTCTAGAACTCCACGCTTATCAGAATATTAAGAATTATTCCAAAAAATTTAAGAATTCCACAAAAATTTTTTTCCACCACCTGGCTGACAAAATTCTTAACAGAAGGCAGATAGAGAGCAGCCTTAGCCTCGGAAGCAAGGCGGTGCTGCAGCCTTTGTCCTTAAGGTTGAAGGTCACAGTGGAAGAAGCCATAGCCACGGCAGAGACCAAGCTGAAGGCAGAAATCATGGGCAAGACATGGCGTACACATAGCTTCAACTAAGTGGACAGTGGAAGGAGAACTTGGAACAGAAATGCAGACAGAGTGCTCGGGATCCCTGCTGGCAGAGGCCAAACGCAGGGCTGTGCTCCGTGGGTGCATAGCCTTCAAACTGTGCGGTAGCTCAGATTTAGAATGTCTTCCTAGGGCCCATGGTGACATTTTTGGGAATGGTGGGACCCTTGTGGCCATAGCTTCCTAGGTCTTTAAATCACTGGAGGACGAGTGAGACTCCCAACTCCATCCTTGCTTTCGTCCTGGCCATGAGCCGAGAATCGCTTTGCTACACAGGCCTGCTGCAGCGCGCACTTCAGTGCTGGCTCAAAGCAAAGGGACACCTGCCTGCTGAGCTGAACATCTAAACCTGTGAACCAGAACAACCCTTTCCTTTAGAAACGATCTCAGACGTTTGTTACAGTAAGTGGACTAGCAGGCTGTGGGTGAGAGGGTCTATTATTAGTCCTGCTTTAAGGGGGGGCTCAGGAACAGAGACTTCTTCAAGCTCGCCTGGCTGCAGGCATGGGTAAGCATCCCAAGGCTCCAAGCATTTTCAACTCTGATGTTTATGCAGTGACCTGGTTCATATTTGAAAAGCCGGAAGCCCTTATAGTATGAGCAATAAGTCTATTTTACAACATAAAAGAGTCTTTTTATTGCTCAGATTTCAAAAAAAGAAAATGGTCTGCTGGTGTGTAGTTCTCCTGTCCTTCTAATGATAGTATTAACAAACAAAAATAATGAAATACTAGGCAAAGGGGAAATATGAAACACTCCAATGACAGCCCACTGGGATATAAAACAAGACAAAGCTGGCTTAAAATAGAACCCAAACAAGCCTCCCACAGAAACAGAAAGCCCAGCATTGACAGGAACCCACGTAGGGTACAATAGCTTTTCCAGTTAGGTCACATCCAGGTTAGGAGGGTGGAGGCCAAGGACAGAGTCACCCACAATACAGACTGTCTGACTTCACTGCTTGGCAATCATTACTTACAAAAATATTTGTGATTCTGTATTGTTAGCCAAAGGTGCCAAAACCTGGTTTTAAGTTCTCATTTTTGAACATATTAATTTTTATAGTGCCAACAAAATCTTCACGAGTTTGGCAGAAGTCTGCCATCTCCACAGCAAGACTAGGGCTAAACATAAATTAAGACACTGATTAAGAGACTCTGAAAGAGCCATTGCTACTCCTACTTAATTCCTAGTCCAGCTAAAATGAAGTCACATACGAATCCATGTTTGGAAACTTCCCAAGAATCGGCACCATGTTCTATAATGAGGTAGACATCTCGGTTAGGCATTTGTGCCTTCATTCAGATTGTAATTATATTATTGGAATGTTGTTTCAGAAAAACATTGTGCAAAGTTAATTGCTTAAACATAAAACTGAAAGTTTTTTTTTTAAACCTACTAAACCAGATGCAGCGAAAACTCGGCTAATGAGATTCCATTTGAGGTCTACCCAGTAGGAATGAGGGAGGCACTCAGAGTTGAGAGCATTATGCTCAGATCCTCTCGACCACATAACAGTGTCCCTTCTTATTTTTAACCTATGGAACCTGAGAAGTCTTACGGTAATAAAGGCAAGTCTAGATCCCATAATATGAAAGAAGTAAACAGGATATGATGCACCAAACAGAAACTCAAAGACTAAAATAAATTAAGAAATATATTTATATTGAGAAATGATAAAGATAGGCATCCTGAGATTTTTTTTTCAACTATATAAAGAATGCAGGGGTATCAATCCAAAAGGTTGCTGTAATGATTAAATAACATATAATAAAGAACACAACATTCTTAAGCATGATACAAACAAGTGCTTGACAAATGGTAGCTTCTAGTACCATCAGGATGAAGAGGAAGTTCAGTAATAGCTTCAAAGCCGGACTAGTTACCCCGCCCTCCCCCAGCTTCAGTTGGAGCACATGATTTCGGTCACTGCTAACCTGCCCGGGAACTTCCGACTAGATTCCCAACACATTGAGACAGCTATAGAGAAACCAAGATGAAGTTAAAGGATCCCTGAGGAAGCAAACGGCTAGTCAGAACATTTTAAAGCAGCATTAAAAAAAGAGAAAAAAAGGAAGGAAAGCAGAGACTCTCACAGGACTTAAAAATTAGAACGATAGAGAAGAGAGACAAGTGAGAAGTCTTATTAGAAATGTCAACGACAAAGTCGTAATGAAAGGTAAAGGACGGGAAATGAAAGCTTGGCCAGATGTGCACTTATCTAATGTGCACACATGGTGGCGCACGCCTGTAATCACAGCACTCAGGAGGCTGAGGCAGGAGGATCATTAGGAACCAGGCCAGCCTGGATTATTTAGTGACACCCTGCCTCCAAAAAAAAAAAAAAAAAAAAGGAGGTGGGGAGGAGGAGGAATGGAGGGAGAGGAGAAAGGAGAGATGGGGAGGAGGGAGGGAGGGGAAGGAGGGGGAAGATGATAACTGAGAACTCACCTAATGGTTGAGTTAATTCGCTTATCCTCACGTTGGCTTATCCCTAAGACCATCTTTACTTTTTTCTCTATTTCATAAATTATTTCATTTCCTTCTGTTCCCAGTAGGAGTTTATTTTCAAAGAAATTCATTTTTATTCTTTAGACTTTTTTTTTTCCTTCTGTCTTCTATCCCTAGAAATAAAAGGCTTTGGCAAAATGAAAACCAGCCAGGCCTGGTGGCACGCACCTTTAAACCCAGCACTTCAAAGAGATGGAGGCAGGAAGAACAGGGGTTCAAGGCTGGCCTTGGCTACCTAGAAAACTGGGCTCATGACACCTGCCTTACTCCACAAAGGAAGAAATCAAACTACTGCTTCAGCCCTGGGAACAATCCCAGACAGGCCCTCATGGTTCTGTCCAGAAAATACGGAATCCACAGGGGGACGGAGGAGCTAATGCTCACGGACTACATGAAAGGCTGGCTGCAGAGAGGCTAGTTTCTGAGAACCTCGGGGATATGGCTTTTCTCTCCCTATTACTGGGAGAGCTGTTTGTGACAGACATCCAGAAAGTGGCCAGGTTGCTCCATGGCAGATTTATCTAGTTCTTCCAAAGTTTAGGATTTGTTGTCTTTCAATTATCTCAAAAAAAAAAAAAAAAAAAAAAAAAAAAGTAAAAACCTTTGACTTTAAGCCAGCCATGATGGCTCAGGAGGAAGATACAGGTCTCTGTGAGTTTGAATCTGAGGCCAGCATGGTCTAGAGAGCAAATCCCAGGAAAGCCAAGGCTACAGAGACCCTATCTCAAAAAAAACAAGAAAACAAAACCTTGGATTTTACTGCCTTTGCCCACTCTCCTGATGCTATTCTTTCTTAAAACAAAACAAAACAAATACATCCCTTTCCAAAATATACATCTTAGCAACGGAATGAGGGAAGTCACTTTGAATCTTCTGCACATTCTATACCTGTGAGACAGTAACCGGAAGCAGGCAAACCTAGGTCCACGGCACCCGTCACGGTTCCATTCTATAAGCACACGTACGGCTCAGAAGGCAATAATGCCCAAGCAGCCTGTGAGGCACATAGACATGGAAATGTTTCTATACTGGTCAGACCAAGTATCGGATAAAATACTGTTAGATCTTCGATTAGTCGTTCATTTCAAAGGCGCTCTACCGTCTCAGATCTATATAACAAAATCAGCAACACTGCCAGGCATATCGGAGCACACCCACAATGGCTTGTCAAGTAAGCAAGGAAGTTGTATCATTTTGGTTGCCTTGAACTCTGGTCCACTGAACCTCAGAGATCTTGGGTCCCTATTCAAGGCTGTGGATCTCCACATAAGGATCTCTCTGTTACAGAGAAAAACAGGGGCAACTGCATTTGCTGGAATGTCTCTGGCTTTGTAGCAGTCAGTCCAAGTTGGTTTCAACCATGCCTCTGGTTGCCCAATCAAAAACTTGCTTCAGCAAGGGGGGAAAAAATGCTACGTCCCAGAAACAGATCAGATTTCTGAGAAGGAGAAGCATGCTTCATTTGGGCTAAGCTTAGCACCGGCCTCTCGACATTTAGTCCCTCCAAGTTAAATTGTGGCTTCTGAGAAGAGGTCCCGTCCTGGGCACCAAAAGGAAATTAAAGTGAGAAAGTAGAAATTCACAGGCCAAAAGCAGCATCGGAGGCCAGTTCAAGAAAGTGGAGGAATTCAGTAAGCAGCAGCGGTGGCAGCAGCAGCAGCGATTGGAAGGAACTGGAGATTCCCCACTTCCGCTCCAGCCTCACGGCCCCACCTGCACCCCAATCATCGGCACCACTTGCTCGATCCACAGCAGGTCCAATGGAGCTGAGGCTCGCGTTTGTCTGCGGTGAATTCTGTGGATGCGCAGAAGGTACAGGACGATCGCCAGAAGCACCACCAGCGTACAAGCAAAGAAGAGATAGTGGTTGTAGACGAAGGAAAGGCGGAACCAGCTGCCGTGAGCTTGCCGGACTCCTCCCTGCCGGAGGTCCCTGGGGCGGGGTGAAGAGAACTGTTAGTTTCAGAGAGGACATGGGCTGTCGGCTGAAGTCCCACCATACTTTACCTACTTATTTCCCACCCAAGCATCCTAAGAAACCAGCTGTGCCCAGCAAATGAAGCTTAAGGACACCCGGGCTGAGGGCTGAGACTCCTCCAGCACCTTCTTTTCCGTGGTCTACCGGAAGTTTAAAAAAAAAAGTGAGCAGAGAGGCAAAACTGTCAGCTGCAACATAAATCTTTTGTTGTTTGAGGTTTGGTTTGGTTTGGTTTTGGTTTTGAGAGAGGGTCTATGTAGCCTCTGTGTTAGAGATTCACCTGCCTCTGCCTCCTGTGGGATTAGAAGCGAGCATCCCACACCCAGCTAGAACATCTTAAAGCAGTTTGTAAATACTGTACTAAGAGTAGAGCGTCCTTGAATGCAAACAAGGCAAACTGAATGCATCTAGATCTTAAAAAAAAAAAAAAAAAAAAAAAAGGCTGCTGTGTGCGTGCAGGCATGTACAGGAAGTGGCAGTAATCTGGAGAAATGGCATTATAGAAACCAAAGGATGCTGGTCTGGTACCTGGCCAGGATAGGCACCATTCTTACACCGTCCAGTTACTAGATCCACTTTTGTTTGTATGACCTGAAATGTTTTTAAAAATCTTCAAATGGAAAATTTTTTATATAAACTATGGATTTCTCATTTCTCTGGACACACAGGAACTGGCAAATGCTGGGACAGATAGCACCCTGTGGGACAGACTCAGTATCTAGGTGGAGCGCTCTCTCTGGTCCCACACTGCCACACAACCCACTTTCCTCACGTCTGTCCCGTCTGCTTCCTGATAACAGAGTTTAAAGGAAAAGGCACAACTGAGTAAAAGTTCTTCTTTTCTCTGAACCTGTTCTAGAAGAGAGGATATAAAACCTGCCCCAAAGATCTCACAGGCCATAGTGGCAAGGCAAGGGCCTCCCACAGCTGGAGGAAAATACCCACCCTGGAACCATGCTGGGTCCTTTTTCTAATGCTAGCTGACCACAGACTGTGGCAGGTCACTAACACTGTGCGGAGAATGATTCTACTCGGTAGGAAAGACGGTTTTCCCAGTCAGCCTCCTTCAACTCCCTGTCAAATATGGTTTCCAGACTAACTTACGACTGACATTTTAGGTCTGCAGTAGTAATCCTGCAAATGTTTAGTGTGAGCCCAGTCCTAATGAACAATCCGTTGGGGGACAGATAAAGCTGGGTTTCTGAAATGGCAAAGGTGGGGAAGGGATTCCAGACTAATCCATCTCGCCTTTTCTGACTCAGCATCCCTCACTGGGGGAGACAGCAGGATTCTCTGGAGGCAACAGCTTAACACCCCCTGGTGTCGGGGTACCAGCTTGCTTAGTTGACTTTACCTGAGTGGCAGGAATCGAGTTTTGTACAGAATTGCTCCCAGCGTCCACTGCACCTCTCTGTCGTACACCAGCTGCACAGTCTGCAGGTTAGGGTAGTCGTAGGGGAAGTGGAACCCCTCGTGCAGGACTTCGTACATCCACGCTGACTTAAAACACTGGTACCTGTGTTGTGAGAAGGTTGACAACGCTGTAGGGATACGAAGAAAACCTAACCACAATGCACTCCTTTGCAGGGAGCCATGTGTTTGTCAGATGTCACCGACCTGCCTCTTCCTGCCTCATCTTCTCACCTCTGGGGAGAGCCAAATTGGAGCTGGGGGCTGGGGTTTTCTCCTGTTTTGATTTTCAAGATTCCTGCCTTTAGAGAACGCCCTGAAATATCTATGATGTGTTTGTATCATATCTGTGATTTTTATAAATGGAAAACAAGGCTGGCAGGCTTACTGTTGTCAGGAGCGGGCGACAGGCATGCAGAGGGTCACTGCTCTGTTTCATGTTTGCTCCTCCGAATCTGTCTTTCTCTGTGTAGTGCTGGCTGTCCTGGAACTCACTCTGTAGACAAGGCTGGCTTCAAACTCAGAGACCTGCCTGCCTCCGCCTCCTAAGTGCTGGGACAAAGGTGTGCACCACCATACCCAGCATCTTTGAATTAAACTAAACATTTACTTATGGGAGGATTATGAATTCCTGACAAAATCTTGATGGTTGCTGAAGCTAGGTTCTTTCTATTTTTGGGCTACTTTTCTATAATAAAATGTGTAAATAAAAAAGGTCAGGCTGATAAGATGGCTCATTGATTAAGAGCACTGGCTGTTCTTCCAGTGGTCCTGAGTTCAATTCCCAGCAACCACATGGTGGCTCACAACCATCTATAAAGGGATTGGATGCCCCCTTCTGGCCTGCAGGTGTACAAGTAGCCAGCACTTCTACATTTAAAACATATATACATAAATATATGAAAAGGTCATCACTGTTGACCCTGTATCACTTGGAGAGAGTGTGCTTTATTAATATTGGTTTTCCGCCACCACAATCCGAAATAATCAAATTCTCCTTCAGCCTAAAATCCAATCTGTCCTCAATGAGTCTCCACTATAATCCCCCCCCCCCCCCATGTGTTAGGATCCTATATCTAAAGCAGAAGAGAAACTGACTTACTTGAGTCGATGCTCATCAGCATGTGAAGAGAAGAGGCCATTCTTGAATCTCTGGGCTAGCACCGGCCAAGCCATGCCACAGTAATCCTGGAACAAGCACAGAGACAGTGCAGCTCAAAATCACAGGCAAATTATCCAGCTTCGCACAGGCGCATTCTAGTTCCTTGGAGGCTCCTGTCTCACCAAGGAAAATGATCGGCATGTTGGAGGGATGTCCGGGGCGCCACACCTCCTCTGTTCCCGCTGCTTCCACGTCTAGTACAAAACAGCCCAGACTGACTCCTGAGCCAGCCTCTCAGGTGTCAGGGAGCCTGGCGGTTAGAACAGCTAAGCCAGGGAGCTAGTTCGGTTCCACTGTGGAGAACTTGTGTGGGCAAGGAGAGCTGCCTGTCATAAGCCTATCTGGGGATTACAACTCTCAATGATTTGGGGGATGTTGGGGTGCACTGGCTGGATTTTGGTATTGTCATTCTTAAGGCTCCGCACCTGCGACAGTATTTTGTAAGCATACACCTTCCCTGCTAGCTGATTAGCTTAACAAAAAAACTGACTCAGACTGCTAGGCAGGCAAGGGGAGGCGGGACTTCTGGGCTGAGAGAGGGTCTCTGGGAGAAGCAGAGGTGAGGAGATTCCGCAGCAGGACCTAAAGGAAGTCAGATGTGGAGGCAGCAAGGAGTAACAGGCCACGTGGCAGGACAGGACGAGAACAGTCAAATTAAGTTAGATGAGCTGGCTGGGAAGCAGCCTAAGCCAAAGCCCAAGCTATAAAATTAATATGTCTCTGTGACATTATTCTTCCTCTGGTAGGTCCAAAAGAATAAAAAAGAAAAAAAAAAAATCCCACTATGGGGGGTGGGAGTGGCTCAGAGAAAGACATTTGCTGACTGTCGGGTGCGAGGTGACCTCCTATGTGCTAGGGAATGACGCAGTGAGAAGAAGAAGAAGAAGAAGTCCTGTCTCCATGAAGTTTCATTCAATTGGTAAGAGAACAGACAGATATGGGCTTCACAGAGTATGCAAGATGGCGGAGTGTTCAAGGGAAAGTAAAGCAGGAGCTGGGTGATATGAGGAGGGTGGAAACTGGGCAGGGCGTCTAGGGGGAGTGCAAGGACAGCATTTGGATTGGGATTTTCAAAAGTCAGGGCAACAACCTCTTACTCAGACAACTCACTGGGTCACTAGCAACGTGGCTACGCAAAACAACAGGATCTGAAGAATCGTTGTGATGAGAAAAAGACTCAAGGCAGCCTTGTCAGGGAGCCTGGGACTCTGGGAGGGAAGGAAGAAGGGATCCCTGAGCCGGAGCAGGAAAAACGTTGAAGCAGGTGTGCCACAGTTTTCCAGGCCTGCCTTTTGGGGCTGGGTAACAGAAACAGCAGGAAGAAAGGAAAACATAAAAAACACAGGAGAGATCCATTCCACCTCTGTCTCTCAGGCAGATCACAAAATTATATAAATACCAGAGATGGCTGTGCTCAATCCAGAATGGTCCCTAAGACTCGTGGGCCCCTGTGTGGCACTGTTGGGGACCAGTGAGCAGATCGTTGCGGACAGCCCTTTAAAGGACTTTACAGGATCCCAGCTCCCCTCCACTCTTTGCTCCCAGGTGCATGATGAAAACATTTCGGCTCAGCCATGCATTTCTACCATAATGTGTCCAAAGCAAAGGGGTCAGGTGACCTGGACCGGAACCCTCAAGCTGTGAGACAAGATCTCCTTTTCTTCTTTTGTTAGCTGAACATTGCAAGGACTTTGTCATAGTTGTCTTTTTTCTAGTTGACCAACAAAGCCAGGCCTTGAGAGGCAGAGGTAAGGATGCTAGCCTGGTCTATATAGCAAATCTCAGGCTAGCCACGGTGAGACTCTATCTCAAAAACAAAACAAAAAAAAATAAAATAAGAACAACCAGTTTGACTTACAGCCTCTAACCTAAGGCAGAGGTACAGAGCGCTGGTCAAACTTGTAGTTGTACAGATGTGCAAAGTAAATTTTTAGTCTTCCACTTAAATATTTCTACCATCACTGGGGCTTACAACACCCCCTACCTATGACCCCAAACCATTCTGGCCTCCTTTTAAGTTACTTTTGGGAGCAGTATGTGTGTGTCACATGAGTGTGAATACCCAAAGAGACCAGAGAATAGTATCAGGGCCCTGTAGATTTTTACAGGAGTTTGTTGTAAACTACCCAACATGGGCCCTGGAAAGGGAACTCTTGTCCTCTGGAAGAGTGAGAATTGCTCAGTCACTTAGCCATTGCTTCAGCCCCAATTCTGGCCTCTTAATAGTTCAGACCAAGAGAACAAAGACAGTCCTGTCCACCCAGACCACATGACAGGTCAGACACCTACAAAGGGGGAAAGAATAAGATGACATTTCGGAGCCACAAATGTCAGGGAAGTTGGAAGAAAAGCTACTCACCATTAGGACAATTTCATAACCTCAGTATAATACATCCAAGGAAACCCAAACATGCACGTCAGAAGGCAGTTTAACAGAGATGATCCCTTACCCTCTCAGTTCACTTTCTCCTCTATCAAGTGGGGGTTCATAGGCCCTTGTCAAGTCTCAAGGGAAATCATGTAAGCAAAGCCTGCCTGGCACAAAGGCAGGCATCCAATAAATATCAGCTGCCAATGAGTCATCTGGATTCTTAATGGGTTACCTGAGCAGCCTTGGCAAATGTTGGCCCATGGTAGCGGCCTCCGATGCGCAACACATCCTCGGTACAGTAGAAGAACTCCGAGAAGCCGTAGAACTCGCTGTTGTTGAAGTCGATGGGTGACTGGTAAATGCCGTTCAGTGAGGCCTGGCTGGTGTTGGAACGGGCCAGCAGGGGGCTCAGCATTGCCCGACAGGTGGTCCAGTCTCCCTTTCCTCGGAAGTGAAGGACCTGGCTGTTCCTCTCCACCACGTCTGTGAGTCCCACAGGCAGGCAGGGGTCCAGAAAGGGATTGTCAGGACTGAGGCCTGTCTTCTGGCCCAGCAATCTGTCAGAATGACAAAGACAGCAACAACAATGTAGTAGAGTATTACTACGTAGCAGCAGCATACGCAGACATAGTTTAAACAAATGAGGCTTAAGAAAGCAGAGGCTGTACCAGTGACAGATTTTCCTCCACCCTATCTTCTTCAGGTATTTCCCAGTGTGGATCAGACAGCTGTGATCTGCTGTTCTCCCCTGGGCCTCCATTCCCACACACCTATGAAAACTGCAAGGAGCTCCTGTTTAACACACAACTGGGGGCTGGAGTGATGGCTCAGCGGGTAAAGCACCAGTCGCGCAAGTGTGAGTGTGTGTTTGAACCTCCAGAACACATCGGATGGCCAGATCGGGTGTGAGTGTGACCCCAGTGTCTGTCGGGGAGACGGGAAACAGACAGAGAAATCCCTGAAGCTAACAGCGAGCCTGGTGTGCGCAGTAGTGGACTATCGGAACAAGGAACAGGAACGGAGTCAGGTGAAGAGACTTCTGAGAACACTCCAAGAAAACCAGACAAGAGTCTTGTGACCTCGGTTTCTTTAAAACACAGACCTGTTCTTGGAAGGTGTTTTTGTTCCTCCCGGGTTCACGGATAGGAGTGAGCTAACGAGATTATTTATTATTGCTTGCTAGTGTTATTCAGTTGAATGTTTAAGTGTGCCTTTAAATGCTTCTAAGGATAAATAGAGTTTTGTCACATTGGTTTGTCTTTGTGATTGTACACAGCTTGAACTCATGACAAATTTACTCATGTGACCTTTCTTAACCCTCAGAGGATAAACTGCCTGAGGCTCTGAATGAAGCTGGCTATTGTGTGAGACTTGTCCAGGTCCCACCACCTTCAGAGCAGTGACAAAAGAGAGACCCTGATCTCAAACAAGGTGAAGGTGATGAGGACTCACACCTAAGGCCAAGTGTCCCATAACAAACGAGTGCCTGCATCCACACATGACACACACACACCATACACACACACACAAATACACAAACACACATAACTGGGAAGAGACAAAGTGGAACCGGCTCAGTGGGGAGGGTTCCTGAAGAGGGGCCACAGCTGGCCATGGCATGGTGGTGGCCTCGGCTCTGTGTGAGCTTTGCTGGGACAGGCAGAGCACCAGCTCCAGGGACTGAGCCACAAGTGTCTCATCCTCTAATGGGGGAAGGGGCATCACTCAGCTCTATCTCTGTGATCTACATTTGTCCGGCGGATCTCACGGAAGTCACATGGAGAGCACTGACAACTGTGTCAGTTGTCGAGAGGCAGATGCGAATGAACGGACTGTGGGACGCAGATGCCGCACAGGCAGAGGCGGAAGGAGGACATAGAATGGACAATGGGACAGAATGCTCGGGAATAAGTGGATTCTATTTTAAAGACACATCACTAACTCCAAAAAGTCATGAAGAACTTGAGAACCATCCAGGAGGATAGGTTTGTCTAGTAGACTGGCAGCCACAGGAGCCATACTTCGACCTAAATCCCAAAGTAGGCAACTTTAGAGCTTGGCCAGAAAGTACCACGGTATGGAAATGGTGCAGCCCGGCATGGGAGAGCAGAGAGCACAGGACAGCGGAGGAGGGGAGCGCAGCGGTTCCTGAAGAACTAATGCCACTGTGAGCCTGCAGAGCCAGGGTTCTCCAGGCACCACAGCCACGCCCCGGCTCAAGTCAGCTTGCATGGACCAAGACAAACACTGTGCAATATTCGTGCAACCATCTTGAACACCTGCATCCCCCGACTCTGTGACCCTCAGTGATGGAGACTTAAACAATTAAAAAGACTGATGACACGGCATTTTCTTCAACATTCTCTACATATAAGAGAATGGCCACAGCCAGTTATTGTGAGTGGGATATACCAGTGCCTCTTTAGGTTAGTGTTTCTTGCTAAACCTATGGATGTAGATAATTTTTGGTAGGAAAAAAAAGTTGTTGATGTATCTTTTTCAATGCACAATGATAAAATAAGATTTTAATCAAAACAAACAAACAAGAACAATTATTTCATAGCTATTCATCATGGCCTGAAGGTATTCATATGAAAAAATGTCAGTGAACTCAGGGCTTGGAGATCTCAGGGCTCAGCTGTTAAGGGTTCTTCCTGCTTTGGGAGAGGACCCAAAACTGGTTCCCAGGACCCACATGAGACGGCTCTTTTAAAAGAAATCAGTGACCATGGAAGTTCTGGATGAGAAACTGACTATTCAGAACTTGAGACACAATTTTAAAGGCCATTTTAACTACATACTTGTTAAGTTTAATGTACACAAGCAAACCTCTCACACAAGAGGTCTTAGCCACTTTTCCGAGCCACACACTTCCTGCGATATCAGGTGTGGCTGTGGTACGCAGCAACACATGGACATCTTTGCTAGCCTTCCTACTGAAGAGCAGAATGTGCCCTTGCAGTGCCGGGGCTGACAGGGTCCCTAGAGACGCTGCTGAAAGGATGAGGCAGACTTATCCATTATAGCTGGATGTTACTGTTTCTTCCTAACGTTTGCTGCCCAGTGACATTGTACTCTAGAAACGTGGGTTCCCTGTCAAATGTACCTGTTTTTGTTAAGCGTTTCATTCAGCACAAGATCTTCATAGCGCTGCCGAGCAAAGTTGCCCCCAAAGCCCAGGAAGGTAGTGACGTAAACCCTGTACACATGCTCTGTGTGCTGCGCGTCACAGCCCAGGTTGAACTCAGCCAGCAGGATCTTGGCGGCTTCTTCCTGTAATGCAACGTCAAGAGGAAAAGAAGAGAGCTTCAGCTCCTGTGTCAGAAAGCAGTGGCGTTGTGAATACAGCAGACTCTGTCTCTATGACTACTCTGTAAAAGTAGTCATGTGGCTGGGTACAGTAAAGCCCAGCACAAATGCAGCTGAGGTAGGTGGGTCACAGACTCAAAGACAATTTGATTTAGGTAGCATGGCCTTGCCTGTTGTGAGGTCATTTCCCAAGAGGTTTAACTGAGGAGAGAGGACCCTCGCTGAGTGTTGGCAATGTGGTTCCAAGGGCCAAGCACCGGAACTTTTCTCTTTCTGCCTCACACTCCTGCCTGCCTTCCCCACCAGGAGGGTCTGTGTCCCCTCAAAATGTAAGCCATAACAACCTTTCCTCTTAAGTTTTTTTTTTCCCTCTATGCATGTTTTAACAGCAGCAAGAGAAGCATCTGAAGGGGGGAGCTGGGTTTATTTTCAGCTGATGCCATTCTCTGGTATGGACTCCTGTTTTTTTCCAATTCTCTACAATAGAAATTTACTATTTTCATAATTAAGAAAAAAATTTTAAAAGATCATCATGGGATCTATTTTATGACCTTTAAACTATTCAAGAAGCTTTAATATTTCCTGTGATAGGCTTGGGCAGTGGGAAAGTTCAGTTTTATCTTCAAAATAAAGTGGCGGGGGTTGGACGGTAATTGTTATTTGGGTGTGTTATGGTTTGTCTATGCTCAGCCCAGGAAGTGGCACTATTAGGGGGCGTGGTCCTATTGGAGTAGGTGTGGCCTTGTTGAAGTAAGTGTGTCACTGTGGGTGTGAGCTTTAAGACCCTCATGCTAGCTGCCTGGAAGCCAGTCTTCTCCTAGCAGCCTTCAGATGAAGATGTAGAACTCTCAGCTCCTCCTGCACCATGCCTGTCTAGATACTGCCATGCTCCCACCTTGATGGCAATGGACTGAACCTCTGAACCTGTAAGCCAGCACCAATTAAAAAGTCTGCCTCAAAGAATAAGGTGGCACAGGATCAAGAAAGTCACCGACGCTGTCCTCTAGCCCCCACATACATATGTACCCAAGTGTGTTCACACCCACACACATGAGCACAGAGGTACATATTCTCAGAGCTGAGAGAAAGGAACGGCAGGGGAGGGGGCATTTATGAATGGTACCCAGGACTGACCTGTATGTTTACTCTCAGGGCCACCCCAAAAGATACACTGTATTAATTATAACTGCTAAGATGTATCAAGCATTTATCACAAGCAGGGCCACTGCTAAGTGCTTTGCACCCTGATGCCCTTACAACTTGACAAGATACATATGCCATTTTGGACCCTGAGGCTCAGGGAGGTAACCTACTGAAGATAATGAAATCTAGTGCCAGGGTGGTGGCAGACACAGGCCTTTAATGAGATAAAAACAGGCAGATTCCTATGAATTCAAAGTCAGCCAGGGCCATACATTGAATCATCTACCCCACTCTCCCAAAAAATAACCCAAGCTTCAAACAGTGATCCTTCACCAGTATTGGCGGCACTCCTAACCGAACTTCCATACAAGGCGAAATACCTGTTTGGGAGGAAGGACGGAGGTTGAGGTAGGAACTTCGTAGGCAATTTGGAGAGAGGCTCCTCCCATGTCCAGGATCCCCACTGTCCTCCTGCGGCCTGCTGCTGGGTCCACGGACGTGTCCGCATCTGATTCTGAAATTGATGTATCATTGATGTAGCAACAGGGTTCAAATAACCAAAACCAAGAAGAAAGGAAAGACACTCTGCCTGACCCTCACCAGGAAGAGAGAATAAAACTGCCAGCCCAGCAAGATAGCCTATCCTGTAAAAGCACTGGCTTTTTATTTGAAAGCAACTAAAATAAATGAATCTAACTACTAAGTGTACATTATATGGTGAGTAAATCTTGCAACTGTGTGTTGTGGGGATAGGAGAGAAGCAACTCTGGCAAGTTAGCTGTCTTCTATCTGGGCATGCATGCTCATCCCCATCCTCAAACCATCTGTTTAGATACACAATAACGTTTAAACAGCAATGGAAGGTTTTTTTAAAAATAAATAAATGTGTTCTGTGGAAAGAGGAGCATCCACCAAAAAAAAAAAAAAAAAAAAAAAAGGAAAATATTCCAAGTGTGACGAGCTCATTCACATTCATCTTATTGTTTATTCTGCACTTACAGACGTTTGAAGACGAAGAAACCTCAAAGCAAGCACTTACTACTGACGGTTTCAAGCGCTTACACAATACTGGCGGTTTGGAGAGACATTTCAGCCCTTGAAGAACATCGCAAGGCAGAACGCACTTACCATCTTCATGGTCAAATCTTCCCAGAACAAAGTTGATTCCAATCCAGGCATAAACTCCTAAGGAAGAAACGGAGAAGGCCTCTGTGATTTGCTGCTGCTGGACCAAGGCTACACCCCTCCCCAAGGCTGTCCTTTTTCTCCTTTTCCTGGGAAAATCAAAATAAAAAGAACCATAATATTCTACTCCACGTTCTCCGTGCACGGACCGTAAATCTTTTTGTTTTCTCTCTTCCTGCCCTCTCTCCATCTGGCACACTGTACCCCACCCCATCCCTAACGGTGCTGGGATTCATGCATGCCCAACCACCTACATGTTTTATCATGTGATTCCCCCCCCCCACACACACACACACAATTATATGTAACTTCTAATAATTCTACAAAGAATAGGAACTAATTATAAAAAAAAAACCAAATGTTTAAAACTGCATTAAGGGCCAGGCTTGGTGACATACACCTTTAACCCTAGCACTCAGGAGGCAGAGGCAGGTGGATTACTGTGAAATTGAGGCCAGCCTGGTCTAC
The DNA here is from genome assembly GCF_963924665.1 of Micromys minutus. Taxonomy (NCBI): domain Eukaryota; kingdom Metazoa; phylum Chordata; class Mammalia; order Rodentia; family Muridae; genus Micromys; species Micromys minutus. Next base: position 17,000,144 of record NC_137971.1, read on the forward strand.
ACAGCTCATTTTGGGCTAATCTGGACCACATAATGAAAACTTGCTGAGAGAGAGATGGGAGGGGCCAGCCTAGCCGGAGTTCACCTGCTTAGTGTGAACAGGGGAAGAAGGGTCAGGGGTAAGAGTGGCTTCTGAGAAAGGTGGAGGAATACAGCAACCCAGTGTCCCCATAAAGTGCAAATACAGCCACTGGATGGAATTGACACAGCAGTTATGTAAGAATGTTCCCAGACTAGAAATGAGTCTCATTTGTATTTTTCTTATACATTACTTGGCTTCAGCTCAAAAGCAGTTTGAGACAAAGTATGAACCAGGTATGGATAGAAAGGATTTTCAGACTGTTTTCTAGCTCAAAAAGTTAGAAAACAGACTCCAAAGGTTCACAGGCAGTTAGGAGAAAACTGGGGAATTTGCTGTCCTTTGTTTGTCTGGCTGCTGCTACTGGTGTGTATATGTATCTATCTGTATGTGTGTGTGTGCATGAATGTGTGCGTCTATGTGTGTCTGTGTTTGTGTACATGTCTGTGTTTATGTATGTCTGTGTTTGTATGTGTGTGTATGTGTGTGTGCTTGTGTCCTTGTGTATATATGTATGTTTTGTACATATATATGTTTATGTGTCTGTCTGTGTTTTTATGTGTGTGTATATGTGTGTGTATATATATGTGTGTATGTGTTTGTATGTCTATGTGTGTCTGTGTTTGTGTGTGCATATGTATGTGTCTGTGTGTCTGTGTTTGTGTGTGTGTATGTGTATGCATGTCTATGTTTTTCTGTGTTTGTGTGTGTCCTTGTGTGTGTGTGTGTGTCTATGTGTGTCGGTCTGTGTTTGTGTGTTTGTGTGTCATCTTCCTCTATTGCTCTCTATCTTACTTTTTTGAGACATGGCCACTCCCTGAGCCTAGAGCTCACTCACTCAGCAATACTGACTGGCCACCAAGCCCTGACATATCTCACCTCTGCCTCCCTAGTGACAGGTTTACAGGGGCATGCTCAGATCTGGTTTCTTATGTGAGCTGGGGATCCAAACTTAGCTTCTTGTGCATGCACCACAGAAACTCTGCTGAACCATCTTCCCAGCCCGGTTCCTTCTCTTGTCAGTCTCACTTTGTAGCCCAGGCTAGCCTTCAATTCACTTCAATATATACCCTCAAACTCAGGACAATTCTCCTGCCTCAGACTCCAAGTGGGAGGATTAGAGGCATGAGCCACCACACGGGGCCTGGCTGGCTGTGTCATTCTGTCCCTCCCTACCCATTCCTGCCACAGACAAGATACAGATAAGCAGGCACTGATGTGCTAACGGGAAGGAATTCTCTTTGGCCAGAGGAGCTGTTCTGGATTCAGAAGCCATCTCAGTACTGGCCTGGCAGGGTGGACAAACTGAAAACCTACTTTTCGAGAAGCATGAATAGGAGCTCCAAGGAACCAGAAAGCACCAGGAAAGCCAGGTGAGCACAGGGTACCGCTGTGAAAGAACAGCTCACCTCCAAGGCACACATGTATGGATCTGACCCTAAACTACATACTCAGGGCTTTCAGAACTGAACTGTGGGACAGCTCACCGCCCAGCCCCCGACGTACGTGGGACAAGTGCAAACTGCAGTGTCATAAGCGAGAGCCAGTGAGCAGCTCGTCAGATGACGGTGTTTAAGACAAGTGTGCTGCATGGAGACTGTCCTACAGAGCAGAAGTGAGCACTGGTACCGGGCTAGTGAGCTGGCTCGGTGGGCAGACACATGTAGTGTTTGGTGAACTGAGCTCAATTCCTGGGACCCGAGTTGTCAAAGGAGAGCAGCGGCCACTGAAGGCTGACCTTCATTTCACACACAAGCCTTGGAGCACAGGCAGAAGAAATAAGAATAGAATAACATGTTCAAAAAACAGTGGGGGCTGGAGGATGGGCTCAGGAGTAAGAGTGCTGGCTGCTTCTCCAGGGGACCTTGGCTCCATTCCCAGCACCTACATGGCAACTCACAACTGTAACTCCAGTTCCAGGGGACCTGACAGCTTCACACAGACACTCATGAGGCAATACACCAATGCACATAAAAGAAGAATAAATAAATAATTTTAAGTGTTTTTTTAATTAAAACCCTGAAGAGTAGTAAACATTAAAAAAAATAAAATAAAAGTAATCCACACAAGGAATGTACAAAGTTGAATGTACACCAGATGAGAGTAATTACCTACTTAAAAAAAAAATCAACGTTCTCCTTCTGATATAAACAGGGCCCATAATCGTATGATATTTGTGGATATAATAAAACTTATTTAGCACACAAAAATCAAGAAAATGTCACCTCACAAGGGAAAGCGTGAGATGTTGGTAACATGGTCACATGACTGAGAAACACATAGTATTGCCCAGACGGGAAAAAAAAAGATATTGACAAAGAAATAGAACATTAAGAAGAACGGGCAAACTTGAGGATTACATTCTTAAAAACAAATGTCTTCCCTTTGGTGGGCTGCAACTAGAAGACATATAAAAACTTCTTCTTTAGAAATGGTCTTCTTTGATCGTGTGTGTGTCTGTCTGTCTGTCTGTCTGTCTGTCTGTCCGTCTGTGTATATAGACCAGACATCAACACTGGATATCTTCCTCAATCATCTTTCACCTTATGTTTTGAAGACAGGCCCCTCATCAGTTCAGCTCGGCTCCAGGCTACCCAGCAAGCTGCAGGCATCCCCCGTCTCTGCCTCCCCAACTCTGGGATTACAGATGTGTGTTGCCACACCTGGCTTTTTATGTGAGTGCTGAGGGATCTAACTCAAGTCCGAACGCTTGTACGGCTAGTCATTTACCAAAGGAGCCAACTTCCCAGCCCCAAGGTTACACTTCTTTCAAGAAACGGGACTAACTGGGCACAGTGGTGTATGCCTGTAATCTCAGAGAAGTATCAGAGGCAGGAGGATTGCTCTGAGCTTTAAGCCATCCAGCAAGTTCTTGACCAGCAAGGGCTACATAGTGAGACCCTGTCTCAAAGACAGAAAAGAAGTGGTAACCAGGGCTGGAGAGATAGCTCAGCAGTTAAGAGGACTGACTGCTCTTCTAGAAGTCCTGAGTTCAAATCCCAGCAACCACATGGTGGCTCACAACCATCTGTAATGGGATCGGATGCCCTCTTCTGGTATCTGAAGACAGCTACATATACATAAAATAAATAAATAAATCTTTAAAAAAAAAAAAAAAAAGAGTGGTAACCAATGATCAGTTTGGGCATGTCTGGGCCACATGGGGATATCAGTGCAGTGGCAAGTAACAGAACTCCACAGTAATTGCAACTGTGGAGGAAAACCTGTAACAGAAGCAACTCGGCCTAATCATTCCTTGAGTTAAGGTCTCCCCACACCTTAATGTAATAACTTGTTTCACACTTAAATTTAATCTGTCCATAACTCCTAGGGCTGTATGTTTCCAAAAGTGCAATTAGCTAATCAAAGATCCACTTGGAATCATCATTAAATATTAAGCATGGTACTCAGTGCTGTCAAAACCAGATATGTGTGACCTTTAGAAGCAGCCATGTGAAACAGATTACTCATGCAGAATCTTCACAAAAAAAAAAAAAAAAAAAAAAAAAAAAAAAAAAAAGACCATGCATGCAGCAGAACCAAGACAATCCTTGACAGAAAGATGGAAATCCGATGCACAGAGAAATCCTGAACACCTGCTGAGGAAGCTGCCAGAGTGCTTTGCCCCGCCCAGCTCTGCCCCGCCCAGCTCTGCCCCGCCCAGCTCTGCCCCGCCCAGCTCTGCTCCGCCCAGCTCGGACACCCCCCCCCTCGCCCACATCCCTGGCCAGACTCAGTACCTTCCTGTTTTCCAGAGATCACTTCGGCCTGAGATTGTGAAAAGAGGAAGTCAAACTCCAACGGCAAATCTTTCACTAAATCTGCCAAGATAGCCAACTGCTGCCTGCGGAGGAGAACAAAAAATCCCAAAGTTAATTATTAACCAGCTTTTCACCTGGTGCCAGGGTGGCAGTGCTTGAGCACAGGGACCGAGGGCTAGCCGAGGGAAAATAGTGAATCCCCATCTCTTAAAACAAAAACCGATTCTCACAAACGGCCTTCCATGTAGTCTTGTGATGATGCGGCCCCATCAACCCCGTGCCCCTGGCCAGCTCTGCTCCATTTTGGTTCCTATTTTGACTTCAGAGGTTCAAACTGCAAGCAATGAACAGGCCCCTACTCAAACGCTACACCCTTTAAAGGATGCTGTAGCAGAGTTGAGTGAGGAGCACATGGCTCCAATGCCTCTGGACGAGTGTAAGTCAGGAAGTCACAGCACAGAGTCACAGTTCATAAAATACAACTAAATCATTCCTAACCACTGGGAGAGGAAGAAGTCAATTACAGGATACAAACTCACCCTCAGAGCTTACACACACCGAACGCCTCACGTGACTACACAAACTATACTGAGAGTTCCACGAGCTTTTACATAATCTTTTATATAAGCTAACAATTAACTTTTTAATCTCCTCTCCCATGTTTCAAGGGTTGACTTTTTTTCTGTATAAAAATCTTATCATTTGAAAAACACAGACGAGGTTCAAAACCCAAAGTTCATAAGAATTTCCATGTCAAGGGTGTGACATCGGAAACTTAGTATCTATGCGGGTATTTTTTTTTTTCGGAGGTTTTAACTGTTTTCCTGGGATTATTAGACAAAGTAAAAAATGAATAAAGCAAAGGATAATAATATGAATCCAAGGAAAGTGAGACCAGTGGTCATCTCAGATCTGTACTGCAGAAGCCAGGAGTCGGCACTGGTCTCTTTCTTTCTAAAAACATTAAATTTACTCATTTTATGCATGCTTTGCCTACATGTATGTATGTGTACCACATGCATTCTTGGTGCCTGTGAAGGTCAGAAGAGGGCATTAGATCCTCTGGGGCTGAAGTTACAGATGTCTGTGAGCCACTATGTGGGTGCCAGGAATAGAACCCAGGTCTTACACCAAAACAACACGTGCTCCTAACCATTGAGCCACCTCTTCAGCCCTTTATACTAGTGTTCTCTAGCCTGAGTTTCCTCAGTGAACCTGGAACCTTCCGGTTTGGTTAGACTGGCTGGCCAGCAAAACTCCAGGGGATCCTCCTGTCTTTGCAGCCCCACCATTGGGTTTACAGGCATGCACCACCACACCTGGTTGGGGAATCTAAACTCACCGCAAGTACTTTCTCAGCTGAGCCCTCTCTCCCCAGCCCATCTCAGACTTTTAAAGTTATTACATGTATAGTCTATTGGATAGGACACCTGTCAACATAGCTGTCAACATGAAGAGTATTGCTACCACTTTTAAAAGTACAGAATTACACTTGGGGAACTAATTTTCTTATCAATCTTGTATACAGTGTCTTAAGTTGTTAACTGTTTCACATAATAAAGTCTTTTAGGGCTCATAGGGTAACGAGGGGCTACCCATCTCTCTGGGTTGCACATGCTTCTGAGCAGCTCACAGGGGAGGGCTTGCTGGACCTGCTGATAACAGGGAAAGACAGATGCCAGCCTTCATTGCAGTGTAAGTGGTTACAGTTACACTTGCTACAGTTTAAGTGGTTACAGTTTAAGTGGTTACAGTTACATTTGCTACAGTTTAAGTAGTTACAGTTTAAGTGGTTACAGTTTAAGTGGTTACAGTTACATTTGCTACAGTTTGAGTGGTTAATCTTTTATTCAGCCAGGATACTTTAAATGTCTTTGTTTTAGAATTTTTTTAATTCTGTGTATGTGTGTTTTGCCTACATGTATGTATGTGCACCATGCGTGTGCCTGGTGCCCATGGAGGTCAGAAGAGGGCATCAGATACCCTGGAACCGGAGTTACAGATGACTGTGACTATCATGTAGGTGCTGGGAACAGAACTTGGGTCCTCTGTGAGAAATGCTCTTGACTATTGAACCATCTCTCAACCCCAAGCCACTACACTTTAAAAAGTGTAATCCACATAATAAAAGATAAGTATAATATTATTTATTATAATAATCTGGGGAAAATAAGATGTTAACAGGGGAATTAGTTAAGTAATTCACAGCGCATCTATGTAATGAAATTAATGCCACATTGATGTTAAGAGAAAAAAGGTCAATTTATACTTCTACATGATAACATAAAAGATTTCAATATATCTTTTGATTTGTTTAAAAAACAAAAGCCAGAGGTTGGAGATGGCTCAGAATGTAAGGGTGTTTGCTGCTCTTACAAAGGAGATGAGTTTGGCTTCTGGTCTCCGTGTGCCCATACCGACTTAGACACGTGTAATTAAAAATAAAAATAAAAATAAAGTTTTCAAAGAAAAAAATTAAAAAACCTTCAACCTGTACTGCACAGGAAGGCAACCTTTATTTTCAACATTGTTTCTTTACTTAAACTTAAAGGCAAAACTTGAGGAGCTACCCATCAGAGCCCTGGGTTACAGAGAAGACTCACCATACTGTCTTCTTTCCTTCCAATTGTTTTCATACCGAAATGTCCTACAGTTTAAAAAGTCTCACCAACACGACTTCCAAACCATGAACTGAGCAGGGACAATACCAATGACTATGCCAAAGCGGATGGGGACAAGCACACAGGCCTCAGTGTGACACAAAGGTATAGAGGCAAGTGAGGAAAATGGGGAGCAGGAAAGGTGGAAGAAAACAACACCAGCTGGCTGTCCAGTGCCAAATGGTAAGCCCAAATAATACTACGCACACTGAGTAATTTTTAGGTATATGTATATAGATAGAAGTGTGTACTTTTAGGAATAGATATAAAATATGTAATAACAGTGAAGGAGACAAGAAGTCATGACTTTGAAGGAGAATAAGGATATATGGGTTTGGAGAAAAGAAAGGGAAGAAATTTAATAGGATAATTTCATTTTTTTATTTAAATTAAATACAATACTGCAAATACCTTTATGCAATTGTTAAGGGTATTCCCATCATAAAAGGGAAGTAGAAAATTACTGTCTGCTTGTTGGCAAAGTGCAAACAAATTCAAATGCAGTCCAAATGATTCATGAGCGCTACTCACAATGCTAATGAAACAGCAGGGCCTTAATCATGCAAAGCAGGTTCTTACAGTAACAGGCAGATGTGCGTCAACAACCAACATGCCTTAGAGGCATCCATGATGTCATTAAGCCCACGGATATGTACACGCCAGATAGGTGATCAGAAAAGAAAAAAACAGAAGGTCCAGGCTTGAAAAAAGCTCAACACATTAAGTAACAGTCAAAGCTTATGCGCTCACAGTTAGCACAGAACCCAGTGGACCTACACGGGGAGTTTTGTTCCCATGGGAACTTCTGTGGCAGAGGCAATACTGGGTAGTGCCGGGAATTGTCTTGTCTACTTTGCCTCAGACACACAAATGGTGGCCAAATCACCAACCAGGTTCCTGTGCCCCGCTCTGCTGGGTGGCTCTACAGGTTTGCCCTTTACCCTGGTTTCCTCCCTAGCCTGGGTGGTGAGGCCAGCGCCCATTGACTGTGAGCACAGTCACCTACTGCCACCTACCTCTTCCCAGGGTTTCAAAGAGTCTTAAGGAACATATAGATTACTTACGTCCAAAAACAAAATTTCTGGAGCTGGTGAGTTGGCTCCTACAGAGGACCTGAGATCAATTCCCAGCACTTACATGATGGCTCACAGCCATCTGTGACTCCCGTCCCAGAGCATCTGATGCCCTCTTCTGAATGACTTGGGCACCAGGCACATATGTGGTACACATACCTTCATGTAGGCACATAAAATAATAAAATAAATCTAAAAGTGAAAAATTGTAGGAGTGGAAGACGTTGCTCAGTTAGCACAGTGCTGACAGGGCATAAACAAAGCCCTTGGCTCAGCCCCAGTGGCACACTAAACCAGCTAAGCATCATGGAGTGTGCCTGGCACTAAGCCCAGCACTTAGAAGATGAAGGCAGAAAGAGCTCAGATTCAGTTACCCTCAGCCACACAGTGAATTAGAGACCAGACTGGACTACATAAAGCTCTGTCTTGGCTAGATGTGTGATTTATAAGATGGTTATAGTTTTGTAGAAATTTACATGGAGATACACAAAGAAAGAGCAACACAAATGGAAAAGGCTGGGAAACGGAAAGAACAGGTTTTTGGGTTTTGATGGGTTTTTTGTTGTTGTTTTGTTTTTGGTTTTTTTGTTTTGTTTTTTTAGGATTTCTATTAATGATGTAAGGTTACAGCTTTTTTTTTAAAAGATTCATTTATTATATATAAGTACTCTGTAGCTGTCTTCAGACACACCAGAAGAGAGCATCAGATCCCATTACAGATGGCTGTGAGCCACCATGTGGTTGCTGGGAATTGAACTCAGGACCTCTGGAAGAGCAGCCAATGCTCTTAACCACTGAGCCATCTCTCCAGCCCAAAGTTACAGCTTTAACATTTAAAGTATGTCTTGTTACATCAAGATGAAATTTTATAGAGAGCTAAAGGCCTCTCACGGTAACAAGGACTATGTACATAGTCTGCCTCTCACAGGAAGCCTGAGAGCAGGCCACTCACGGTCTACAGAAGCTGCAAGGCGTCCTCTGTGCACAGCGCTGTGGGCATGACACTGCCTGGAGCACCCAAATGGAGGCCCTGGTCAAGAGCTAGGGATTTCTATTATTGTAGTTTTAAGAAATACCAAGTGAGAAAATTCAAATTGTGGAAAACCAAAATGCTATTTCCAAGGAAAAATATTCCCACTAATTAGAAATGCCCAATGCATATGAGGCGAAGTTCATTCCTGGAGGCTTAGTGCCAACGGCACTGCCAGGATGGTGCTCAGTATGCCACCAAAACCATAGGCAACAAAACCAAAATCAACAAGTGGGAGGACACCAAACCTAAAAGCTTTGGAACGACCAACAAAACCAAAGGCAAGCTAGAGAATGCAAGAAGCTTTTACAGTCTGTGCATCTGCTGGGGGCTCAGTCCTCCAAACACAGGGGAAACCTTTACAATGTAGCAGAAAGAAGCCTGCAACTTGATTTTAAAATGGGAGAATGGACTTGGTGTATGTATTACTCTAAGGAGAAACAAATGACCAACTGGTATACAAGAAATTCTTAAGGTCCTCAAGAAGGAAACCCAATCAACACTGCAGTGAATGGCTATTCACACCTTGAAGGATGATGTCAAGGCGATACATGATTGGACAGTAGGGAGGGGGGCGGGGACAAGGTTTTGGTAAGGTGGGAGAGAAAGAGAAATCGGGAGATTCAAGAGGAACAAAAAGGAGGCAGATGTAGATGTTCCTGTCGGCGCATCTCTTCATAAATAAGGTTGTTGTGAATGTCTTATAAAGGATGGGATTGTACAGGATGATCTGACTTATCTAGGTGGACAAATTATATCATACCAATCGGATCAGAGTATTTTGGTGTGTTCTTTGATGTGGTGACTTAATTGAGTTCAAAACAGGGTGTAGTAGTGGGATGCACAAAGCCCACCAAGGAGTTGGGGTGTGTGTGTGTGTGTGTGTGTGTGTGTGTGTGTGTGTGTGTGTGTGAAGTGTGGCAACAACCCACCAAGGGAAAGTGAGTGAGAAGAACTCACTGGGGCGGTCACGGACCACCCGGGACAGAAGCAGTCAAGGCAGGCAGAGTGGACAGAGTTGTGGAGAAGGAAACCAGGCGCCCGGCTACACGCTGGAGCGGCTCCCTCAGAGCAAGACTGCTCCGCACTGGTAGCTACAGAACTATATTTATATTTTTACTGCAGCAACACCTGCTGGGGTGGTTGCTGCCAGAAAAACAAATGAACAAAATGTATCTGCAGAGATGTGGAAGAACAAGAACCCTTGACAGTGAAAATACAAGGAAACACAACGTCCAGTTACTTGGGTGTTGGAGGGCGGTGACCAAGAGGAAAGAAGGGAAAGGCACTTATCGGCAATCCTGTCAGCCCAAGTTCAAGCCTGGAAGCTACATGTTGAAAATCAACTCCTGTAAGTTGTTCTCTGACCTCTATGTGAACGCACACACACATGTACACACACACACACACACACACACACACACACACACACTGTTAAAAGACAAGCTTTAAAATACTTATGATGGCTGGAGAGTTGGCTCAGTGATTAAGAAGAATGGCTGCTCTTACCAAGAACCCAGATTTGGTTCTCAGCATCCATAGCCATCTGTAATCTCTCGCTCCAGGGGGCCTGATGCCTTCTGCTGACCTCTGTGGGCTCTGCACAGATGTGGTGCACAGACATACACGGAGGCAAACAATCATACACTATATATAGGTAGCTGGGGGAAAGCCTCAGTGGTAGAGCACCTTCCTAGCTAGACTCTGCATGCAACCCAGTACCTTTGTATTTGGGAGTTTTGCTTGTTTGTTTGTCTAAAAAAACCAAAAGCCTGCAGTGGTGGTGCACGCTTTTAATTCCACCACTTGGGATACAGAAGCAGAAGGAACTCTGAGTTCGAGGCCAACCTGGTCTACAGAGTGAGTTCCAGAACAGCCAGGGCCACAACAGAGAAACCCTGTCTCAAAAAACCAAAACACAAATAAAACAAAACGAACAGAGAACATCTATCATTATCTTTGAGGTGGTTACCAAAAGAGTTGAAATCAGGATCTTGGAAACAGATTAACACTTGCATACTCATTGCAGCATTATTTATGACCGCCATACTGTGAAATGACCTGAATGTCCAGACAGGTGAAGGGTGTACACAGTACTCATAAAGCAAGGACTGCACCAACATGAATGAATCTTGAGGACATTAGGCTATGGAAAGGACACAAAGCTTAAGGGAAGCAAGACAGGCAAGCTATAGAGATCTGCCGTGCACAGCCAACAGTATATACCGTAGACTTAAAAACTCATTCAGGGACTGCAACCAAGGCTCACGCTGGGTACCGGAGTTCAGTTCTCAGCACCCGTACCATGTGGCTCACACCTGCTACAACCCCGGGTCTAGGGGATCCGATATTCAATTCTGGTCTCTGCGAGCAACTGCTCTCATGTGTGCCCACACACCCAGAGATTAAAATAATAAATATGAAGGGGGTAAAAGAAAGTTCATTAAGATGATAGAGCTCATGTTAAGTGTGAACCTGCCTTCAGCTGTCTGATACCTGGTCCTTCTTACAGAAGAGTTAAGAGAGGAAAGAGGAGGCTGTATTTAGGTCTGACACCTCCTAACCTACTTAGATATAATGTGCTTCCCAAAAAGGCTTCTGTGCCGACAACGGCCTCCCCAGCTGTGGTTTCAATCACAGAGAGGAAGCCGTACCATGAGGCACTGACGCCATCTCTAGAATGAACCGTTGGCATCACTGGGAAGTGATGGACACTTTCGGAGCTGAGGGCTAACTGAAGGAAGCAGCTCATGGAGGCACGTCCCTGGGGGTTTTCTTTCTCTGGCTCTCCATCCTTGTGCCCATGAGATAAACCGCTCTGCTCCCCCGAACCTCCCTGCCATGGCATCTGCCTCACTGCAGGCCTGTAAATAGTACAGCCAGGTCCAGATGAGAACTGGGGCTCGGAATAAATCTTTCTCTTTCTCTTTAAACTGCTCTTCTTGGGTACGTGTCATAGTGATCAGAGTATAAGGCAGTGTGTTCTCCCAATAAAATACAATTATGGAAATACAAGATCCAGATGTTCACTCTCACACCAGCTCCACAGGAGATGTGCTGGGATCCAGGAGGCGTTGGAGAGGGGAAAAAAAAATCACAAACAAGGAGGTGTCAGACCTAAATTCGACATCCTCTTCCCTCTCCCACTCTTCAGTAAGAAGAAGAAACAGATGTCTGGATTGGGCTGGATTTGGGTTCAGGTGGATGAGACCTCACTGGCTGGGGCTGAAAACACTCTCTGAAGGAGCAGAGACTGGGGTTTGTGTAGTAGGGACAGGGACTCAGCAGTCATCAAAGGGCACAGGCGGATAGAGAGGCTTGCATTGCTGCTCCAGTCTGCCCGGGTGGGCCTCCTACTGCCTTTGTGCAAATATGATCTCTAGACCTGCTCCATGACCACTGCCACTAACCACACCCTCAATCCAAACTCAGAACCCCTTTGCCATCTCAGGGAGACACTGATCCCAAAGTGGCAAATGACATAAAGAGGTGACTGACGGTGCAATAACTGAGTGCCGATGGCTCTACCCTGCTTCTGAGCAAGCTGCCTTTGTCCCCTGTGAACTGTGTGCTGAGCCTCCTCCCACCTCCATCCTGGCTGCAGGGGACTCGTTTCCCTGTGTCCTGTGAGTCTTACCTCTCGGGGAGCAGCCTCATGCCCGCTGTGCAGAGGATGTAAAGGGGTGTCTCCCTGTGCTTCTTCACGGGCACGTGAGCGGCAGCGAAGCTCAGCAGAGGTCGAAGGTAATCGCTAGCATGTTCCGGAGTGTCTGCCATTGCGGAGATCCCTTAAGTAAAACAATACAAAACAAAACAACAAAAAAATAGAGGAGACATATATGTGTGTGTCTGTGTGTGTGTATGTCTGTGTGTGTGTGTATATATATATATACATATATGAGTGTGTACATATGTATATAGTCATACACACACATTTTTAATAAAGATTACATAATACTCAAAAAAATAAACACATAAGGTTTTGTGGAAGGAGCTGGGTGGTGGTGGCCACACCTTTAGTCCTAGCACTATGGAGGCAGAGGCAGGTGGATCTCTGAGTTTGAGGCCAGCCTGGACTACAGAGGGAATTCCAGAGCTACACAGAGAAACCCTGTCTCCCATAAAACCAAAACCGAACAAAGATTCTGTGGAAGGAGATTTATGTTTCTGAAAGAAACAGGTGACAACGAGTTTGAGTGAGATTCCTCTCACTGTCCAGATCCCCCACAAAAACTAGGGGAGTTTCTTTCCTCCCTTCTCTTCTGACACTGAAGATGGGTAAAAGATTACCAACAAAGTTCGTTCCGCTCAGTACCTGGCTTTATTTTCTTAACCACAGGCTGGCTGTTTCGGTCTCTCATCTGTTTGATGTCCAGCAAGTCATGGGGGTTTCCATTGTGCCTTGGCCAGAAGTAAACAAAGATCCGGGAGCCGCTGCTTCCACAGTCCACCACGAGGCCATAATTCAGACTGGGGTCTTCCGTATTGGTGGCCTCGAGGTCTCCTACCCGAGCCAGATACCTAAGAAGGGGAAAATAAAATGAGTCGGGTCCAGAAAGAGTACCAGCGCTTGCTTCAGTTGCCCATGTGTCTTCACCAACATCTTACACATCCATGGGCCAAGTTTCTGTGTACTTGGGTTATAGCTACATATGTTTGGCATATTACAAAATAAAAGTAAAAGATGGTTTTGTTTGGTTGGTTTTGGTTTTTGAGACAGGGTTTCACTACATAGCCTTGGTTGGCCTGGAGCTAATTATATAGACAGGCTGGCCTTGAACTCACAAAGGGTTACCTGCCTCTGCCTTCCAAGTAACCACATTAAAGGGATGTGCCACCAGACCCAGCAAATGTTTACATATTAAATATTAATTCACATAGCTAGCAACAATGAATTCATTCTAACACTATATATTTATATTACACAAATACATACATATCCCTACTACACTTCCCCGAAATAAATAGAAAGAGAGGTATTGTTTCATAATTTCGCAAATGTGATTCGTGCCTTGATTAACATCTCACATTTGCTTTGGTGTGCTACAGACATGGCATTAGTTGAGTGTGTGATTGTCTAGCATTTCATACTTGCTGCAAAAGGAAAAAGATTGTCTTTCTTTTTCATTTTTCCTTATTTATTTAAATGGTTGACTAACCAACCAAAGAACCTGATTCAACCCAGGGTCTCACATATGCATTGTATCATCCTGAGCGTTACATCCTCAGACCATGACGTTGTTTTGACAGACCTTCAGGAGGCTGCAGACCACTGCTTCTATACTGTAACTTGAAACAAGTAGAGTTTCTTTGATATTTGCTGCAATTAGAATCTAAAACTATCTTTGTTATGGTTTCTACTGCTGTGATAAACAGGGCAGGAAAGGGTTATTTCATCTTATTACTTCAGGTAACATTCCATCACTGAAGGAAGTCAGAGAAGGAACTCAAGGGAAGAACCTGGTGGCAGGACCGGAAGCAGAGACCATGGAGGAGTGCTGCTTACCGGCTTGCTCCACGCGGCTTGTTCAGCCTGATGTCTAACACCACCCAGGATCACCTGCCAAAAGGTATCACCACTCACAGTGGTCTGAGCCCTTTGTCGTTGATCGTTAATCCAAATAATGCCCCACAGACTTGCCAGCTGGCCAATCTTAGGGAAACATTTTTCTCAATTTTGGTTTCTCTTTTTCCAGAAGAATCTAACCTGTGTCAAATTGACAAAAAAAAAAAAACCAAAACAACAAATAAAAACTAACAGGCCAGGCTTGGTGGCAGGTCTTTAATCCCAGTGCTCTGGGAGGGGCAGGCAGATCTCCGTGAGTTCAAGGCCTCTTCTACATAATGAGCTGCAGGCCAGCCAAAGCTGCCTAGTAAAACCTTGTCTCAAAACAAACAAACAAAAACAAAAGCAAACTAACTAAACAAAGGCAACACAAAAACCCTACTCAAAAAATTTTATATTCTGTTACATTAAAATCTATTCCTTTATCTTACACTACAAAAAGGATGGCTTTTTTGTAACAAGGCATGATTTTTTTAACGTCACTATTGGGGGGAAAAAACAAAAAAAAAAAAAAAAAAAAACCTTGACTCAATGAATTAATGCAATTCTTCCTAAAATTGTCATATTTTATTTTACAGTTCAAAAAATCCAATAATAATATCAGCAACAATGTTCCTCGTAAAAATCTTTTAGGTACTGGAAAACGCCAAATTCAAAGTCGCAAAGATGAACTACATTCTAATTCCCACTTAGAAGTTCAAAGTGCTAAAAACTGTTTTCTTTGGAGGTAACAGGTTTACTCCACTCATTTTCAAAAGAAGGTCTACAGGTGAGTTTAACTTCGTGATAGACTGCTGGCCTAGCACGTACAAGGCCCAAGGTTTAAACCTTTGTATGCCAAAAAAATTCTTTCATTTTTAAGATATATGTGTGTCTGCATTTTTGCACGTGTGTGTGTGTGTGTGTGTGTGTGTGCGTGTATCGAGCAGGGATGATGCACATGGACACTAGAACAGGGCAGTGGGTACCTTGGAACTGCAGTTGTAGGCCTTTGGCGCTATCATGTGGGTACCTGGGTCCTCTGCAAGAGCAATCAGGACTCTTAACCACTGAGCCATTTCTCTACCCACATATCCTCCCTGTGTTTGAGAGAGAGTCTCACTATGCAGTTCTGGCTGGGCCTACAATTTGCTACGTATATCAGGTTGATCTTGAACTACCTACCTCTGCCTCTTGACTGCTGAGATTAAAGGCATGTGCCTCCATGCCTGGCTGTAAGATAGAATCTTTAATAATAAATGAAATATCTATAAAATACCTAAGTCTGAAAACTACAATTTTTCTCACAGTCCTTTCTTCTGGGAGAAAAGGTGTTCCGGGATAAAAGCAGCTAGATTTAGCTCACAGCTTAACTGCCTGAGGACCCTCCCCCATGACAGTGTTGGTGTGCAGGAACGTTGAATGTCTATTTCTCAACTCATCGCAAAGCAAGTAAAACGCAGTAATCTGCCACACTGCAACCGTAATCCCAAAGCAGAGTGCAGTAACCACAAGTACAGTTTAGCACTGCTATATTGATTTACGGGAAGCGGTCACCAATTTACATCCTCTTACATCACCCAGGTGGATGTCAACTTGTTGGAAAAGGAGAATAACAATGGTAACATTCAGAAGGTGAAAGCGACCCAAACACCCAGCAACGGGGGACCAGGTAAATAAGACGCAGTCCATACAAACAGAGAAGGTAATTCAGCTCTACAAAGGACAAAGCCCTCATCCCATGCTGCTACAGGACATTATGCCAAGAGAAATAAGCCGGCCACAAGAGATGAGTGCCCTATTCATTCCACTTGCACGAGGTGTGTAAAAGAGTCAAAGTCACAGAAAAGGGACAATAGCTGGGGACCGCTGACTGGCAGGAGGAACAGGGGAACATGTGAATTGACAGGTGGAGAGTCGCAGACTTGTAATATGGCCAAGTTCAGGAGACTGCTTCGTAACTCAACTGTACACTTAAAAATGGCTGGGATGGTAATGGTTATGTGATTTACTACAATGACAAGGGCAAATACCATCTCGGTATTGCAACAGTTTTGAATACACAGCTCTGAGAAAAGACTCACACTTTAGGAACCAACCACTGCTGTAATAAACCTTTTTCTCCTAAGCATCCACCTTCTCACCCTCTTTTCTACTTATTCTTTCTCATCTTCAGCATGGTTTGCCCGCCCGCCTGCCCGCCTGCCCGCTTGCTTGCTTTAGTGAGGTAGGTTCTAGGGTTACCAGTATATATCACTACATCTGGTTAATGCGGTACTAGTGTTCAAACCAAGGGCTTTATATATGGCTAAGAACCGAGCTACAGGCCCAACCTGGTTTCTCAGAAACCTTGGTGCATCTATGCTAACTCTGATATTACTGACAGAAGTTTCAAAAGCCTTTCCTTCCTATCTGTCTGTCTGTCCTACCATCCATCCATCCATCCATCTTTGATATAGAGTCTCACTAAGTGGCTTTAACTCACCAGGAATACGTAGACCATGTTGGCCTCAAACTCATCTGCCTCTGTCTCCTGAGTGCTGAGATTAAAGGCTTTACAACAACACACCAGCCTCCTTTTTTGAAAAAGTTGTGTTCCTTGCACCTATGTGTGTGTGTGTGTGTGTGTGTGTGTGTGTTTGTAGATTACAGGTGGTTGTGGACCACCTAAAGGGTGGCACTGGGAACCACAATCAAATTCTCTCAAAGAACAGTACATGCTCTTAACCATGGCACCATCTCTCCAGCCACAGAAAAGCCTTTTCCTTCTGCTCTAGGAGGGCCATTATGCTAGTGTATATCCAGCATGAAACCTTAAGGTTTCTCTCCATTTGCTTAGGCCATTTCTCAGGAGCAGGCAGCCTGCCTCCAGCACTTGTTGGTGATCCAACAAGACGAGCTCAGTCTGTCCTCCCTGTTCCTGGAGCCCACAGTGTGGAGCTGTCGGTTTGTTCCCGATTCTTCCGTGTCTTTCTTCTGCTAGCCTCATAGTCAACTGGCCTCTGAAAACAGTTTCAATGACTTTGCAGAGTGTCCTCTTACCCCTTGATTCTTGCTGAACTGAGCGGTTTCACGGGTCTAATTTTGGTACAGCTCAACTTAGCTTTCTCTTCCTTTAGACTTCATCGTGAGAGCAACAGCAGAAAGGAAAACCGTCAGCTGGCTTTAGACTACAGAGCAGAAAGGAAGGACCAGGTGGCATTCATCCTCTGATCCCTAGTAGGGATTTAACCAAACACCGCAGGCAGCAGAAGTCCATTTCCTTACCTCGCCACAGACATGTAACTGAAGGGCTTGCCTGCCCCCCAGGAAGTAGAAGAAGGACCACTTCTGGGATGCAGGAGTTGCTCATGAAATCTCCTCCTCCTCACACTTTCCAGCCACCAGGCAGTCTCTATGCTCCCACACCTGTAGACCCCGCAGTCCCTTCCAGGATGTTTTCGTTGATGTGTGCAGGTCCAGCCTGGGCTAGTGGTGAGTCACTTGCACCACTGGACCTTTCTCCTTTGATGGTACCTCGGAAATCAATGTCTAGAAAGGACCTAAAGCCTAAGAGAAAAATGTCTACAAGCTTTGGAATCCTTCAGCCAAGAAAGAGCCAATTCAGGCTGGAGAGATGGCTCAGCAGTTAAGAGCACTGACTGCTCTTCCAGAGGTCCTGAGTTCAATTCCCAGCAACCACATGGTGGCTCACAACCATCTGTAATGAGATCTGATGCCCTCTTCTGGTGTGTCTGAAGACAGCTACAGTGTACTCATATACATAAAATAAATAAATATATCTTTAAAAAAAAAAAAAAGAGTCAATTCTCCACCCACACCTCACTCACCTTCCTTTCTCTCAAACAGCTCAGTTCCTCCTCCCTTCGCCCTCTCCTCTTCCCGCCTCCTTCTCTCTCTAACATGATTTTCCTCTAGTCACTGCTGAGTCGATGAGAGTTACTCCACAAATACATCTCTTCAAGAAGACACGACAGACGGGTTTTTCATGGCCACTACCCTCAGCACTACAGCTACAACTGACCAAACTGCTACCTCGCTTGCTTGCTCAACATCAATTACAGCATGCTCAGAATTCAGACAGGACATAGCAGTGTGACAAAAAGCAGCAAGTGGGGCCTCCATCTGGATCTAGCAGCTCTTTGCTGAGTGTCATCATATCTTATGACACTGCTCATTACTCAAAACCAAACGCAGTGTGGCACAGCCGTAGCTGTCCGTGAACGGCCTCAATGCATGCCCAGAAAAAGTTTGAAAGGTTATTGCTTGCCTCGTAACAAGGTTAGCCAACGTAAACAGGAACACCTTTAACTTGAACCCCTGCCTTTAAGTGGACTAAATGCCATTAAGATAAAGCAAACGAATGCACGTGAAGAGACGCCTCCAGTTTCACCAAAAAAGAACTCTTTCAAACTCTCACAAAATAAAGCCTAACTTCATATCACTACCCTAAAGTGAACCATTTTTATGTTAATTTAAAGTAAGGTCTCTTTTTGACCTCCAGAAACATTATGACTATGTTAAAGGAAGGGAGAGAGGGAGGAAAGGAGGGAGGGAGGGAGGGAGAGAGGGAGGAAGGGAGGGAGGGAGGGAGGGAGGGAGGGAGGGAAGGAGGAGGGAGGGAGAGAGGGAGGGAGGGAGGGAGAGAGGGAGGGAGGGAGGGAGATAACACTGAGACTTTGAAATTGCCTACAGAAAACCCACACAGGTGCTTCTAATGTTCCCAGTCATATTACCTTATTAATATACCATATTACCTTAGAAATAGTATATCACTGAGAGCTGAATAGAAAGCAAATTAAAGGTCTTTAACAGAAAATAATTAAAAGATGCAGAAAGTCCACTGTAAGCTTAAGCTTTATTTCCTGAGACCACAGAAGGACTGCGGTGTTTCTTGGCACACATCCTCCCAAGCAAAGGCCTCCACATTTGCTCCTGTGGGGACACCTGTGTTCTGTCCCTGGCACCATGGCACCATCTGTGGAACACCACAAAACACTGCTCCAAATTTCTGCATGTGACTTGGGGACAACTTAAGGAGGAAGCCTGTAACTGTATTATGTCTGTGTGGAATGCAAAAAGTCACAAGTAAAAGGACTTTCCTTAAATCTTTCAGAACAGTCGATAGTTTTCCCATGATTCCTAGGGCAGAGAAGGTAATTTAAGAACAGAGAAATCAACATTACTTCAGATAATATTGGGCTAGATTATTTGCATATCAGTATGTTGGGTGGTCCAGACCCTTTATTTCTTTTTTCCCCTTTATTTCTTTATTGCTGCTGATTTTGTTTTTCAAAGGCAGTGTCTCAGCACCTCTCAAGTGTTGGGGTGACAGGCATGCACCATCCCCAGTGGCTCTAAATGCTTTATTCCAAATTCAAATGACAATACAAAACATTTTTACAGCAGGGAGGTGGTGGCACACCCCTCTGATCCCAGTACTTGAAAATCAGAAGCAGGAGGATCTCTGTGAGTTAGAGGCTAGCCTGGTCTACAAAGCAAATTCCAGGATAGCCAGGGCTACACAGAGAAACCCTGTCTTGAAAAACCAAAAGAAAAAAAGAAACAAAAGTAGAGGAAGGAAGGAAGGAGGGAGGGAGGGAGGGAAAGAAGGAAAGAAAAAAGGGAACAAAATAACTCATTTTCACTCCCACTTTATGTACTAAAACTGGATTGTAGAACTAATTAAGAAACCCCCCCAAGATGATCCACATAGCAAACGACTAGGGCTAATTAACCCTAAACCCACAATACCACCACCCCAAGGAGCTACAATAAGCATTCTCAACTAGGCTGCATATTGGAAGCCCCTGCACTTCGGAGAGGACTTGTCACCTACATGTGTTAAGGTCCCTAAGTGATTTAAAAATACAAAGGCTGAAAGCAACTATTCAAGAACACCATCAACTAAACTATCAGACCGTGTAATAAAAGTTTTAACAAAATACACTGAACTGTTTACCACATAGATACTTTAGAAATTTTGAATTATTTGGTGTATTTTCCCCAGTATTTTGGAGACAGGCTCTTACTGTGGCCTAGTCTGCCTTCCCTCCCTAAGCTTGGAATACAAGCATGCCATACAGTGCCTGGTTTCCGGCTGTCTTTACTAAGTTCCTCCTCGGCCTCACTGCCACATGCCAGTTATCACTGCTTTAGGGCACCTGCATCCACGGACAACCTGAACCTACAGGGGCCACCATTCTCATCCGCTGTCACCGTTCATCTTTAGTTTTGCGTGAAAAGTGATGTTAATTAGAACACTGGCAAGGGAAAGGAGTGAGCAATGGAATACAGTGACTTGCAGGTCAGCCTTCCCTATAGAACAAGAAAAAGCAAAAACAACACTGTAAGATGAGTGAGAAGGGGGGGGGGAGAAAAGACAAGGAGGGAGAGCAGGAGGAAGAGGAGGAGGAAGAGGGAGAAGAACAAAAGGATGAGGGGGAGAAAGAAGACAAGAAGGAGGGAGAGGAGGGAGAGGAAGACAAGGAGGTGGGAGAGGAGGAGGAGGAGGAGGAGGAGGAGGAGGGAGAGAGACAAGAAGGAGGGAGAGGAGGAGGAGGAGGGAGAGGAAGACAAGGAGGTGGGAGAGGAGGAGAGGAAGAGGAGGGAGAGGAGGGAAGTGAGGAGGAGGAGGAGGGAGAGAAAGACAAGGAGGAGGGAGAGGAAGGAGAGGAAGACAAGAAGGAGGGAGAGGAGGAGGAGGAGGGAGAGGAAGACAAGGAGGTGGGAGAGGAGGAGAGGAAGAGGAGGGAGAGGAGGAAAGTGAGGAGGAGGAGGAGGGAGAGGAGGAAGAGGAAGAAGACGAGGAGGGAGAGAAAGACAAGAAGGAGGGAGAGGAGGAGGAGGAGGGAGAGAAAGACAAGAAGGAGGGAGAGGAGGAGGAGGAGGAGGAGGGAGAGAAAGACAAGAAGAAGGGAGAGGAGGAGGAGGAGGGAGAGAAAGACAAGG
Source organism: Micromys minutus (assembly GCF_963924665.1). Taxonomy (NCBI): domain Eukaryota; kingdom Metazoa; phylum Chordata; class Mammalia; order Rodentia; family Muridae; genus Micromys; species Micromys minutus. Next base: position 17,021,242 of record NC_137971.1, read on the forward strand.
AGGAGGGAGAGGAGGAGGAGGAGGAGGAGGGAGAGAAAGACAAGAAGGAGGGAGAGGAGGAGGAGGAGGAGGAGGGAGAGAAAGACAAGAAGGAGGGAGAGGAGGAGGAGGAGGGAGAGAAAGACAAGGAGGAGGGAGAGGAGGAGAAGGGGGAGGAGGAGGAGGAAAGTGAGGAGGAGGAGGGAGAGGACGAGAACAAGGAAGAAGAAAAGTAAGTTGTATAAAAGGACTTATCTTATCACAATGTGCAAGCACTTTTAGAACATGAACTTACAGTAGCACACCTGGCTGCTTACTCATGGGTCTCTTACGGTTCATTTATGATTAACTTTGTTCCTGATTCTAAGCAACTTAATCTCAATCATTCATTCAGATCTGCTGTTTCATGAGGTTATAAACTCTGTGTTCAGGAGCCACGTTGTGTTCATCTTTGTACCCCAGTGTCTAATATAATACCCGTGGCAAAGTTCTCAGAGAATGATCGACCCCTTAGATGTCTCGTGGAGGCTGCCACAGAGGAATTTATAGCACACAGCTGTTTTCAGTAGTGTGTACACAGCTGTCAATTAAATAACAATCAGCTCTGGGTACAAAGCTGCTGACTGCTTAAGCGAATGTTCAGGGGTGTTGGGACTTTAGTAATGTCCTTCCAGTGGACAACGTGTGGGCTCCACAGTTCCACAGCCATCTCATTTCAATTAAACCAACCTAACAAGTAGTTAGTTATTGGATCTGGTTACTTAGACACAGTGGGTCAGTGTACGGCCCACTCAGGGCTTTACCCTGCTTTATCCAAGTTGCTGCTGCCCAACTTTAGGCTACCCTCCTCTATGCTCAAGTAAGTCTATCTGCTTTCTTATTTCCTTCCAATGCATTCTCCACAGTACCATCAACATGGGCTGGCTTGCTTGCTTGTCTTTCAAGACAGGATTTCTCCTTTCAACCCTGGCTGCCCTGGAACTCACTCCATAGACCAGGCTGGCCCGAACTCAGAGATCCACCTGCTCAGCCTCCCTGTTGGGATTCTGTAAACCCCACCCCACAGTTACCTGGCAATGGCCAGGTATGTTCCACCCCGGTTGCCTGACACTATAAAAGGGGCTGCTTGCCCGCTTCTCGCTCTCGCTCTCTTGGCCTCTTACTCTCCCCACCTTGCCCTTCTCTCCCCATTCCCTTCCCCCTCTCTCTCTCCATGTGCTCATTGCCGGACTCCACTTCTCTACTCCTCTCTTCTCTCTCCCTCCCTCTCTGTCTCTCTGCCTCTCTCTGTCTCTCTCTCTCTCCCTCTCTGCCTCTACTACCCTCTTACCTCCCCCATGACCTGAATAAACTCTATTCTGTACTATACCGTCATGTGGCTGGTCCTTCAGGGGGAGAGGATTCCCAACATGGGTCCCCCAGAGACATTCCTCCCCTTACCCACAAGCCTCGATGCACCTCCAGGGCCATATCCACACACACACACACACACACACACACACACACACACACACACACACACACACACACCCATCTTTTTCCTAACATTGGAACCGAAACCCAGGACGTCATCTTTCTTTATACATCACCGAGTGCTAGAACCAAAGGTGTATGCCACCACTGCTGAGCTTTTTTTAAAAGAGTAAATCCTAACACCTCTCTTCAAAACCTTCTAATCCTTTTCTCTACCCTTACATTGAAATCTGAGAACAGTTCCACCCATCCCTGCCTCCTGCCCCTGATCCAGCAGCTTAACCAGCCAGACCCTAATCGACCTGCCCACCCTCTCTGTTCATACCCTGACTGTTCACCCTGGCCATGAGGCTAATCCGTATGGAATCCATTCAGACCATGCCTTCTGCCAAGGGAGAGCTGCGCTAAGGTCTGTCAAGAAAACCCCATTAGGCAGCAAAGCACCTCAATTTATGGATTTAGATGTAAAACTTATGACTTTAATTGACAGAATTCTTTCTCTGCATGACTACTGTAGTGATGAAAACAGTATACTCCCTCCTGGAAAGGAAAACTTCAAACTACGAATGAACAAGAGGTCTAGCGGAAAGAAGGAGGGTCGGACATATAAGCAAGCAATGTTTGGTAGACCAGCAGCACCTGCACGTCATGGCTTTCCATGTCCTTAACTGATTAACAACAAAATAAAATGTGAAATGAGGGTTGGAGAGATGCCTCAGCTGGTTAAGAGCACTGACTGCTCTTCCAAAGGTCCTGAGTTCAATTCCCAGCAACCACATGGTGGCTCACAACTATTTGTAAGGGGATCTGATGGCCTCTTCGGGTGTGTGAAGACAGCTATAGTGTACTTATATAAATAAAATAATCTTAAAAAAAGAAAAAAAAAACATGAAATGAGAAATTCTGGAGACAGAACAGATGAAAAGTAAGAATAGGCACTTGTCACAATTCTGAGCACAAAGAACTTCAAAGTAAGTATTGCTAGAAGATTCTGGTAAGATTCACCTCCATCCTTACTATGCAAGGGCCACAATGAGCCTGCTTCTCTCTTGATGGTACCTGAATGAGGATACCTGTGGTCGTAGGTGCCACTTGCTGCAACTTTACAACTATTAAAGAGCAAAATGGGGACGAACAGTAACTTCCATCCTGCTGGCTAACATGGCGGGCGCCATGGCCTCTCTGTCTCTGGACATCAAATGATATGTGCCAGTAAGGGGTTTTTGTGATTATTATTATTTAAGTCTATCTAAGGTATTACTTGGAGCCCAAAGTCCCCTGATACATGTCTAAGAAGCAATTCAAGAGAAAGGAAAGAAAGGAGAGAGGGAGGGAGGGAGGAAGGAAGGAAGACATAAAAACATGAGTTTTTATATAAAAGAATACAGGCCTTCTTGTGAAGTTGGTAGGGCATTGAAAACACAGAAAACAAATGAGAAAATGTTCCTGTGAAAAAGGATATTCTGCTTTCACTGGACAGAATTAACAGTGTGAGAAACATTATAGACACCAGTACAAGGGTTCTTTAATGAGGGATTTTTTTTTCCAAAATGAAAGCAAAGTAAGAACTTTGTCAAAAATGAAAAACTTAAAATTGAAAGAATTCACCCCTTATAGACTCACCCTACCAGGAATGGGAAAAAGATTTTCTTTAAGACAACAGGAATATGATGCAAGATGCAAAGATGAATATATGAGTAAACACACAAGTGTCTGTCTGTCTGTCTGTTTAATTCTTGAAGGAAAAAAGAACCTTGAAAAGTCAATTGACTGCTTAAGATGATACAACTTGTCATTGAACTTAACACCATTCATAGAAATAAAATGTCTGACAAGAGCTCAAAGGCTGCTGGGAGAAGAGGTCGGAAGCTTTCGTCTGACTATTACAACTCATCACCTAAAGGACAACCAAGTGATAAAGCTTCACACTATAAGCCCTAAGCAACCATTAAGAGGAATTAAATCATATCTGATTAATCCAACAAAGAGGACAAAACAGAATCGTAAAAAGAAAAAGTACTTGATTCCAAAGAAAGAACAAAGGGTTGGGGGAATGAACGAATACAACTTACACAAATGATAAGACAGACCTGGTCAAAACATAACTAATAGATAAAGCGTACATGGACAGATCATCCACACAACCAGAATGGATGAAAACGCAAGGCTGAACTGACTATCTGTGAAAAGCCCCACCTCAACTATATACACACACACTCACACACACACACACACACATATACACACACACTCACTCACACTCACTCACACACACACACACATACACACACACTCACTCACACTCACACACACACATACACACATACACACACTCACACACACACATACACACACACTCACACACACACACATACACACATACACACACTCACTCACACACACACATACATACACACACACACACACACACACTCACACATAAAGGTACTGCAAGGTGTCTCAGCCATCAAAAGCACTGACTGCTCTTCCAAGGACCCAGGTTTGATTCCCAGCACCCACACGGTGTCTCATAACCATCTATAACTCCAGTTCCAAAGGATCCAACACCTTCTGTCCTCTTTAGGCGTGTGGTGCACATAAATGCACACAGGACACACACTTGCAAATAAAAAATAGTATTTATGTTAAAAGCTTAAAAGTGCTGAAAAGAATCGAAGATTCAGAATAAAGCTGAAATAGCATTAGTTATGTTAATATCAGGCTAGTGGATTTCAGAGCAAAGAATAAAATCAAGGATCAAGAGACTCATTTAACAAAGATAGAGAAGTCAACTCATCAAAAGAGCACAAGAATCCTAAATATGCATTACCCAGTAAGCCTCAGTCCACCCAGACCAGGAAACAGAAAGCTATCTTTCATGGCTGAAATACAGCGTCAGCATTCTTGAACTAAAACTGAAGTCAGCCTAGACAGGACTTGGGACTTTCCTTATGGCATGCAACTTTACTAATAAACACGTATCTCTCAGGAGTCAAAGGTAGTACATTGAAGAGCTTATTTTAAAAAGGAAAAAAAGAAACCCAGCCAAGTCTGATGCCACAGACGACAAGTCTGGTCCCACTAGTCAAGAGGCTGAGCCGCACACTGGCGGCAAGTTCAAGATCAGCCTACAGAGTGAGTTCCAGGTCATTCTGGGCCAGAGAAAGTTAGTGAAAACCCTGTCTCAACAGCGGAGATTTTAAAGAGGTTGAGGACATAACTTTGGGATACAATGCTTAGCGAGCATGAGCAAGACCCTGGTTCAGTCCCTAGCACTGCAAAAACAAGTGAGAAAACAAACAAAAACCTTCAACAGCAATCTGACTATAGTGACGGATAGTGACTTACCTCTCATACTGCCTATCTTGTGGTAACGAGATGGCCCGATGCCGTAAATCCATGATTAAAAGAAGCAAAAGGAAGCAGGATATAAAGAAGAGTCCCAGGAATGCCACCCGCTGACGGAGAAATGGGCTCACTGTGGGCACAGTGAAGTACCAGGAGGCTGGGCAGAGGTAGGAAAAACTAATCCTGGAATGAGATAAACATTTGTTAAGTCTTAAGACTCTCTATGAATGACTGCTTTAAACCCGTTTTAAAACTAGATGTACCGCCCTAAAGGCAAAAATCCATGTCAAGAGAAGTCTAACTGTCCTTTTTTTTTTTTTTTCCAGTTGAAAATGAGAGGCAAGCACCTGTGTGGCTCGTAATATTTATATTATGCAGTTTAGAAAGACATGGTGTGCTGTTTCCAAACTCTGCACCTGAGAAATCTAGTGTTAATGGAAAGATCACTGGGGGGGGGGGGGGGGGGGGCTTCCACTTCCAAGAAACCAGTTACGAAAAGTATTTAACTAATTTTTTTTAAATGCTTTAACAAATTATATACACAAGGAAACCTTTTCTTAAAATTAGTTTTAACAGATGCATAGCAAAAACTGAATCTTGCCCTGACTCTACCATCTTTCAGGGACAGTCAAGACCCCAGGTTATGGACTGGAAATTATTAGACCGGCCTTTCCCAAGAATACGACTTTGACATTTTTGCATAAACCTGACCAGGATGCAAAGTTTAGGTGCAGCCTCAGGTCAAACTTCACCGCGCCCCCTGCCCCTCTCCTACCACCCTCCACTGAGCCCCTTGCCAGATATAATGGGTGCAAACCTTACCTAGCCATGGGTTCCCTTCAGTGGTCTCCAGGTCTGTCACCTCCGTTTCCTTTTGCTCTGAGAGGGTGGCCTCCGAGTCCCAGGCATCTCCTAAGCCTGCAGCCTGGAAAAGGGTTGGCTGGCTTTCAGACGTGCCTCCAGCATTTCCCAAAGGACCGGATCCCCGCAGTGTCTGCACACTTCCCTCCCACTGTACTGACCCTCACTCCGTGTGCGTTCTCTCTCCTCCCGCGGGCCCGGAGGACCCTACCACGCATCCCCGGCGCGGAGCTATCCTGTGGACAGGCTCCGTGCTCCCCAAGTGGTAGTGACGGGGACCCCGCTTCCTCTCTTCGTCCCTCTCCGTCCCGCAGCTCTCCCGCAATCCCACTCACGGGATCCCGAGGCCCGCTCGTCCCTCTGCACAGCCCGGCCTGGTCCTCAGCCGTCTCCCGTGGCTCCCGACACAGCCGGAAGGAGGCCCAGCTGCTGGCGGCGCCACGTCCCCAAGGAAACCGCACCAAGCCAATGACTGCAGGAGACCCAGAGAGGCCCGCCCTGCGCGCAGCCCGAGCCACCGACGAAGCCGCAGCTGTCATACACTGAGTGTCTGTTCGCAGCGGGGCCAATCCCCAAGGGCACCCGGCCACGGATGCCCGCCCCTGGACTCCGGGCCACCAATGGAAAAGGCATCGCACGCAGGCTCCGCCTGGAGGGCGGGTTGGGACCCAGAGCCCGCACGGGTGAGGCCACTGACTACTGCAGGGCGAGCTCCCTGCCGGTGGCCTTCTCCGCTGCAGCTTCCACTGTCGAACTGTTCCGGTGGGTGGGTATCGTGATGCTCACCACAGTCATGCCCACCACCTTTCTTCCCACAACGGCAGTTCCTCCATCCTGTTCCTTTTGCCCACAAATTGATGTCTCAGAATCATTGTCATCTCTCGTGATAGAAACGTTGTGGGAAAAAACATTAGAGACAGTGATGTTTGCATCCAAGCGCGCGTGTCCATTTCTTCAAAGTTGGTTGTCTACTGTGTGCAGACCATGAACATTTGCATTACTGTCCTCCTGGGTCATACGGTGACACAAAAGCAACAGTCCCTTTATTCTTACTTACACCAGCCCTGTGTCTCATTTGCATGAAGAAGTCTCTTGAATGGCAGAAAATGTAAAGTTTTTACAACCTATTCATCACGGTGCACCTACCGCATCTCTTCGCTTCTTGGTGAAGCTCCGGCATTATACCCTTTGTGGGTTGGGACCTGATAGCTTTTGTTCAGTCTGCTCCTCTCACCTACTTTATCAGGTCCCGATTGTCCTACCTGTGGCTTAAGGAAGTCTTCCTCCAAAAATCTTACCCGACCCCACATCTCTTTATAAACACCTTCTGTTTCTGTTACCCCTTAAATTATTGTGTGCCTGTCTGCCCCATTAATTCCATATCCTTGAAAGCAGGACTATCTGCTTTTACACATTCCCAAAAGCTAAGTCACACTTTCCCACATAAAACGCCAGTAACTTGGGATAGAAATGAACAGTGAAACAGGGATGGAGATCAAGAAGAGATCAATAGGGACAATTTTATTCAAAGCTGACTGTAACCAGTGACAGTCACTGTCACCTCATTTGGTGGAGAATCGAAGCTGTCAGACTAAATAGTGAAGGGGACAGGGCTCATATATCTCTGACATGGAGTATTATAGCAAAGAGAGGCTGAAGGCTGGGTGACTAGTTCAGAGTAACACCCTCAGTGCTCTCCAGCTGGGCCTGAGTTAGGAAGAAAAAGAGCAAATAAAAAGAAGCTGGGGTGGTGGTTTGTCTTTAATCCTACCACCTGGAGGTAGAGGCAAATGGATCTCTGTTAGTTCGAGGCCAGCCTAGCATACGTAGTGAGTTCCAGGACAGACAGGAATATGTAGAAAGACCCCATCTTTCTTGCTGCTTGCTGCGCAGGTTGATCAGAGTTCTGTCCTCTTTGATCTGACCTTTGTCTGATTTGTCTTCCCCTTCTGCTACTCTAACAGTCAGGCTGCCATTTTAACTCGTCCTCTCGCCTCTCACCTTTTCCTCCCTCAGTCACCACACTGCTTTATTGTCATACGTAATCTGGCACTGAAGCCACACCGAGGCAAAGGTGCACAGGCAGATGCAGGGCTGGGGACGCAGATCCAATGGGAGAGTGTTTGACCCCCAGCACCACCTTTAAAAATCATAAAAGCAAAAACAATCAAACAAAACAAACCTGAGCTTGGCCTTGGTGCCTGCAATCCCTGCAGGCAAGGACAGAGGATCAGAAGTCCAAGGTCATCCTCTATTGCTTAGCAAGTTTGAGGTCAGCCTAAGCTATATGAGACCCTATCTCAAAAAAGAAAAGACTGGACTGAGCTGAAAGGTCCAGTCCCGTAACCCAGCACTTCAGTAGGAAGCTGAGGTGGGAAGATAGCCAGGAAGCAGTCTTGACTTCTTGGTGAGACCTTGCCTTAAACAAACACAAACACACACACACACACACACACACACACACACCCTCATACACAAACATACCCTCAAACACACATACATACACATACACCCTTATACACACACTCTCATACAATATACCCTCATACACACATACATACACATATACCCTCATACACACATACACACACATACACCCTTATACACACACCCTCATACACACATACACACACACACCCTCATACACACAGATACACACATACATACCCTCATACACACATATACACACACACACATGCATACATTCATGCAATCACAGACACATACATGTACACAAATGCACACATATGCACATTGCATACATTTGGTATTAGCCACAAAATTATATAAATATGAGTAACTTAATTATTGCAGAGAACACTTCCTAAAGAAGACATGAAAATAATTCAAAAGGTGTTTAGGAGTAATTTTTAACTCCTTGAAGTTTTGTTCTTTGAGTTCTAAATCTAAAAGTATGTATATCTTAAACTCCAGTGCTTTAGAGAAGTAGGTGTTTTGGAAGATAAACAAGATTCCCATCTATTTGTCAACAGTATCTAACTCCTAGCGTTTATGAGCTATATTAACTTTACAATCCAAAATGGTATTGTAGCAGCGTTAAAGCCAGAGGTTGTAAATAGCTACAGTCATAGAACAGAAGCAGAGCTACATTTTAATCCAAAGAGCTTCTCATTATACTTTCTTTACAAATTTGTCCTCTGCCCCCAGACACATGCTCAGGAGGATTGTCTACAAACCCTGCCATGTTTATGATTAGCAGCTCACTAGGCTGAGTTCCGAAGTTTCTAGTCAGCAGGCCGAATTTAAAAAAAAAAAAAAAAGGTTGAGACCATTTTTCTTCCTCATTTGCTGAAATCCCACAACGTGTTGAAACAGATTATAGAAAGACAAATTTCAAAATAGGTTTCTTAACTACTCCTTAAAAGGCTTGTGTACAATTATATCAAAAATTTTGTCAGCGTGCCCTTGATGCCCAACCCTGAACAACCCCCAACATGCCCCCACCCCACCCCGCCCCCCTGAGCCACTGGGTGTCAGTAACCCACCATGCTTCCTTTCCCCTTAATCAATTCTCCACCCTTTCACACCATCACCTGTCTAACCTGTAAAGGTTTCTCTCCCATGTTTAATTGTCCCTCCTTGTGTCCCTTTCAGGCACCTCAATGTTTAAAGCCAAGCGTGCTGTGTCTCTACTCATTCGATCCACGTAGACCTCCTCTATCTGAACACCCTGTGATTACCCCATACGTTCTGAGTTGACATATGTGGTGGTTTGAATATGCCTGGCCCGGGAAGTAGCACTACTAGGAGGTATGGCCTTATAGAAGTAGGTGTGGCCTTGTAGGAGGAAGTGTGTCACTGTGGGGGTGGGCTTTGAGACCCTCCTCCTAGCCATATGGGAGCCAGTCTAATGTTTGCCTTCGGAACAAGATGTAGAACTCTCAGCCCCTCCATCACCATGCCTGCCTGGATCCTGCCATGCTTCCCACCATAATGATGATAAGGGACGGAACCTCAGAACCTATAAGCCAGCCCCAATTAAATGTTCTTTATAAGAGTTGCCTTGGTTCCAGTGTCTCTTCACAACAATGAAACCCTAAGACAACATACTTCAGTGAACAGTTAGCCAGAAGCAGAACTACAGAAACCCAAAAGCGTAGTCTATTTAGAGACTTTCCCAGAACTATGGGCTTTGATGGTGGATTAGTCGGGGTTCTCTAGAGTCACAGAAATGGGTCGTCTCTATATAGTAAGGGAATTTGTTGGTGACTTATAATCTGTAGTCCAACTCCCCAACAATGGTCAGCAGCAGCTGTAAATGGAAGTCCAAGGATCTGTCAGATCCTCAGTCCCATAAGGCAAGAAGGCAAAGAGAGAGAGAGCTTTCTTTCTTTCAATGTCCTTATGTAGGTCTTCAACAGAAGGAGTGTCCCAGATTAAAGGTGTGTACCACCATGCCTGGATCTGGGACTTGCTTTGTCCCATATGACCTTGAACTCAGAGATCTCTTTACCTTAGTGTCCTGGGATTCATAGCCACTATGCCTCAAGATCTCCATGCCAAGAACCAGGTCAGAAGCTTGTATCTCCCAGCCTCAAATCAGGATCAGAGGTGGTTCCAATTCTGAATTGTGGTTCATTCCAGATATAGTCAAGTTGACAACCAGGAACAGTCACTACGGATGGAGTAGGTCTTTGTTTTAGTTTTGGTGGGTAGTATTGTCTATATGCTGAGTTTTACAGCCTGAATGGTATTTCCACCATAAAGTCAGTTGTGCCAGGATTGTGCCAAAAGCCTACTAAGGTCTGGGGTCCTGTACATAAGGACTTAAACTCCTTCCTGGGACCTTCTGTGAAAATTTTTGTTAGCCTTGCTTCCAGACCTGTAGGTCCTCCAAGACATCATCCCATTCTGAAATTATTGTGAAATTTAATCATGCTACTACTTTCTGACTTAAATTTTGTTAGCAATTATTTATTTTATTACATTCTATGTGTATGCCTCCATGTATATTCGTGGGCGATATGTATGCAGTGCCTATGGAGATCAGAAAGGAAATTTGGATCCGTTGGAACTGGAGTGATCTATGATTTTGAGCCATTAGGTGAGTGCTGGGAACTGAACCCAGATCCTCTGCAAGAGCACCAAGTTCTCTTAACCACTGTGCCATATACTAGTCCTGATGTGTCACCAGCCAGGTACGGTGCAAAATTTTTTCATCTTTGGCATAGTGTGCCAGATTTGTTCATTGCCTCTGCCACCTTGTTAACATGTGGGATAAGCACGCTCCTGTGTCTAGCGCTATGTTTGAGAAACATCAGGCTTCAGCACCAGCCCTGAGGAACAGACTGTAATAGTCTCAGCCAATCATGGTGGGCCCACACCCTCACCAGACACAAGTTTAAATACAGGCACACAGTGGGAATCTGGGTAACGATACTGAAAGGTAGTCAGGCGTTGTGGGAAGGTGCAGAGAAACCATTCTCCATCTTGAAAACAAATAGACCCTTAAAAAGTTTATAAAACGAGAGACAGAAAGCCCGTTTCTCTCTGACATAAATCTAAGGATGCGGTGCCTGGTGATGAAGCAGGCACCAGGCTGGGAATAAATGAATAAAAACAGCATTCAGAGCCCCGCATCCTTGATAGCATCATGTACCAAGACTGGCAAAGACTAAAGTGTTTGAATATACACAACGTTAATATTTTTTTTATAGTCATGTGGCAGGGGAGGACACCAGGGGTAGAATCCTTGTACAAGCCGGGCAAATGCTCAACCAGTAAGCTGCATGCCTACCCCTCGCTTTGTTTATTTGCTTTAAAACCCAGGCTGGCTTTGAACTCGGAATCTTCCTCCCTGTCTCTTGAGTGCTAGGATTACAAACCTATGCCTCACACCCTACCCTGCTGTGTCATTATTCTTCCAGATACTTTTCCTCTGATAGGTATAGGGATAGGTATGGATGTTGCCCTGTGGGATTTATTAGTCAAGATTTTTGTTGTCAGCTGACAGTGTTTTGTTTTGTTCCTTCTTTTCAGTTTTTGGGACATAGTCATGCTATATAACCTGGGTTGGTAGCAAATCTTCCATCCTCCCAATGAGTACCCCCCATCCCCGCCCAGGGCTAGGATTATAGGTGTATATCAGCACACTGATAAAACTGAACGTGCTGATATCCCACTGAACAACATCCATACTTATCCCTATATCTATACCTATACCTATCCCTATACCATCCAGCCTCAAGATCTGGATCAGAGGTGTGCCCTCCATTTCTGGATTGTAGTTCATTCCAGATGTAGTCAAGTTGACAACTGTGAGTAGCCATCACAATGACTCTCTATAGTGTTGAAGAGGGTTTAGTCATAGTTTAGGTTGGCCTGGAACTTACTATGTAGCTGAGGATGATGGACTAATTGACCAAGAATGTGGTACCATGCCCTACTATGTTATAGAGACACTTGAACAGCCCTCTGGAAAGGCCGATGTGGGAAGGAACTGAGACCACCTACAGGTAACCAGCATCAGCTTGCCAGTCAACTGAATCAGCAACTGGAGAATTATATTCTCTGTCCTGGCAAGTCTTCAGGTTTCTGTAGTCCCGGCCAACTGCATAGGATCCCTCACCCACAGAGATAATAAATGTTTATTGTTTTAAGCCACTAAGCTTGCTGGTAATTTGTCACTGAACAGCAGATAACTAATATACAGCCACGTGGGCTTAAAGTAAGTGTATACATTGAGTGTACATTGTAAGCCCGTCATAATAGGTGTTATCCGTGTTGTGCGATGTATAAATATCTGCTTTCACCAGACTGCTGTTTATACCTCCTGCCCGACTCCTCTGCCTCTCTCCATCGTTTTCAGCTCCTGAGCTTCTAACAGGTCAGTCTTGAGTTGAGCCAATCAATGTTGTGTAGCTGTTGATGGTGTAGACGTCTATATTTCCTCTCCCACTACTACCACACACTTATTCCCATCCATCCAGTCTCATAGGCTTGGGTCTCAGTAGTATAACACTTGCCCAGCATGTGTATGGCACTGGGTTTGATAATCAGCTGGGGGAGAGAGGAAGGCGAGAAGGAGGGAAGGAGAGAGAAAGAAAAAGAGGAGAGAATATGAATGAATGAATGCATAAATGTGAGAATATATGAAAATATAACCTGGAGAACAGCCAGGAAAACTGCATGCAAACAGCTCAGAAGGTCTATGGGTTTGAGGCCCAAATGTGCTGCCTAAGTCTAGGGATGATGCTGCCCAGGACATTCCCACATCAGTCAAAAATCAAAACAATTCCCAATAGGCCAATCTGATCTGAGTGATTCCTCAATTGAGATACCTTCTTCCCAAGTGACTCTTGGTTGTGCCAAACTGACATTTAAAACAAAACAAAACAGGACAACAAGCAAAGGAAGTGTCAGATTGTCCTTTTGGTTGGTTGCTTGGGAGTGGGTAATATGATGTCATGAATTTCTGCAATGGTTGACAAACATGTATAAAGGAAACATAAGTAATAATACTAGTGATGGTATCTTTGTTTTTAAAGACAGGGTTCTTCCTCTGTGTTGCTCTGGCTGTCCTAGAATTTGCTCTATAGACCAGGCCAGTCTCAAACTCACAGATCCCTGTGCCTCTACCTCCTGAGTGCTGGGATTAAAGGCTTGAGCCACCACACCTGGCTAGTCATAGTATTAATGGGACCCAACATTTGTTGAGTTCTGCCTTTGTGTACTGAGCATGTAACTTTTTTTTTTCTAACTTAACTTTCAATCTGTAACAGTTGTATAACAGTTTCCTCTGAGGACTGAAACATTCTATCCTGCAGGAAAGTAAAACAACTCAAAATAGCTTCAGGAAGTCCCTGAAATTGAGCATATTCATTAGGCTCCTCCCTGCCAGAGTAAACAAGAAAAGCTGAGTGTCCCTCTCATATTAGTAGAAGCTGAACTGCAAAGAAGTTTCTCTAAGGAGAAAGGCTGCAAAGAGGACTCTGAGACCAACAGCTACCTGGAAGACACAGAAATTAGCTAAGCTACCTGGAAGAGGTTTAGACTGAATGACGCATCTGGAAAGGACCCCCTCCAACCTGTAGAGCTGCCTGCAGGCAGTGCAGTGTGTTCTAGCTTCCCAGCTCTTGTGAGCTGTCACCCATGCTGGTATGGGCCTTGGTGATGTAACTGTCTTTGAGTCATTTTGATTCCTGCAGATAACCTCTCATCCATATTCCTGTAACCCTAGTAAAACTTGGTTCATCCAGTTGGACTTTCGTGGTATCTGTACTTTGGTCTGTCATGGGCTTCCTATCTAGGATGAGTAGACGTGTGTGTCTCATCTCCCCAGGAAAAGTTTAGACACACAGGAAGTTCCTGCTACCATTATAATCATCACCATATTGGAGAAGAAACTGAAACTGAGATATAGTAAGGGAAGCTTGCCACCCCGTGCTGTCTTCCTTGCTCTCGTTTCCTGAAGGGGAGTCAAGATGAAACTCGGATGGAGTGAGTTAGATACAGCTCTTCCTCTCTTCCCTTCCTTCCTTCCTTCCTTCCTTCCTTCCTCATTCTGACTAGCTCGGTTTTGTCAGTTTGTTACAAACTTGATTGAGAGAGGAAGTAGGCTGTGTTCATACTGTGGGATAAACTGTAATAGCCAGGCTTGGTCTTACAGCCCCGTAACCACAGCTTTTCCAGGGGAAAGCAGCAGGAGGATGGTAAATTCAAAGCCTGCCTTGACTACAGAATGGGTTTTGAGGCCAGCCTCGGAAACTTAGGGAGATCTCGTGTCAAAATGAAAAGTTAAGGAGAGGAGGGGCTCACACTGGAGCTCAGTAGGAGAACATGTCTAGACGCACAAACTCCAGGTTAGATCTCTACTACCACAAAAGCAAAAGCAGACAGTAAGTCTAGCTTCTTTGTAGAAATAAACATCAAAAAGAAGGTCTTGTATGACTAATAGAACCTGCAGTTGTTTGGGGGGGGGACTTGTTTACAAGATTTGTAACATGTTTGTCAACACAACATGGATATTAAAACTAAGTGGGCAAAAAGAAAGACTTTGTGCTAAACAAAAATGAGCATGCATCTTCCATGCCAAGTTTCCTGTGTTTGTCTCAGCTAAGTTTGAATAGTTATGAAATAAAACTCTCTACCAAGCACAACCAACGAAACAAGTAGATTTCCTCCATTTGAGTCTCAGATACAGCTGCCTACTCTGAATATCTCACATAAGTGGAATTCCATGTGCTTTTGCTTCTGCCTCCCTTCATTAGGGTTTCAAGGCTTGTTCACAATACAGCAGGTATCAGCATGTTCTCCTTGCATAGCTAAACTGTACTCATTGTGTTTATACACTGTATAAACAAGGAATTGATCTGTTCTTCTACGGATAGAGGTCTGCCATTCATCTACATTTTGCCTGCTGTGGGGGTGGGGGGGGGTAGGGTCCCACTGTTAACCTGTGTGCACTTACCTCCGACTTCTGGATCTAGGAGTGAAACTGCTAAGTCACGCAGCAGTTCAATTAACTGTGTGTGGAGGTCAGGGGACAACTTTAGGATTCAGTTCTCTATCAGCATAGGTTCCAGGGTCAAATTCAGGTTGTCAGGCTTGTGCACTAACTCCTTTCCTCTCTGAGCCACCTCACCAATCTGAGTTTAAACTTTTGGTGACTCACCAAACTGGGAAACAGTGGCTTGCATAGTCTCATCATCAATGGGTGAGAGTTCCAATTACTTCACGCCCTCAGTAATGGCTGTTACTTTTCAGAAGTCAGAGAAACAACACAAAATATAAACTAAGACCTAAGGAGGACCATTTGCCCAAAGAATCATTTCATTTTAAAGTATTTATTTATTTAAAGTAGCAGGGCATTTCTTCTGCAGCACATTCTTAACTCTTGTCACAAAAATAAAAAGTATAAATCATGAACATCCTAATCCCATAATAAATAAGACACGGCTCCTACCTCAATGAGATTAGACATCACCACTGTGTTTTACAGTGTACTTTTTGATCTCAGAGAATAGAGTAACATATCCTTTGAAAGTAGGCAGGGGTTGGACTAGGTGACATAAATTAAAAATCCACAGCCACACACACACACACACACACACACACATGAGAGGGGACAGGAAAAAAAATATCTAACAGGGCCAAAGAACAAATTCTACTCTTAACGGAAATATATTTAAATCAGGAAAGACATGAAGACTACAACTGAGTATAAAGGAGGAAAAACTGGCCAATGTTAGGATCCCTTGACACCTCGGAGGGCTTTTATCCCTTAGGAGTGAATCAGCAAGGTGAAGAGTAGGTGAGACCACCCTTTCTTTGGTAAAGGTAAAAGGACTGTGTGAGAAACAAGGAAAGAACTGCTTTGCTCCAATGACTTTTCCAGGAAAAGGGGTTTCATTTTCCTTTAGACTTACTCATCTTAAGTGTTGTGTGTGCCACCTGCACACTCGTGGTGCAGGGGTCAGAAGGATGTCGGATCCCCTGGAACTGGAAAGTGAGAACCACTGTGTGGTGCTAGTGTCCAAACCCAGTCCTCTGCAATGTGTGCTTTTGTGTTTGAAGCTTTTTGAGGCAGGGTTTCTGAGGTAGCCATGGCTGTCCTGGAACTCACTCTGTAGACCAGGCTGGCCTTGAACTCTGAGATCCACCTGCCTCTGCTTCCTGAGTGCTGGGGCTAAAGGTGTGCCTCACTACCACTGAGCCATCTCTCCAGCAACTCCTTGAAGAGTTTTAGGAAAGATTCCACACAGAGAACACAGATTCTCTTGAAACTCTTTTCCACGTATTCTTCAGAAGTCTTCTACAGTTTCCAGACTTAAAAAATGTCCCTTTTCTCATGAGCTCACAAGTTCTCACAGTCATCTCTGTGACAGCAACAAAATCAGACTTATTTTCATGTCTGGCTTCAGAAACCAGTCTCATTTTATTCTACACCCATATTCATGCAGGGTACGATGCTGGCTTGGGGGGGCCACACAGGAGGATAATGTTAAGTTTTGGACCCTTAAGAAGAAACCTTTTGATTTTTAAAAGGGAGGAGAGATGAAATGCATTCTGGGGACGTGCATGTGATAAAAGTCAGCTGTTGTAACAAACACATTAACCCTAACTGGGTAATAAAAAGCCTCCTTTTCTGAAACTTGTTCTTACTTGTGGGTGGTTTGGGTAGCTGTACCTATTTCTCCTTCTAGAATGCTCTTCCCCCAATCTTTCATCACTTGACCTTGCTTGCCACTTTGCTTCTCTCTGTGCCATCTTCTCAGAAAGGTCTTTCTTGGCCGCTTCTAGGTAGGCAGAACCGTGATGCCACACTGAAGTTGGTGGTTGGACATTCCTTAGTTCTCCAGTACCACAAGAACAAGTAGCCAGCAGCAAAGCGGAACTTCTGCAGTGTATTAAGGACCACAGGAATGCTCCACTTCAGTGGCTATCAAAGTAAAAGAGAAATCGAAAAGCTGGTTATCTGGAGTCTTTCCCCGGGGGAGAAAGTTTTAAGGTGTGGGTCAATGTAGAACAAGTATTATCTCTCATCGTGAGAAGTTATTGAATTGGGATGACCATAAAATAAGTAAATATTACAAGGAGAGTTGGGGTATAGTAAGCACTAATCATTATTGGAACAAATTGACAGGTATTTTAACAGGACTGAGAGGCCCTTTTTTGTGAGATCTATTCTCAAAAGTGAAGGGTAACAAGACTGTATATAATGTAGGGGAAAGAGTCCTTAACCTGAAGTTAATGGGATCTCTTCCACGCTGAAACCCGAAATAAAATGCAATTTTATGTGTGACTGGGGATGGGGCTGGGGACTTAGAGCTTTATTTTCCAAGAGATCACGACACAAATGATAGTAACCACTGTCAAAGATTAGTTGAGAGAGACCCACTGAAGGGCTACACTTTAGAGAGGAAATGGAAAAGCCTCCTACCGTTCTAAGGAAACGCTATGAAAAGATGGAAAAGTTTACAGTTGCGTCATCATCTCATTAAAATAGGTTGTAAAGGCAGAGCGTGAAACTAGGGAAGCGTGTGCAAACATGCAGCTCAGAAGGGAGTGTGAGGAAGCCTGCAGAATGAGTGGAAAGGGGCTCCAATGTCGCTTCAGTGCCTGTTTCTACTCAAGGTGGTGGCCCTGAGGGCTAGACGTCACTGGCGTCGTTGGCATCGTTTTTTTTTTTTTTACAACCAGGGAGCGGTTCTCAAGAAGCAGCAGCTCAGCGGCCAGGGAGGCGGGGGTAGAGAAAGAGACAGAGACACAGAGACAGAGCGAGCAGTCATCAAAGCCGGTGGGGCTTATCAGCGAGTGGGCTGGGGATAGAATGCTCAATTTCTGAGTCGGGACAAGCTCCACTTCGAGGCATCAGCAGTTGCTCTGCTGCTACTGGGATGCTGCGCCAAGACCCTGCCTGACACCTGTCGTCGCCTCTGAATCATCCCATTTCGCTTTCTCCTTTCCCAAAGCAGAGCGCATCCAATGAGAGCTCATCCGTCCACCCACTGGAGGGCTCACTAGGCGGCTTTGGGTGGGAGGCCCAAGGCGAGGGAAGCTGCCCTAAGGGCACACCACTCCGGAGTCATCGGAGGCTCACCGCCGGCCTCCCCTAGCGGTGGGTAGGGCCGTGCCAGGGGACGCAGATCCAGGCCGACTCCGCCCCCGCCTGAGATCCCGCGGGAACAGTCAGACCGTGCTACACGACACTCGGTGCACGCCAGAGCACGAGTCCTAACGGCAACCGACAGCGGTTTGACCTTGAAGGCCTGGCACCGCCCCCTCTCCTCGGCAGTCCCGGTAGCCACGCTCGCCTCCCCGCGGCGCCGGGCTGCAGCCCGAGCCGGTCCCTGTTTTCCCGGCGCTTCTCTCCACATCCAATGGAAGAACGAAGTGGTCCGGGCCAATGGCCACCGCCAAAGTAGCCAAGAGCGGTTGAGCCTATCAAAGTTCAGCTTTACGTTTCTCCCGCCCCCGAAGCGCCAGGGGCGGACCGACCAGCCAAGTTCGCCAATCAAGGGCCAATAAACAAGACGCTTCCAAGATCAAAGGGGAAAGGGTGGGACCTACGGGAGTAATGACAAGCTATCTGGCGAATAGCACATTTGCAGTTTTGCTCTGTAAAAAAGGGGGCGGGTACACGTTAGGGTCTGCACCAATGGCTGTCTGGGGGCGTGTCCGCGGGGCCAAGCGGGAGCCGGAGGCCCCGGGCTCTCTGGGCCGCGCCTGAGGCGGACGCAACGGGGCCGGGGGGCGGCTGCAGTAGTGGCGGCAGCGGCGGCGCGGGTGGGCGCCGCGGCTGGCCGAAGTGGATGGAGTTGGAGGGGCGGAGTGCAGGCGGCGTGGCGGGAGGACCGGCTGCTGGGCCCGGGCGGAGCCCCGGGGAGTCGGCGCTGCTGGACGGGTGGCTGCAGCGGGGCGTGGGCCGGGGGGCCGGCGGCGGGGAGGCGGGGGCCTATCAGCCCCCTCCTGTACGGCTGGATCCGGAGTCCGGCCCGGAATACGAAGCGCTGCCGGCTGGAGCCACTGTCACCACGCACATGGTGGCGGGCGCTGTAGCAGGGATCTTGGAGCATTGCGTGATGTACCCGATCGACTGCGTCAAGGTGAGACCTGGACCAGGCTGCGAACCCGACCTGGGGCTGACCGGACCCTGAGCCTTGTTTAGAGCCAAAATCCTGCCTGAGACCCAGAGCTGATGGGTTCCTTCCTGGCTCCTACCTCTACGCACGGTTTGAGTCAATACTCCATACAAGCAAAGTCCTGGCTGGGAGATGAGCTCAGTCAGAAACCAGGACTTATTTCTAACGGTCAGTGAGATCTGAGTCGAGACGGAGCAAAATTCTTGTCAGCCAAAGACTTGATCCTTAGTGGGACTAAGTAGGAATGGGATGGGATTGGGGGATCCCGAAGCCCAGGTAAGTCTACAACAAACCAGCTGGCATGAAATCAGGCGGTGAACTCTGATAGCTTGGCTTGAGATGTGCTTCGGGTCGGTGCTTTTACAAGTCCCTTGCTGCGTCTTTCCTTAAAAGTGACGGGGCAGGAACCGGAATCTGGGATCTCTCAGCTAGATAAAGTACGTATTTTGAACATCATTGTGCAGTCAAAGTGGAATGGATATGGGAAAAGGCATGTTAAGAAAAACGGTTTCGGTTTCTCTGTGCGGCAAGATTGATAGCCCATCTATTTCCTGAACGTAAAAATTGAGCCGGGATTAAGATTCTATGATCAGGGAGCGCATTAGCTCCTACACAACAGAGGTGAAACTGATAGTCTCTTTCTTTGGGCCCCTGAATTTGACAAAAAGGGAAACAGCTGGAGGGAAGTGTGATATTAGAAAGCCGATGTGGAAAAAAAATTAGAATGCGATTATCAGGGTATGCTCAGTGTTGGACTTAAAGCCAAATTGCATCCATAAGCAACCAGGACGGTTACTAGACATCCAGGTCAGGTCCTTGGGAAGAAGCCTGGGGAAAAACAGAAACATTGTTTTTCCTTGTTGTTCTTATACTCCTGCTGTTGGTAGAGGTGCCAGCTACCGAAGGTGAGGTCGAAACTGAAGGGGAAGTAACTTGAAAGGGGTTCTTGAAATAGCTGATGAGAACTTGCTTTCTTTACACCGGTTATATAGGCACTGTCTATCAGCTCTTTGATGGACTCTTTCTCAAATTAGGGTAGCATCAACTTCAGCAATGCAAAAACCAGTTTCTTCTGCTTGCCCCTGGTTTCAGTACTGTTTTGCATTTTCATTAGTAAAGTGGATAAGGAAATGGGGAAAGTGCTCCTGAAGCTTTGTGAGTGAGTTTGGGCTGTGGAGAGGAAATGGAGAAAGCGTTCATGACATTGAGTTGGCCGGTGTTTTCAGCGTGTTACAGGCTAACAGTTAAATGCACCTGACTGAGGTGAACGTGAGCATTTTAAATGCCCTTGTCAGTGGAGAGAATTAAGACCAGGAACTGAAGTTAAGGCTGGAGGTGTTCCTTGGGTACAAGTGTTTCCCAGATAACTTGCTGTGGCGTCCTTTAAAAGAAATAATGAAGCCTGCATGAGAGAAACCACTAACAAATGAACATATAAGAATGACAGCGATTCAGACAGTTATTCCATAGACTGTAGGTTGGATGTCTTGAGTTAATGAATGCTACATATCCAAAAATTAAGATAATTTAGCTTCAGAGCAACGTCTCTCAGCTCCAGATACAGCTGAGGGTCTGGAGTGCTGTACTTCAGGAGAAGTGTCATGTGGAAGACAGATCAGAGAAAGCAGCAGGATTATTGAATGGGATGCAGTGTGATAATCTCTAATTTTAAAATGTCAGTACTGGGCTCTGCCCACAAATGGTCTGTTATCGGTCACGTGAAAACCCAGGCGTGGTGGTCCTTGTCTGTATTCCCAGTGTTGGGGAAGTAGAGACAGTTAGATCCATGGAGCTCACCAGCTAGCCAGTGTAGCCAAATCCACGAGTTCCAGGTTGTAAGAGAACCTGTCTCACACTGAGGGCCCTTAATTCCAGCACTCAGGAGGGAGACACAGGTAGATCAAGTTCCAGGCTAGGCTGCTCTATAGTAAGACCCTGTTTCAATAAATAAACAAGGTGGAAAATGATTGAGGAAGATGGGCAAGATCAGTCTCTGCCTCTTCACACATTCACAGATTTGCATGTAATCCGAACAAACATGTACATATGCCACACAGAAAGGAAAGGGAAAGAATGTTACTACTACCTATCCGTTTGATACTTGTATTGTTTAAAAAAAAATAGTAAGAGGCTTCTCCTTACTTTAAAATACTGTTTTGGCTTTAAATGGTTTTATGAATTCTGTTGTTAGATATACCTCTAGAGCCAGGTGTTGGTGGCTCATGCTTTTAATCCCAGCATTTAGAAGGTAGAGGTAGGCAGGTCTCTGTGAGTTTGGAGCTAGCCTGGTCTGTATATATAGTTAGTTCCAGGATATCCAGGATTACATAGAGAAACTATCTTAAAAAGAAAAGGAATAGGTGGAGGAAGATGAGGGGGAGGGGAAGTGGAGGATGATAATGAAGAAGAAGAAGAAGAAATGCTCTAGAATATCCTTAATGGGGGCAAAAATAATCGATTAAAAGATTATGCAGCAACAGAGACCTCAGAATCTAATATGGCACACTAGAATGGGCCATAGTCCCTGGTCTGTAAACATGAGGAGGGGCTGGAAAATGAAATCCCTGACTTAATTCCAAGGCCTGTAAGTTGAGAGAACACAGGAGAAGGGAGTTCCACGGTGTGTTGCATAACCAGAGGGTTGATTACCAGAGTACTCGTGTCTAGCCTTCCAAGGTTAACTATTTGGAGTAATAGTTCCTAATCAACTATATATGCTGTGGGATTTGTGTCTTTAAAGAAATTGACTGTACAGTTTTGCAGTCTATCCTCTAAGTCCTACTCTAAGGAACTGGTTGTTTGATGTGAAGGACAAATGCCTAAGAGTTTTCAAAACTGCAAACGTTTATCTTAGAAGAATCGTTTCTCCTTGCTGTTAATGCTGGGAATGAAAACGTTAAGATAGCCTGGTGTGAGCCAGTGCTCTAACGTTGAATGCCGGCATGATTAACTCAAATCCTGTCTCTTAGGGAATTAGCATCCCAGCTCATTTGTCCTCCAGCAGCTATGCAGCCTCCCCACAGGTATCAGTGTTGAAACCAAAAGGGACGCCACAGTGCTTGCAACCAAATGCTGGCGTCGTCTCTTAGCTTGCTGGCCTGTGCATCCCTAGCCACTTCTCAGGGTCATGTTGACTTAAAATATCCTTGGGGAAGACCATGGGAAGTCAACATAGCCCTGCCAGGCCACAGTTATCAAGCCAGCTATGTCCATAATCATAATAGGGAGGTTTGGGAATCCAGATAAATTGCAATTTCCTTTTCTAGGCCTCAGCCTTCTGTCTCCCTTGTGCAGGGGACCATTTTGGACTCTGCAGTAGTGAAGAGAAGAAAGGCCTTTTTATTTTTGCAGAGGGCAAGGCAGAGAGAAGTCTTTCTTGAACATCAGATATAAAGATTATCTCTATACATCCACCAGTGAAAGGTTAGGAATACAATCTCTGACTTACGTTTTCTCACACCTCATAATGATAACTAAGTATTGGTAAATACAAGTCGCTGTTACTTTCCAGCACTGTGGGAAGTGCTTAAAGCTACTGTTATGTCATAGACGAAGAAAGGCTGGAGAGCAGTTAAGTAACTTGTCAAAGGTCACAGAGTCTTTAAGTGGCAGAGTCGTGGTTTGCGTCCAGTCTGACTCATCAGTCTTCCTTATAGCTTCCCAAAAGCAGGTTTCAAGAACAAGCAAGCTAAGGAATCACAGTGGAGCTCACCTGTGAGTGTATAACCTTTGGAGTTACATCCGAATGTGCAATACAAATGACTGTGGACCAGAAAGACCTCACAGTAAACACACTCACATGTGCTAGCTTTAGAACTCAGCCTGGTTTATTCCTGGCTGAGGACTGATATGTTGCCCATGTGAAGTGATGTATACCATGCTGCCATGACCTGTCAGTTCTTGGACATGAGCAAATATGAGAGTCATGTTTTAATGATCAAAACCCTTACATTTATAATACTTTATAAATTATAATTTTTACACGCCTTGTTTCTTGTTATCCATATAGCATGGCAATTTTCTTTTTCTATGAGCACTTGTTAGATTATTTTATTTTGTCTGTATGAGTGTTTTGCCTGCATATATGTGTGAGCACCATGTGAGGGCCTGGTGCCCATGGAGATGAAAACGAAGGGCAGAGATGTTTGTGCATTGTTATGCTGGTGCTGGGAATCAAACCCATTCCCTCTGCAAGAACAAGTGCTGTTGGCTGCTGGGCCATCTCCCCAGCCCTGCACTGAGCGTGCCCAGCAAGGCTGGCATTCATAGCAGGCTTCCTGTCAGAAACCGTAGCAGCAAAGCACCAATCCCCCCACGCACACACACACACTTTTTTGTGTGTTTGTTGAGACAGGGTTTCTCTGTGTAGCCCTGGCTATCCTGGAACTGGCTCAGTAGACCAGGCTGGCCCGGAAGCCAGAGATTCTCCTGCCTCTGCCTCTGAGTGCCAGGATTAAAGGCGTGCACCACCATGTCTAGCTTTCTTAGTTTCTCTTCAGTTCAAGGTAGTGGTGTTAGCTTTTGTTTGCCCCATACTATAGCTTTGTACATGTTCTAAGAGATTTCATGATTCTGCCAAAAAACATTTTTGGCTCAAAAATATAGGCAACCATATTCATTCTCGTATTTGGACTACGTATGCCAGGGTTCTGTTTTGTCAGGGCGGGGCTGCACTGTCATTGAATTAGATTTAAATGTGTTGGTAAAACATTTGGAGTAACTCCCAAACAGTCCAGTTTCCCCTTGGGGATGAAGAGTTCTCTGAGGCCAGAATCTCCCGTCACTGGTTGCCACACACGCCCTTGACTGCAGCAGGCACTGCAGTTTCTGAGTCCTCCTGTACAAGACCGGTTCCAAACAAATCTGTGGAAGCCACCAGACCCAGACTGAATCACACCCTTTGGGTAGTTTTGAGAACGGGAAACTGAATGTCCATTGTGATGAGGTGATATGTGACATTTCTGATCAAAAGTCCAGTAATGAGCGATTTAAGCATGCAGTTGTGTTAGTAACAGACGGGAGACAACAACTCCAGAGGAATGTGGATTGCTTGCGGCTAACCAGGACCTGTTAATCTGGTTAGTTTCTCTTCCATGCTTTTGAGAAAAGGCCTGATTCTTGAATCCCAGTTGGCTAGCATGAGTCAGGCAGATTCAGGCGTTTGAATCTGAATAGTGATTAGACTGAGCTGGAGTTTAAACTGTCGCTGGCCATCAGTTGCTCCTGTGGACTCACTAGTGGTGTAGTTGTTATTTTCTGAACTGTGAGGACATGTCTCATTTACACAACAGATAGGTCCTACAGGTCCCTGGGTACTAATAAATTGTTTTTAGGCTCCATTCTGCCTTAACTTTGACGTATGTCAGTAGACAAAAGATCTTTGTGGAAAGACATACTTCAAAGAAGGTCTAACAAGATGGGTTAATATTTTTATATTTAGAACTGTGTACTGTTTGTGTTGTGGAGGGGAGAGCATGTGTATGGAGTCCAGAAGGCACTGGCTCCCTAGAGCTGGAGTTACTGTTATGAACCACCCAATATGAGTACTGGGAACTGAGTTTACATCCTCTGAAAGAGCATACATTTGTGACCACAGAGCCATCTCTCCAGCCCTCTTTTCTTTTTTTTAAACATTCAGTGTGCATTCTTCTATATCAAGCCTGTGGAAATCAGAGGACCATGTGTGGGAATCAGTTCTCTTCTTATACCTTGTGGATTCTAAGGACCAAATTCAGGTTGACAGGCTTGGAGGCAAATGACTTTACTGAGACGTCTCACTGGCTCGGGTGCCTAAATTTTAATAAAGCTTTGTGGACCTTCCTTCCTTCCTTCCTTCCTTCCTTTCGTTTTTCAAGACAGAGTTTCTCTGGTTGTCGTAGAACTCACTCTGTAGGCCAGGGTGGCCTCAAACTCATAAGCTCTCCTGCCCCTTGGTCCTGAGTGCTGGGATTCAGCACCACCCATCTTACTCTGGCTAGTCTACAAGTGTCTACTATGCACTCTCATCCCAGACACTGGCTCTTCAAAGATGGCGTGTCACAGACACTGACTGTCCCTGCCAAGGCCGTTTTGAGGATCCAGTCCATTTAAATGAGAAATTCGAATGGCCTTTCAGTTTTAAAGATTAGTTTGGGTCCCATCTTCACAGTTTGGAGCCAGAATTCTTTCCTAGGAGCAGCATCTATAGGGGATTAATGTCAAGTAAGACTCTTAACATGCAGGCCCAGCTGCCAAAGCTGCATAGTCTGAAAAGATATCGAAAGGTAGGCCGCCCTTTTGTCAGTCTATGCGGTCAGGAAGCAGGACCAGGGCTGAGCTTTAGAATAAAGTACCGAGTATGCAAGGTTTAGTTTTATTTTCATTATGTGTATGTTCCTGGGTGTGGGTGGGTATGCATGTATGTATGTATATATGAATATATGAATGTATGAATGCAAATAACCAGAGTCCAGAAAAGAGTGTTGGATCCCTTGGAGCTGGAGTTGTAAGCGATTGTGAAGCCACCCAACATGGGAATTGAACTCAGGCCCTCTGTAAGAGTAGTACATGCAGGCTGAAGAGATGGCTCAGTGGTTAAGAGCACTGACTGCTTTTTCAGAGGTCCTGAGTTCAGTTCCCATCAACCACAGGGTGGCTCACGACCATCTGTAATGAGATTGGCGCCCTCTTCTGGCGTGCAGGCATACATGCAGGCAGAACACTGTACATAGTAAGTAAATCTTTTTTTAAAGTAGCTCTTAATGGCTGTACCATCTCTCCAGCCCACATCTTTAAACTTAGGCTAGTTTATGAAGGTGAAAAGGCAACTTCGTGAATCTCAAACTTGGTATTTATTGCTGGGGCAGTGGGTCATTTTGGAGTTGCAGTGTGTTGCCAAGAGGCAGTGTTCTCAAGGGATGTAATGGTGTTCTGCTTTTTGGCTGTGGATGACTAGAGGGAAAAAGGTCCAAGTCTTGGAAAGATGAGTCATAGATTCGGGAAGTTGTAAAAGCTGGACGCCCCGTGTCACTCCCACTTACTGAGCGCCCAGAGCCGGAGGGATGGGGTGGATGAGAAGTTAGAATCACTGACTTTGCTCTTTTTGCTGTAATTTCAGACCCGGATGCAGAGTCTACAGCCTGATCCAGCCGCCCGCTATCGAAACGTGTTGGAGGCTCTCTGGAGAATTATAAGAACAGAGGGCCTGTGGAGGCCCATGCGGGGGCTGAATGTCACAGCAACAGGCGCAGGGCCTGCTCACGCCCTCTATTTTGCCTGCTACGAAAAGTTAAAAAAGACATTGAGTGATGTAATCCACCCAGGGGGCAATAGCCATATTGCCAATGGTATTGAGCCTTCCTGTGCTGGTCCCCACTTCCCCAACTGTCTGGGCTTTGCTACTCTCAGTGCTTCCCAGCCTCGCATGGTTTGGGGCTGCAGCTTTGGGCTGGGGTAGGCCAGATTATAGGGGAGGGACTTCCAAACCTGACGCTCCGACAGCGGGCTGCTTCAACCCCACTCATCCTCAGCAAAGGTCACAGTGTCCTCCCTTACCTACAGCCTGACTTTCCTCTCATCTCCCTGGCATCAGCTTCTCATGCCTGGTAATGTGGAGACACTGAACTGCCCCACTATGTATTTCTTGGTAGTTGGGTGGTACCCTGCTTCTCGGGGCAGGGTTGGAGGCGACCCAGCCTCTCTCAAGGAAGACATTAATGGGGCCCTAGCTCTTCACCTCACCTTATCAGGATCCCACCTGACCAGAGGCAGTTGGTGTCATTGAGGACATGACCAAGCCTTGACAAGTGGATGGGGGTGGGGTTGAGGGACTGTTTGGAGAATCCAGATGCTGTAGGGTCTGGGTGGAAATAAAGGAAGACATAGCAATACAGGGTCCAAGATGAAGAGCCGTGTTGAGAGCAGAGCGTGGGGAATCGTGGTTTAGGGCCAAAAGGGAAAGTCTAGCTGGGCCAGTGATAGAGTGCTGGGATTTAGAGACCGGTCAGCAGCTTGCAGGATAAGGAGCAGGTTAGATGATGGGGGTCTAGCTACCTGCCCCCCATTCTACCTGCACCGGTGGCCATTCTGCTGGCATGCCTGTCCAGAAGTGCATCTGTTTCCTGCCGGGCATAGCTGCATTTATTCTTAGAATCCCATACTGAAGACATCTGGGCTGCAATCTTTGCTCCCTCTGGGCCTTCCTGTCAGATATGGAATATGCAGTGATGACGGTTTTTATATTTTTCTAACATTTTTTTAGTGATGACCTTTTTAAGTTAGGGGTATATCTTCCTTCCTGGGAGCAGGAGTCAGGAGCAGTGGGTTCTAACTCTTAGCATTCCTTCCCTCACCTTTGCCTGGGGCCTCAGTGACCTGCTCCCTCCCTCGGCCTTCCATGTGGCAGTTGTTCTTTCTCTCCTTTGCAGGTGCAGCCGGATGTGTGGCGACATTGCTTCATGACGCAGCCATGAATCCAGCTGAAGGTAATGATTCCTGAGCCATCCCTCCTCCTGAGCAGCTGCCGCTTCATGGCTGCTTCTGTTTCTGCCTTGCAAGGAAAACCAGAGCACAATTTGTGTGGCAAATCCTCTTACTTATGTATACCACTAGATGGCACTTGGGATTTAATTCATCTTCAAGGTTTTCTTGGAAAAAGTGATGGCTCTGTTGTCTTAGTCCTGTGCTTTCCTAGAAGCCCACTCCATAGCATATCTGATCTCTGGTTTGTATCAAGTTATTTTATGTTTCTTCAAGGAACATAGTTTTTAACATTTTAAAAAATAAAATATTGCACGTATTGGAATGTAGACAAAAGTGAAAGACTAAATGGTATATTATAACTCTTTCTTTGCTACAAGGGTAGTAGCTTTTTAGGTGGAGGGAAATTCTCCAAAATCATTCTGTAAGAATTGAGGGGATCAGCCAATCGCAAGGGGCTAACATGGCTGCCTTGTGCCTTCAGCTCAGTAGGTCTGGCAAGACTCTGGGGTGTACGCGGCTAAAGCTGGCTAGAGGTGCACAGAACTCAAGCCATGTTATGTGCCTAAGGGAATGAGAACTGTTTACAAAAGTGAAGTCAGCACTTTGGAATAAGAATTGTAGTTTTACATGGTAGTGTTTTCTTTTGCCTTCCTTCTCAACTTTGAGTTCAGTGTTTCCATCATAGCAAAGGGACGGAATTGCAGGACTCTGCACTACAGCATGCACGGCTGCTGACTCTGCACTACAGCATGCACGGCTGCTGACTCTGCACTACAGTATGCACGGCTGCTGACTCTGCACTACAGCATACATTGCTGTTGACTCTGCACTACAGCATGCACGGCTGCTGACTGCACTACAGCATGCACGGCTGCTGACTCTGCACTACAGCATGCACAGCCGCTGACGCTGCACTACAGCATGCACGGCTGCTGAGTCATCTGTAGTTGAGAAAAGTTAAGATAAGAGGTCTTCATTTCACAGAGACCCTCTGAGGTTACTAAGCTGCAGATATACTGGGTGCTATCTGTTTGATTTTTAGGAAATCCTACTAAGAATCATTTTAAGAAATTTCTTATTAACTCCCCTACCCCCGCCTCTCTCTAAAAGAGAAATACAAACTCAGGAAACTCACTCATTCTTTGTTTTCTCCCCACCCCACTGGCGGATCTGCTGACTTGGAACCTGAATTGGGATACTCAATGTCACTGGCTGGTTGCTGTCCCCATTTCTCTTCTGGTGGCACTCAGTGGTCAAGCAGAGGATGCAGATGTACAACTCACCGTACCACCGGGTGACAGACTGTGTTCGGGCAGTGTGGCGAAATGAAGGGGCCGGGGCCTTTTACCGCAGCTACACGACCCAGCTGACCATGAATGTTCCTTTCCAAGCCATTCACTTCATGACCTATGAGTTCCTGCAGGAGCACTTTAACCCCCAGAGACGGTACAACCCCAGCTCCCACGTGCTCTGTGGAGCCTGTGCAGGAGCAGTAGCTGCCGCCGCCACCACCCCACTGGACGTTTGCAAAACACTGCTCAACACCCAGGAATCCCTGGCTTTGAACTCAAACATTACGGGACACATCACAGGCATGGCTAGTGCCTTCAGGACGGTCTATCAAGTAGGCGGGGTGACTGCTTACTTCCGAGGGGTACAGGCCAGAGTAATTTACCAGATCCCCTCCACAGCCATCGCATGGTCTGTGTATGAGTTCTTCAAATACCTAATCACGAAGCGGCAAGAAGAATGGAGAGCAGGCAAGTGAAGGGATGCTGAGTGGACCCGGGTCCGACCGGATGGCTGCATCCTGCCCTTCCAGCGCATTCTCTGCTGGCACACTCCAGTCTCAGGAGTTGGAAGGAGGAGAGAGCTTGCTCCAGGCTGTAGTTGGCTAACACTAGTTCTTGCCAATGTCTGTTGCCACTGTTGTCTTTCCTCCTGGGCTCTGCAAGTTCAGCAAAGCCCACCACAGTACCTCTGACACCGTCTCCATCCTGGGCCTGGCAACCTGCTCTAGACTGTTGCAGAGGATAAGCAGCACATCCCCTGGTTCCTATTAAAAAGAAAAAAGCCTTTAAATGTTGTGTTGGGTTTGTCTTGCCAAAAGGGGCAGGCAGTGCTGTTCCTAACATGACTTGAAGTGTAAGTCAGAGGAGGGCTTTGAGTATGTCTGTATTTGTTTCTGCTGACTTGTGGTGACTTGGGTGTAGGCCTTGTTTCCCTTACCCAAGTAGTCTGCTTCAAGGGTCTCCCTGATGCCAGGAGCACCCGGCCTGTACCTGCTGCTCCCTCAGCCGGTGCACCTCCTCCCCTTGGCACCTTTTCCTTTAGTCAGCAGCTGGGCCTGGGACCAATGATCTGGTCATCTGGTTCTGCCTGAGTAGTGGACGCTGACCTGGGGCACTCTGTCTTCCAGTATAGTTACTGAGTTCAATTGCTCACTGACGCTGCACATCCTTGAAGATTGTGTGGCAAGACTTCACTTCTCATCCTTAGTGTTTATTTTGTGATATGGAGAGAGCCCAGGGGCCCCCTGAGTGTTTTACCACTGAGAGTCATCATCACCCTACCTGAAGGCTTTACAATGTACTTGAGCTTACACGATCTCATTTAGTTCTGACAGAACAATGAAGTAGGCTGTTTGGCTGACAGGAGCTCAGGGAGGCTGTGACATGCCCAAGGCCTCACAGTAGGCTCGGAACAGAAGCTCTGATCCGGACCGTTTATCCGGATCTAACTGCAGATAGGAAGTGAGCTGAGCAGGAAGGGCTCTGAGTAAAGACACTTCCCACCTGCTGTTCGAATGGATACTTGTCTAGAGACCTCTGAGGTGGGCGGGCCAGCTGCTAGCAAGAAGTCCACATCCCTGTCCCCTGTCGTCTTTCATTGACCACTCAGGAGTGATCAGGCATTTCTCAGGCGTCCCTGGCTAGGGGAGAGGGAAACACTTTAGTCTTCAAGGAGTGTCTTGTCTGGAGAAAGATGTATAAACAGACTAGAAGACAAATGGCATGAGAGTAGTTTAAACCTGGGATACCCCTGGAGGAGGTAAGAATCCTAGTCTAGCCTTGGAGGACTGGAAGTAGACTTGGAAGAAATGACACGTAGGTGGCCCCAGGACAGATGAGCTAAGTAGGGGGAAAGGGAGGGGAGTTGGTTAAAAGCTTGGAGGTGGGAGAGTAGTTTTTGACAAGACTGAAACTGGGTGAGGTTGCAGCTGGAAAGTGGAGCAAGGGCTGGGGCTTAGAGCAGTGCTCAGAGGTTCAGAGTTTATCCTGGGGCGAAGCAAAGCATTACAAAGTTTAAGTGAGGCGGGCGTGATCATATTCACCATTTAAACAGACCACTTGGGCCTCTGGAGAAGGATTAAAGAGAGCAAGACTGGACAGGCAAGCAGGCCATGTAGAAAGCTGTTAGTCAGGCAGCTGCATGGTGGTCTGCAGGGGACTGAGGAGACTGGAGCCATGTCAGGGTTGCAGGAGCAGATTTAGCTACGGAATAAACCTTGTCATCCTTCTACCTGACAGCTCCTCAAGCATCTGGGAGGATTGTCTGAGTGCACTTGAAAACAACTGTCAAGCAAACAGTAGGCTGCTGCCTCTGCTGTAGGGAGGGAGAGAAAAGATGTTAGTGGTGGCCATTGGAGCTAGGGTTGCCTGTAGATACAGTTGCTGCACTGCTGTTACAACAGAGGTCATGCCAGATGCTTTACAAGAATGTAAGCAGTGGCTACTTCTCAGCACGGACTGAGCCACAAAAACAAAGGAGCAGCTCTCTGGACTTAGCATTGCAGTCAGCTTTCTGGAAATAGTGTTGGCCCTGTATCTGACCTGCATTAGGCACAGTGACAATAAGGCTCATTTTTCAAGAAGGGGGTGAGGGGTCATTTCTGGAGAAACGGTGACCCCTATAGGCCCTCTGGCTCTAATGCGGTTCACAAATTACAAAATTGAATAGAAATTACACAAGTGACCTCTCAACTTCCAGTTGTGATCTGGCTACTGGAAGATGTTTCACTTGGTGTTTGGGTGAGGCCATAGGTTCTGGTGGGTCTCAGTCTAACCACCAGACACAGACAGAAAAATGTTACAGGGCCAAAGTCTAGGATGCCAGTGACCAGATACCTGGGGCGTTTCTGTTGAACTCCCTGCACCCAAGAGGCTGTGGGTGTCTGGTGGCTCTCAAGGTCCAGAGCCTTTTAGATATGTTTGTGACATACTTTGAATACCCCAAGGGTCCGATTTCAGCACATTGCTATACACCAGGGAAGATGAAAAAAAAAAAAGGCACAATTTAGAGAAAAACCTCAGTTGGTTACGTGAGACAAATGTAAATAAAAAAAAAACCTGAAAATGACAAAGGACACGCCATAGTTTGTACTGGATTTTGCAGGATGGTCAGTTAACAGAGAAGGGTGGATAGCAAGAAAAAAAGACTTCTAATCCTAGAGAATGTTGCATTGTTGATGATGATGACTTATTCTGCTGTCCTAGAGATAACCTAATACATCATGCATGCTAGGCAAGTCCCCCCCCCCCCCCCAGCTACAGCCCTAACTCTTGTTTTTGTTTTTGATTGTTTGTTTGTTTATTTTTTTGAGATAGGTTTCACTTTGTAGCCCAGGCTGGCCTCAAACTCACAATCTTCCTGTCTCAGCCTCCCCAGTGCCATCAACCAGACTAGCATATGAATGCTTTGGTGTCATTTTTTCAGTGTGTGTGTGTGTGTGTGTGTGGCGCTGCTGCAGGTTGGCCCCAGGCCCTTGTGCATACTGAACAATCCTGCAACTGGGGCACATCCATGGATATTTTCTATTCATTTTCAAAAGTGAGATGTCACTGCAATCAGCTTTTATATAACAGAATAAAACACCTGTTTCCCTGCATCATTATATCTCTGTCACTGTAGAATAAGTGGTCACACCGCACTGCTGGATAAATGTGTAGGTCCAGTCCGTTCTCTCGTATACTTCTATTAGAAACAGCAGCAGTATTTAGACTCTGAGCAAGAGAACAGTAGAAGCTAGATACAGAGATGGGAGAAAGGGGAGAAACAGTTCGAATGGCTTCTGCCAGAGCCCGAGTGAGAATCTCGGGACAAGGAGGTTCCTCAGAAGCATCAGGTAGCTCCATCCCTGCTTTCTGTGCGTGTGAACTTGTCACTACTCAAGGCCATCAGTAGTGTTGTATGGAAGTTCCTTCCAAAGAGTCCATGGTCTCCTGCTTCACTCAGGGGTCCTCTTAGTCCCCTGCCCTTGCGGCCTCTGGAATAAAGGCCAGATTCTTCATCAGGACCCATCGGGCTTTACATAATTTGGCCCAGGCCCTCTAACCCCAATCTGCCTCCAGAAGGTGAGACAGTCTTCAGTGTCTTCAAAGCCTAAAGTGTGCCTTCTGGGGCCACATTTATTACTTTAAAAGGCTTTGTGGGCAGTCTGTCTACACTATCAGCAATACTGCACAGCAGTTGAGACTGGGCATGCTATCCACGTCCAGCAGATGGAAATAGACTCCTGAGGGGTTTCTGCACCATTCCCATGAGTAGTCAGAGCTCCACAAACAGCCTGGGAACCCCAGCATCAGCGCACCTACATTCACTCACTTAAGACAGCCTTTCTTTAGAAATTGAGGCATTTAAGTCTTCCTGTAATTTTCACCTCTGATGGCTCCCTCTGCCTGCTGGGGCAGCACAGAAGCTCACTAATCTCCCTCCTCCCTGACAGCTCAGAGATTCCGAGAGAGCTGTCATGTCACCCAGGGAGGGGCGGGGCACAGAGCCTGGATTTGACTTGGCAGCTAAGAGGTATTGGGAAGATCTGACTGAACCCAAACACAAGAAAACCTTGAGACAGGGATTCTAGCTGAGGGAGTCTAGGCTACCCCTAGACAGAGATGAACAGGGAAATTGCCACTGGGTTATGGTTTGGTACTCAGGTGGGAACTTGTGCCAGGTTGTCTTGTACTCTAGACTGAGTGTGTCTCCAATAGACAAGTCCCATTCTTGTATGGCTTTCTGCACTTCAGACTTAGACCTACTTCAATGTAGAACAGTTGTGGTCAGACACCAAGATTTAAGAGAGGAAATATTGCCCTTGCCCCAAAGATGGACCATTTCCCCTTGCAGCCAGTTACCAAGAGGACGAGGGCACAGCAGCTAGGCCTACACCGTGGTCAACGAACGCTGTGTGTTACTGTTATAACCATGTAAGGCCACGGTCTCCAATTATTCAAACACTAATCAAAGGGACGTCACTTAGAGAATGATGTGACCCAAGCAGAAGTATCAACACCTAAACGAAGGCTGAGCCATCCAAAAGGAGTGAGTGTGGAGAGATGTGTAGGATTCAACTGAACATGGCACCCAGATGACTCAGGTTTCAGAGCAGTATTGTGGGGCACCTTTCAGATTTCTGAGACAGCAGTTTTCTTGCTGAGGGCGGGACAGGAATAATGTAGGTGGGTGTTTTGAGCTGAACAGACTGGTAGTATCCGCAATATGGATTTAGGATTCAACTGTACAGAAGTATCACTAGACCATAGAGTAGATGAAGAAGGCAGATGTTTAACTACTGTTCTTTAATCCCTTTTTAAAAATAGCCTAAAAGCTGGGCATGCTAGCACATGCCTATAATTCCAGCACTTAAGAGACTGAAGTGGGAAGATAATGAGTTCAAGGCTAGCTTGATCTACATAGCTAGAATCTATCCACAAAAGCCAAAATAAAATGAAAGAGGCGCGCATGTCCACGGAAAGGTCAGAGGACAGCTTTCAGCAGTTAGTTGTCTCTCCTCCCGCTATGTGGATTTTGAACTGGGTCATTGGATCGCACTTTACCCACTGAGCCATCTCACCGACCCTCAGGGAGATTTAAAAGAAAGAAGAAAAGAAAGAGAAAGAAAAGAAGAATGAAAGAATGAATGATGAAAGAAAAACAGAAAGAAAGAAAAGAAAAGAAAGAAAGAAGCTGGCAGATGCCTTTGTTGCTTTTCTCCTCTTGCTGCAGCCATGGCCAACCCCACCATGTTTCTTTGACATCATGGCCCATGGCAACCCCTTGGGCGGCATCTCCTTCGAGCTGTTTGCAGACAAAGTTCCAAAGACAGCAGAAAACTTTCGTGCTCTGAGCACTGGAGAGAAAGGATTTGGCTGTAAGGGTTCCTCCTTTCACAGAATTATCCCAGGATTCATGTGCCAGGGTGAGGACTTCGCACATCATAATGGCCCTGGCGGCAGGTCCAGCTATGGAGAGAAATTTGAGGATGAGAACTTCATCCTGAAGCACACAGGTCCTGGCATCTTGTCTATGGCAAATGCTGGACCAAACACAACTGGTTCCCAGTTTTTTACCTGCTCTGCCAAGACCAGGCGGCTTGATGGCTACATGTGTTCTTTGGGAAGGTGAAAGCAGACATGAACATGGTGGAAGCCATGGAGCATTCTGGGTCCAGGAAGGGCAAGACCAGCAAGATCACCATTTCCAACTGTGGACAGTTCTAATTCTTTTGACTTGCGGGCATTTTATCCATCAAACCATTCCTTCTGTAGCTCAGGAGAGCACTCCCACCCCATCTGCTTGCAATACCCTGTAATATCTGCTCTCACTGAAGTTCTTTGGGTTCCATATTTTCCTCATTCCCTTTCAAGTCTAGCTGGATTGCAAAGTTAAGTTTATGATTATGAATTGGAATTAAATAAGAAAAAGAAAGTATCTGACATGGTTGAAGGACCTAGCACGTTCAAATTTTGCCAGGTAGCCCCATGGACAGGAAATTTGTGAAGATGTTGGGGTCTTTATGCTGACTGAAGCCTGCCTGGGCACCACCTGGAAACTTAGACAGACTTAGACTGTGAACCCAGGTTCCTTCTCTGAGCAATCTTTGGGTTTTGATTTCAAGGTCTTCAAATGAAAGTGGTTGCAGGGGGCTCTCTGCATTGTATCCAGTGAGCTCTGTTTAAAGTTGATAAATGTTAATCACATCTACAAAATGCTTTCATACCAGTATGCAGATAAATGTTTAATCAAGCAGCCCCCCAGTTGTTTAGCCAAGTAAACATTAAATTAACATGGTTGTCTAGCCAACTGAGCATAAATTTAGCCATCACAAGCATCTGCTGCTTAGAAGACAAGCATTCTTTTCTGCTGGGTAGATGAAAGAGTAGGCCCTCTGGGCCATAGAAGCTCAATGTTCCGCCTTCCAACAAACTCTCTCTCTTTGGTCTAGCTTTTGTTTTTGTTTTTCTGTATTCAGGATTGAACCTAGAATATCACTCTATCTCTAAACTATAATTCCCGGGCTTTAGGAGAAAGAGAGAGAACAAGAGAGAGAGAGAGAGAGAGAGAGAGAGAGAGAGAGAGAGAGAGACAGACAGACAGACAGACAGATAGACAGACAGACAGAGGGAGAAGAAGAGAGAGTCACAGAGAGACAGAGAGCTTGAGAGAGAGAGAGACAGACAGACAGACAGACAGATAGACAGACAGAGGGAGAAGAAGAGTCACACACACACACACACACACACACAGAGAGAGAGAGAGAGAGAGAGAGAGAGAGAGAGAGAGAGAGAGAGAGAGAGAGAGAGAGAGGACTTCAGAAAGATAAAGAGTTTTAGAGAGACTTTCATTAAAGTTGCTAAGGCTGGCTTTGAACTCACTCTACAGCCCAGACAGCCTTGAAGTGATTCTGCCTCCACTTCCTGGGAAGCTAGGATCGCAGATCTAATATGCCACTGAGGCCCAGCTTCAGTTTGTTATTTTATATCAATCCATCCACTTACATTCCCCTCCCCCATCTCTCCTGCCATCCATAAACATCTTCATCTGTTTTATCCTAAGAACAAAAACTTCCTCTTGCATAGCCACAACACACTTATCGAAATAAGAAACTGTAACCTGTAGGCTAAAAATGACATTTTGTTGCTACATGCTGGGGTCAGGTCTCAAGCAAAGCAAATGAAATGGAAATGGGGGCAAGCAAGGAGGAGACTAAAGGGGGAGAAACCTTATCCTTGTCTATCACAGATGTCTGACAACTCTTAGGTAGGGGACACCCCTCACCAACCTGCTCCGGACATGAGTTGGCTGGCTGTTAGGATCCTCGAGTGGCCCCGAGGCTGCCAAGTTCTTCTGCCTCCCTTTCCTCTCGAAGGCCCCTTTCTCAGGCTCTGAGCTGCTTTGACATTTTTACACTACCTAGTCCAGGCTGACACCCGGCTGGAGCAGGTTCTGAGTAGGGCCTCTGTGAGCCAGAGGCCGCACAGGACCAGTAGATACCCTGTTTCTGGGAGCTGGAAGGTGGCCAGGCTGGGTGCGAAGCTAGGTGCAGCTTCTTGGCTTTAGGCAAAGATCAGGCCTGGCACTGTTTGTATCACGTTAATGGCTTGACACGGCTTCCATCTGAGAACAAGACGTTAAAACAGCTTCGGAGTGAGGACTTAAATGAGGGATTTAGCTTGTCTCACAGGCGTTCTGAGAGACAGCTCTAGCCTTCCAAGGGCACATTCCAGGTAAGAATAGCCTTGTTTTAGCAGTAGGTCTCAGTATGAAATACTCTGGACCATTTTTCCCCCCACAAAACGTATTGAGCACATGCTGCTTCCAGGGACCGAGTCTCCTTGTGCAGCTCAATCTAGACTGCAACTGACTGAAAATTCAGACCAGCCATGAACGGCAATCCTCCTGCCTCAGTTCCCCGAGTGCTGGCATTATTGGCATGTACTAACGTGCCTAGCTCAAAGTCTGTAGCTTAAACTTTTGCATATCCACGATGTTCTGAACCCTGTTCATTCTTACAACGCAGTCCTGAGGTGTTTAAAAGAGAGAGAGAGAGAGAGAATCGGTTCACAGATAAAACCAAAAATCTGAAAAGCTGGAAACGTGCCTGAATTATCGTGGCAAGGACACAAGCCGGAGAAGCAGGGTTCCAGCCAAGAACTCCCAAGGCAGCTCACCTCTGGCTCCAGGGACACCTGCACAGTTGGAGACATCTCTGCTTGTGGAAACCCAGGACCCAGACAAGAGGCTGAGGCTCCGCGCTCTAGCAGAGCCGTGAAGGAGGTTTTGATGTCTTTCTTTCTGGTTGCTCCTGGGCTGGGATCCCAAGGCCTCTGAGCATGTCGGATGTCAGTCTAATATCTCTATAACTGCCACGTTTACTGTCTAGAGAGTCAAGAATCCCACAAAGGATGAGTTTCTAGGAAGGTCTAACTGCTCATGCGCGATATCCAGAGAGGCCAGGCAAGGGGTGCTGCATGCCCTTCTCTGCACGGAACGCTTCTGTTTCGCTCGCTGTCCTGCAGGTGGCGCCATGTCCCTCTCACATCTTCCTGGTCTAACTCCAGAGCTATCTTTCTGAATTCTCTCTGAATGCCCTACCTTCATCCAGGGCATGAGTCTTTTTCTCTCTCTTGTATGTAGCACTGTCTTTGATGCTGCCTTTCTTCTCAACGTGAGGCCTAGGACCTCTCTGTCACCTGCACAGAGGGCTGGACAACAAGCTCAACTAAGCATTCTGTTTAGAAAGAGCAATCTGAACTTTACAGCAGTCCCTTGTTGCTACCTTAGAAATAAGGAACTGGGCTCAGAGAAGTCTCTGGCAGGTCAGATCCCAAATGCACATATATAAGTCTATATACATGACAGCTTCCTCTCTCTCCCAGAGTACCCTCTCCTCTCCTGACTCACGTGGTCTACAGTCTTGTGGTCAGTTATTACTCTTCCTTGTGGAAAGCAAAGAAACCCGAAGATACCTGGGAGAGCTCTTTCTAATCCTTGGGCAGGACAGGATTGTGTCCTCTGAGGAATGTGACACAGGATCTGTGTCACCTATTCTTAAAGGACTGTCCTTGAAGTCACCTTGTGTCCAGCGCAGATGAGCATCATTCATCCTGTGAGAGATACCTCCTTTTTCTTTTTATCTAAGGTTTTGTTTTATTTATATGAGTACACTGTAGCTGTCAGGCACACCAGAAGAGGGCATCAGATCCCATTACAGATGGTTGTGAGCCACCATGTGGTTGCTGGGAATTGAACTCAGGACCTCAGGAAGAGCAGTCAGTGCTCCACTGAGCCATCTCTCCAGCCTGAGATACCTGCTTTTTTCACCCTGGCCTTTCCATGGGAGTAGCAGCCATGTCCCTTGTCTCAAGAGGCTGAATGTGGAGGTAAACCTACAGCTGGGCATGGGGTGCCTGCATGCAACCCCAACACTTAGGGAGGCTGAGGCAGAGGGATTGGGCTATGCAGTGGGACCTGTGAGGGGAAGGAAGGAATAGGCCATCTTGCCTATGGGGCAGATGTACAGTCCCTTGGGGACAACAGTGACAGTCTCAGTACTGTGACAACATGGGCCGTTGGGTTTGTTCATGTATAATTTTCCAGGACTGTATGGCATAGAGGCCACACAGACGGAATGGCAAGAGATGGGAAAAAGGAACCTGGTTACAAGTTTGTGAATTCGATGAAACTGCAAATTTCTCTGTCTGTCTGTCTGTCTGTCTCTGACCCCACCCCCAAAGTGAGGGGGGATTTAAACAGTTGGGAGATCTGAGTTTTTAGGGATGCCTACCTCATATAAACTGTATTGTAAGGCATTAGGGATTGATTTCCTTTGTTACATGGAGATTAAAACAAACAAACAAACTCTACTCTCAAATCTACTAGCAAATAGGAGAGGACATGTTAAAAACTACAGTATTCATAGACACAGATGTTATACGAACGTATCTTTTCTTGTTAAAGTGGATACACCCCAGGTAGGTTGCAGCTCAGTGGTAGAGTGCTTGGTACCATGTCAGAAGTTCTGGGCTGGATTCAGTCAGCATGGGGTACAGCATTTGGAGGCAAGAGGCTCAGGACCTCAAGATCACCTTCAGTACAGAGCAAGTTCAAGCCAGTCTGGGTTACTTGACAGCTTAACCCCAAAACAAATTAACAGGCTCACAAATAAATGAGGCCGTATCATCGAGAGTAGAATGAATGTAACTGATAGTTTAAAGATCAATTCTTTCATTTTACTGCTTATAATCAATATTAGTATTTTGTCTTTTCTCTTCCATCTGTATCCAAAATCCATGTATGTAAACACATGGCTATATGCACACTCCCCTCACCACAAGCCTGTGGGCCCTGTGTGTGTTAGGCAAGTGCTTAAGCCATGAGCTATACCTCAGACCGAGAATTTGATTATTAATTAGAGCAGTAATTTTCATCTACATTGCTTTGGCTAAAGTTTTAGAAATGAGCTGTTAAGTCATTCTTCAGTCCCTTTGTTCCTTAAATACATAGTTATCAAGACTGGTTACACCAGATTGTTCCCCCCATCTGCCAAAAAGGGCAAGAAACCTCTACAGTTAAGTTTCTCAGTCTGAAAATGAAGATGCCTCAAGGGCCAGATGGGGTCCCACCTGGGAAAATGCTCAGAAGCAGTGCAGAGCAGCAGGAAGCACTTATAGGTGGGAGATAGGATTCGCAGCTTTCTCTGTCAAAGCAGAGCTAGGGAAAACATACTCAGTCCCACGGACAAGTCCTAACAATCAACAGCCAAGTACTGGTTCCCAAGATACTAATAAGCCATTCTCTCTGCCTCCAACACTTAAATGAGTCATTCTTTCTAGGTAGAGGTAAAGTGTCCCCCTCCCCAAAGTAGCTCTAATGTTGTCACAACAACAGTAAATCTGACTTGGAGAAGGATAGGATCTGTAGCTCAGTACCATCATGTTACCATCTGCAGACTGGCTATCTCCTTGGTACGAAACCAGAAATGCTGGGTGGGGAAGACGGCACAATCTCCTTCCCTCCCAGGGCTCATTCTACAGCGTGCTGGGAGGCACAGGC
Source organism: Micromys minutus (assembly GCF_963924665.1). NCBI lineage: Eukaryota > Metazoa > Chordata > Mammalia > Rodentia > Muridae > Micromys > Micromys minutus. The sequence goes on from NC_137971.1 coordinate 17,061,801, forward strand.
AAAGCCTGGTATCCGTTGACAGTCAGCAACCTTACGAGACCACACAGAGCCAATAAACATCATCTCCCTGGACTTTAATAAGGTTTTGAATGGTTCCCACTTAAGGAGCCCTTGAGAAACTTGGAAAATCTGGCCGAGTGTGAAAGTTTTATTAAGCAGGATGTTGGAAAAGTCTGTGGTGCCATTTAGCAGCCCCCAGAATCCCTGTTGGCATTAATTGGCTTCAGCCTAGGTGGCCCACAACTTTCCTTATCTTATCCTTCCCCTGCCTTTTCCCTAATCTCAATGGCCCTTTAAACTCACAGTGCATCCTTCCCGGGGACTTGTGCAGCTTTGAGCAGGGTTGTAAACTGGGACTTGCATAAAAATCAGGGTCAAGGGACGTGTAACAAAATGATTTAAGCTAAATCCACTTTATGTTTTGACCGAAGCATCTAAAAACATTAAACAATTCTGTAATATACGTCAGCCGAGTATGCAAAGCATAAAACCTTCTTTCAAAAATAAACTTTGTTCTCTGCACTCAGTTCATTTGTATCAAGGGTATGGTCTGGGCAGGGGAAGAGCCCAGCCAACGAAAGCTTTCAAAGAGTAGAAACCCCCCGACTCTGGTGTGAGCGGCTGGCCGCACTGTGGACTCACAGGAGGCTGAGAAACCACCCGTGTTTCTGCCTCTCTCTTAGACAATCAATCTTGTAAACTCTCGGCTCTTTAGCTGTAAGTGGCAGGAAAAAGAAATGGGAGAGCGATAGCCGGAGAAATTTACAACCAGTTTTCTGCACGTTCCTAAACACAAAGCACTTGCTCTCCTCAAAAACCAGGCAAAGAGAGCCTTAGTTCCCTGGATCAGCCAGCTGCGCATGGGTGATAAGCCACACCTCTGGCCCTCAGAACCTATGTGTATGTGCATATATGTATGAGTATGTTGTATACATGTGTGTCACATCGTAGAAAAGGTAAGGCTACACACGCTGATGGTGAAGACATGAATATTTCTTAGGCACCAGCGTATTTTATCTGAATATTCATTTGAATACATAAGCAATACATGTTCAACGCATTACTTCAATTAAGAAGTTTTAACGCTACATTTCTTTATTTGGTGATGGGTGTGCCGTGGTGTGCCTGTGGATTGAACCGAGGTCATTGGTCTTGGGACCAATCAAGCCATCTTTATCTACTGAGCCATCTTGCCAGGCCTTGTGTTTGGTACATTCTTGCAAAAACAAAGGAACAGTGTGACTTGTGAAAAGCTGCATTTTGCCTAGACATTCTCTAGAATTAGATACACAAGCAGGACTGGGTGGGGGTGGGGATGGCTCAGTGGTAGAGTGTATGTAGTATGCATGGGACTTGGAGTTTGACCCCCAGCACTCCCCCCAAAAGTATGCACATAATAAAACCATTGGAGAAAATAAATTTAATTTAAAAAAAAGCAAAAAACTATACTCCAACCAATGAAATGAAATAAAATAGTTACCTTTAAGTATTGTTCTCTCTGTACTTGAGATGTTTATTACATGTTAACCCAACACATTCAACTTGTGGTCTATTTTCCTCAGACAATACTGCATGTATTTTCCATGTTGTTGGTTTGGTAATCCTCTGCCTTGGAGTTAATGGCCAGGCAGTAGTTAGTGACAGCCAAAGTCTGCTTACCCACCCGATGCCCCTCCCAGCACTGGCCACTGGTAGTCTTTAATATTTGCTATTATACAGTGTGTTGTGATTAAAATCTCCCCGTAGTTTCTTCCTCTCTAGTTTGGATTATTTCCCTAGCATTCCCAGAAGTGGAATTACTGGGTCAAAGGGTGTGACCATGCTTAAGACTCTTGATCCAGCATGCCAAGTTCTTTTCCGAAACGATTGAACTGATTTTTCACTATTTGTGGCTTGCTCTGTGTGAGAAATTCTGGGGATGGACATCTCTTTCTGGGGAAAGGGCTTCTCATCTACGGCTTGGCTGAAATTTCTACCCCTTTGTTCAGCTGTTTCAGACGGCTTCCTTCAAACTCTGTTGACAATGTTTGGCTATCTGATGACTGGCTAGAAGATTTATATTGGTCCCCCTGTCTCCAGGCTCTTCCTGCCTTCAGTCTGTTTTGCACTTGTGGCCAGATTAACTCTTTTGGAAACACGGCCTGCTGCCTGTTCCTGCCCTACTCGGAAATGGAGTGGTTTTCTTTCCCCTCCAGGATTAAGTGCAGGTTCTTCTCCAAGGTCAAGCCAATCTTCCGATTTTCCACACCCCAACAGAAACCTTTGTCTCTTCTCGCTTCAGCCCCAAATCGTGTCCCCCCACTTGTTCCTTTGCTCAGGTTGTCCCCCCCCCATAGGATTCCTCCCCTTCCTCCTGCCTACTCCACACTCTCTGCTGACAAGCTGCTACAGTCCTGCCAGCCCGCTGTGAGAGTTCCAGGAGTCAGGAACTCAGAGACACGGGGAAGCAAGAGCAAAGAGGATGCCGGGCATGTTACTGGGCCAGGGAACATGGATTCTTCTCCCCCTTAGAGGCATGAATAGACTGGCCAGAAAGCCAGAACCTGACAAGCCTCGGAACCCCCGATGCCCTCCATGTAGGCCTGAAGAGGGACCTAAGAGAAAGCAGGATTATAGGCTAATAATATAATAATACAATAATGATTACCATTATGATTAGTTTCCCTTTGAGAAGCTAAGATCTAAATATATATATTGGCTTAAATACAAGAAGAAATCACTGATAGTTACAAAAAAAAAAAATCTTCAGGAAGTCAGTCCAGGGCTAGAATAGCAGCTTTCTGCCGATTGAGGGACTAAAAACTCTTTTTCTTTTTTTAGTTAAAAAATTGTATAGAGTGGTACAGTGGGAATGTGGTGTTCATGGAAGCCAGGCTAGACATCAGGTTCTCTGGAGCTGAGGTTCCACAGGAACCCCACAGGAAGTGGGAGCTGGGAATCAAATTCCAACTTTCTGCAAGAGCAGTGTGTGCTCTTAGCCACTGAGACATCTCCTAGTCCCAAGGACCCAAACTCTTTAACTTTTTGCAGTGCCAACCCTGGGCTGTGTCCCTCCTTCTTGGTCTCCTAAAGAGCAGTCAAGACACAAGCCATTGGCCATGTAGTCTGGACCATTAACAGGCAGAAGTACAAATGTCACCTCCATCTGGAGGAATTTGGAAATTCCATATGATTCTTCTATTCAGAACTTGCTGGCCTCATCCATGGCTGCCCCTAGCTGCAGAGGAAGACCCCGCATAGAAAGAACCCGATGGAGATCAGGGTTCGGTTACTAACAACAGGTTTCAGCAACCATAGCCAATAGTGTCTGCTATCAACCCTCAAGGTTCTGGGAAAACAATTTACCTCCCTCATTTCTTCCCATTTCTCTGTCACCTCTAAGCAAGTTTTTAGTGGAAAGGAATATAAGACCCAGACTGAGCCCAGAGCCTGGGCTCTTCACCTTCTTAGGTGATGCAAAAACTTACTTTTTCATAATGTAAACGCATAGATAACCACATACCATCTTTTCGTTCCTTAACTAAACATGCAATCTTTCAGAAATAGATTTGGTTTTGTTTTGTTTCTTGAGAGAGTATTTCTCCGTGTAGCCCTGGCTGCTCTGTAGACTCAGAGCCTCACCTGCCTCTGCCTCCTAAGTACCAGGATTAAACGTGTATACCACCACCGCCCGGGCAGAAAACAAAATCTTATATTTGGCTCTCTCACTGTGCAAAATTCACCTGAGGCCCTCCTTTTAAATGTTTGGTTTTAGTATCTTATCTGTGAAGATTTTAGAAGACTTCTCTAGAGATTAATAAAGCCTAAGGAGTTAATAACTAATACCGAAAATAACGTTCTAAAGGGAAAAATAATTGTTTCACTGAGAAGACTCAAGATAAATACTTCTCACAAGTTAATCAAAATAGAAAGTAAGGTAAAGTTCATCTAATTTGTGTTGTGCTTTGGACCAATACTCCAGCTTTCCTGTAAAACAGCCAGCTGAGTAGGGCTGGGAATTCTGTCCAGTAGAGCGAGAGCGGTCACTTGCCTAGTAAGCACAGGCCGCTGAGTACCAGAGACCATCCATGAGCATGGATTAGGGAGCATCTTTAGGGAGAATGGGCAGGGGCGGGATCTTAACTCGTGATGATGCTTGGGATCACGGACTCTGTGTAGACAGGATGAGTATCCAGTCCTCACTGGGGAGGGCAAGGCTGGACACAAGTTTGGGCAGAGGGGATATTGGATGGAAAGGGGAAAGCTGCTTAGCAAAGAGAGTGTAGAGTGTTTGCTTGTTTTGTAGGGCTGGGACTTGAACCCAGAGCCTCCAGGACTCTGTGATTGGTCCATATTTCAAATGCTTAGAATGATATTGTAGCCTGCTTTGGGTATAGTCTATCTGTATGTATATGTGTATATGTATATGATTATATGTGTATATGTATATTATTACATATATGATTATGTGCATGTGTATGTATATGACATGGAAGTAGGAGCACTGGAATGGAGTCTACAGATGTGGCAGTGGTGGGTTTATGTCACTGCTGCCCTAAGGACTTCCTAATGGCAAGTCGCTAAAAACCTGAAGGATGACTGTGCAGTCTATAGTCCTGCCAATGGCTTGTGTACCTGGTCTATGTAGCCATGTGACCCTGAGGTGTCTGTATCCTGTAGCAAAAAGCTTTTGTGTCTGGAGAATTGAGCAAGACTGGGTATTGCAGCAGGGGCAGAAAGCCAAAGGAAACCACAGGGACAGGCTGGTTCCAAGGGTGTGAATACCCAAGGGGCCAAGGACAGGTCACTTCTGTTCCGAATGCCACACACCCAATACAGCGCCTGGCCCATGGTTTCCAACTTCCACACCCAATTGAGACACATTACATGAATGAATGAATGAATGAATGAATGAGTGAGTGAATGCACTAATTTTTTAAAAAAGGCCTGTTTCCCCAAGCTTACAAAACAAGAAGTTTTCATAAGCACCTTTCCTGATGGCTCTTTAAAATAACCAGTTGTAACCAGACATGGTGGCACACACCTGTAATTCCAGTACACAAGAGCCTGAGACAGGAGGTTCTTAGATCAAGACCAACCTATGGTCCTGTCTTGACCAAACCAAACCTAACAAGGCAGTTAGAAACCTCAGGAAGTAGTCTAAGGGCAGATGCTCTGGTCTCTGTGGTGTGGTCATTGAGACTATAGGTAGCAGAGCCTGAGAAGCCATGGGGCTCAGACAGAGGAGAACCTTGCCTTGTTTTTTTTTTTTTTTCCCCCACCTGCCATCTCCTGGGTATCTAGCTTCATAGCTTCTCGTCAGGAAACTCATTAGATGGAGGCACCAGAGCTGAAGGAGGCTAAATAACCTGCCCAAGGGGTGGAAACGCTTAAACGGACAAGGATTCCAACTCCCTGACCCTAAGCCGCACCTTAGCCGTGCTCTGCTTTGCTCGGCAGCACACCTCCCCTTGGATCCTGGTCATGCCGCCGTAAAACATCTTTGTTATCAGTGTAACATTTCACTTTGAGATATTTTCAGGTCAATGAAAAGTTCTCAAAAGTAGCAGAAAGAGGGCCGGAGATGCAGGTCAGTCAATGCCTACATCAATGGTTGTCTGCATGTGTGAAGGGCTGAGTTCAGCCCCCAGTGCTGAAGTATGAGAGAAAAAAAAAAACCCAAAGTGGAAAGAATCTATATGTACCCTCAGCTACACTCCCCAAATGCTGATGTTTTACTGCTGGAAATAAACACCGGTGACATCTTCAGATTGCATTTTATTTGCTTTTGGACTTAAATTTTCTTAGTGATCACAGACCCTCACCAAGAGCAAGGAGGGAGTACACCGTGGCTGGCAGCTAGGCAGCCTGCTCCCCTCGCCACGTGGGAACCCCGAGCTACTGGAACAGATTGGTTGACTCTCAACATTCCCACGAAGGATGAGAGGGTCATCTAGTGTCTCCCCTAATGGGAAGGCTTCTGAGGAATGTCCCAGACTCCGAGCCTGGAGAGATCCATTAGCTACAAAGGATGTCTAAACAAGAGAAACATTAGCCATGACAGCCTCTCAGGACGATTCCTGGTCTTTCCCCACCTAGTCAGTTGATTCAGAGCAGAAAGACTTGCTGAAAGCCTACTGTGTGTTGGTGCAAAACAAAGGGCTGGGCTAGCCGAGAAACAAGCTGGTGGTCTAGAGGAGGTAAAAGAGTGTAGGAAGGAATTTTTGTACTAGCTCTTCGGGGACCCTGGGTTGGGGAAAACACATCACTGGTATTTTGGAAACAAAAATTAGTAGAGGGAGGGAAGAAGGGGGAGACAGGACATGTTCTTGCATGAACACAGGGCAGCTCAGCTCTGCTTCCTGCCTAGTGCTGGTGGTGGTCTTTGGGAAACGGTGGGGACACGGCTCTAGGGAAAGCAGGCTCTGAGACAGACAGAGAAACAAGTGGCCAGAAGTCTGCAATCCAAGGCTGGAACTCGACGCAAGAAGAGCTCCAGTTCAGTCCCCGAAGCAGATTTCCAGCCCTCCGGGAAGAGGGAGTTTAGTAAAGGGTCTCTCTCACACAGCCCGGTCTGGCCTGGAACTTGTGCCATAGCTAAGGATGAACTTTGAACTTCTAATCATCCTGCCTCCGCTTCCTGGGCTCTGGAATTATAGTTGTGAATCATCCCACCTGGGTTATGCAGTGTTCAGAGTGGGAGGCTTCCAGCTAGGCAAGGGCTCTACCAGCCGAGCCACGTCCCCAGCCCCTGGATGAAAACCCCTGGGCCCATTTTCCATCGGAAACAGAAGTGGGAATGGAGACCTACTGAGGTTCTCAACTCTGATGTATCTAGAGTCAAGTCCCAAGCTGGTGACCTCTTAGCCTCTCCAGCCTCAGTCTCTCCTCTCTGAAGTGGAGGTGCTGATACCCCACTAATAAACTTGATATGAGGTAACGGGTGATGAGTTTTACAAAGCACCAGGCTGGCCCTCCTCCTGACTTCAAAGGCCACTCTTCAAACCCCTGCTTTTCCTAGATCTTTGGGGTGTTAATACCAGCTTGCTTCCCCTTGTCTCACCACACAGCGCTGGCTAGCAGGGAGCTTGCTACTTAACCTGCACTCACAAAGATCAGGGTTTTGACTCCCTGTCCTCCATTAAAAAGCAGTGTGACCTTGGACAAGTCACTCAGCCTCCCTGAGTTGTCCACCTGCAAAAGAGGGAGGTCATGTTTTCAGGACGGCCCATGCTGATCACGTGACCATGATCCCCCCCTTCCACTCTATCCCTGCCCTTCCCTTTTTCACCCCAGGCTCAGTGTGGCTGGATGGAGCCTCCATTTCTTCAGGGGTGGTTTTGCCCGTTGTTTTAAGACAGGATCTCACTTATAATCCTGGCTGTCATGGGACTTTATGTATAGACCAAGCTGGACTGGATCACACAGAGATCCACTTGCCTCTTCCTCCCAAGTGCTGGAACTAAAGGCACACGCTATCATACCCAGCTTGTTTTGGGAGGTTTTGAAGATAGGGTCTCACTGTGTGGTCCTGATTGGCCTGGAACTGGAAACACACATCAGCCTGGCCTTGAACTTGTGATGCCCCTCCTGTCTCTGCATTCTAAGTGCAGGGATTTCAGGCATGCACCACCAGGATTCTTGTGGAACTTAAAAGTGTTTGACTATAATATCTTTCATGGGATCTTCTACTGTGAGGTCCCAAACAGCCGCTGCTGAAGGGGTCAGAAGTTTATTTTCTAAAAGGCACATGGTTGGCCTTTGGGGACGTCACTGCCTCTGTAGTCAAATATGATCTCATCTGATTCTTTTATTAATATGGCCAGAATTAGACACTCCCAGTATGTGAGCCTAAGGGTGTCTCCGATACTTCGTTTAGGGTAATTAGTCTTTTTGACCCTCAGCAGGGGAAATGTGTCCAGTTGTGGGGAAATGAAGTTGTCAAACACAGCCCTTAAGAAAAGGGAGATTTATAGGGGACCACATACAAAAGCTCAGGAATTAAACAAGCAAACAGGGAAAGAGCACTTAAGAGCTCAGACCAAACAATGTATACCGCACGCTATGTTCAGGCAAGCCAACCAGTGGCCCGAGGACTCCTCAGGCACCACCCAGGCATAGCAGCCCAGACAATTGTTCATCTTCCCAGAAGCCTTTCCCAGAAGCTGCAGGGTTGCAGGAAGGTAAAGCCAATGACTGCACCGAGCTGGAGGGACAGAGCCTCTCAGAACAACCTTGGTTGATAATTTTGGTTTCGGAAACTTTCTTCTGTGTAGCCCGAGATCTGGGCCTCGCTACCTCTTCACGGTTCCCTGCTCTCTGCAACCACTCCAGCTCTGTTTCCCTGTCTAGGCTTCCCTCAGGCAGGCTCCCAGTAACATACAGGATACCCAGCCGATGCAAATGTCAGCTAGACCAAGAAAAAAACGTTTGAATAGATCTCACTTTATAAATACTGTAACATTTCCCATGGCTCAACTGAACATAAAATATAATTGGGCATTCCAACGTTTTTATTTTCGAAATCTCACTATCTCCTACTTGCTGGCCCCAATCCAGAACACAGCATCTCACCCCTTCCTTGGCTAGCTCCTGGTTGCGTAGGCCCATTCCAGTGTCTTTTCTGTAATGACCCCTGACCGACTCCTTTCCAACTGAATGGTGTAGGAGTGCTCTAACACATTCCCTGGATGACTTTAACAGATGCTAATTTTGGGCTGGAGAGATTGCTCAGTGGTTAAGAGCTCTGACTGCTCTTCCAGAGGTCCTGAGTTCAAATCCCAGCAACCACATGTGGCTCACAACCATCTGTAATGAAATCTGATGCCCTCTTCTGGTGTGTCTACAGTGTACTTATAATAAATAAATAAATCTTAAAAAAGATGCTTATTTCTTCCTCGGCTTGTTTCCTGTTGCTTGAGTAGCTGATGTTTCCCCTGATTCCTCTCCACTGCATATGCCCAGCATACATCAGACATTTGATAAATAAATACCCTCTGGCTGGATGAACGAATGGACTGTCATAATGGACCGTAGTGCAGCCCTACCGTGGTGTGCAATGGATAAAGGCTCTTTCTACAAATCCCATGAACTGAGTTTGAGCCCTAGAACCCACATGGGGGAGGGAAAGATCCAACTCCAACAACTGACCTCCACAAGTATGCCACGGCATGTGTGCGTGCGCGAGTGTGTGTGTGCGTGCGTGCGTGTGTGTGTGTGTGTATGTGTGTGTGTGTGTGTGTGTGTGCGTGTGTGCGTGTGTGTGTGTGTGTGTGTGTGTGTGTGACATGCACACATGCCTTTAAAACAGAAACGGGAGTTGGGAAGTATGCCATGGCGTGCGTGTGTGTGTGTGTGTGTGTGTGTGTGTGTGTGTGTGACATGCGCACACGCCTTTAAAACAGAAACGGGAGTTGGGCATGATGACAATGAGGCAGGAGGATTTGTGAGTTGGAGGCCAGCCTGGTTTACAGAGCATTGTCCAGGACAGCCAGCACCTCGCCGAGAACCCCTGTCTTGAAAAACAACAACAGCAACTAAACCCAGCCCATCAGTGGGATTCTGTCTTATGTGCTGTCTGTGTTCTCTCACTGACTTATGCTATAATCTTTCCATCACAGGACTGAGGACACGCTGTCACTTTTAAGGTGCATGGATTTTTGTCTTAATTCATGAAAATCAGTTAGAGTATTTTCCTCATTAAGATTTTATGGCACGCCAATCTAATGATGTATAATGAGATCATAAATGCTTTTTAAAATGATGTCTGAACCAGCGAGGGGAGGGCAGGTACGCATCTCAGTGACAGAGTATGTTTCCCAGCATGCTCAAGGACTGGGATCCCCCCTGCACTACAAACACAAAAAGGCGGACAGACCGACAGGTAAAAGTAAATCCGGACTCTTTATTTTCCTACTTCTCATCCACACACAAAGGACCAGAACAGATCCTCTCCCTAGGTACAGCCATGCTGGAGGACTCCTTCGTCACAGTATGTTTGAAACATTTGTCCACGTTTCTACTGAGATCCCCTAATGCCTTCCATAAAGAAACAAGGCTGTGGGAAGGCGTTGGCCTATTCCATTTGACAGTTTCTAGAACAGACTCCAAGGATCAACCCCTTGGCAGTTTCTTGAAGCCCATCGAATGCACGAGATACATAGGATTAGAAAATAAATTACATCTGAAGACAATGACAAAAATAAAACTGTGGGGTTGGCAAGATGACTCAGGAAGTAAATGACCGGAACTTGAACCCTAGAAGCCACGTGATGGAAAGAGAGAACTAACTTCTACAGATTGTCCACTGGCCTCCACACGTGCACTGTGTCATGTATGTGAACATACACACCACACAGTAAGTCAATGTAATAAACAGAAAAATTCAAAAACTAGAGCTGGCAAGATGACTCAGCCCTTGGGGGACAGAAGCAGGTGGAGCTCTGTAAATTCAAGACCAACTTGGCTACACAGTGAACTCCAGGCCAGCCAGGGCTACACAGTGAGACTCTCTCTTAAAAACTTACAATTGCAATATCACAGTTGAGAGGCTTCACTTTGGGGCTGGAGAGATGGCTCAGTGGTTAAGAGAGTTGACTGCTCTTCTAGAGGTCCTGAGTTCAAATCCCAGCAACCACATGGTAGCTCACAACCATCTATAATGGGATCTGATTTTTTTTTCTGGTGTGTCTGAAGACAACTACATTGTACTCATATAAATAAATCATTTTTTTTTAAAAAAAGAAACATGCTCTATAGCAATGAGTCAAGTTTCTAGCCTAATTTTAAAGTAGTGATAAGTATAAATGTTCTACCGTATCTACAGCAAGGTAATATTATTTGAAAACATCTGGGAACAATCTCAGGTTCATTGATATAGTTGTTGGCCATGTAGCTTCTTGGTAACTGAAGGTCATGCTGCATCTGAAGTTAGCAAGCATCTCTTCCCTCCACTCCAGTCTGTAGACCTGAATTTGGCAGACTTGCCAGCTCCTGGGCTGCCAGCTCAGCATGTACCTTATTTGCACTCGATTTAACCAGCACTTGCCTCCTTCCTCCTTCCTCCTTGAAAGCTATGAAGCTGTCTAACAAGTCCAGTCAGTTCTGAACCGAGGAAGCCAGATAATCCGCCTGCTTATTGGAGACTGCTAATCCAGATAGATGGCTTTCATCACTGAAGGTATCTTCCAGGCTCTGCAAATCCAGAGGATCTGTCTCTTTCCTTCATACAAGCCTCGGCACTGGTTTCCTTTCTGAGATCACCGGTACCAGCGAGGCTCTGCTTCTTGGCTGGGGTTGAAGAAATGGATCTGAACTTGTGCCCTTCCTTCCACGGTAATTACCAGCAGATTCCGCTTGCATTATCAAACATTACACCTCTCAAAAGTAGCGCTCACGTACAAAACATGTGAGCCAAGAAGTGTACCCAGAGCTCCGGATTCCTAACCCAACGTGTATCCCACAGTGCTCACACTATCTGTCAACACTGCTGGAACACTGAAAATGTTCAGTTGGCTGGAAGCAAAACTTAGTGGTGGGTCTTGTGTGTAGTATACCTGAGGCTCTGAGATCAATTCCCAGCACACCAGGAAGGAAGGAAGGAAGGAAGGAAGGAAGGAAGGAAGGAATGAAGGAAGCAAGGAAGGAATGAAGGAAGCAAGGAAGCAAGGAAGGAAGCAAGAAAGGAAGCAAGAAAGGAAGAAGGGAGGAAAGAAGGAAGGAAAGAAGAAAGGAGGAAGGAAGGAGAGAGAGAAAGAGGGAAGGAGGGAAGGAATGGAGGAAGGAAGAAGGGAAGAAGGGAAGAAGGGAGGAGAGAGGAAAAGAAAAAGGGAAGAAAGGAAAGAAGGAAGGAAGGAGAGAGGGAGGGAAGGAGAGAGGGAGAGAAGGAGGGAAAGAGGAAAGAAGGGAGGGAGAGAGGGAAGGAAGAGGAAAATGAAGGAAAGAAGAAAGGAAGGAAGGAGAGGGGGAGAAAAAAGGGGAAAAGGGAGAGAGGGAAGGAAGAAAGAAAGGAAGGAGAGAGGAAGAGAAAGAGGAAAGGAAGGAAGGAGGGAAGGAAGGAGAGAGGGAGGGAAAGAGGGAAGGAGGGAGGGAGAGAGGGAAGGAAGAGGAAAAGGAAGGAAGGGTAACAGGCCTCCTTACCTTAGCACAACTAAGATCATAATGGAAGTACCGTTCAGGCCTTGGATCCCAGCATGTTGACGGCACTACCTGCCAAAATGAGAACAAAGAGCGAATCTATCAAAGCCCACACAACCCTAGGAAAGTCACTAAATGCACTAACCTTGCTTTTTTACTTCTATAGCTCTGATTCTGACTAACTGTTCATGTTAGCTGAAGTATATCAACCCAGGACATGTTTTTATTGTTCAAAAGCCCACCCTGAGAAAGACTACACTGGCATCCTGAAGAATGTAGTTTCCCACCAGCTAATGAAGACTTTCTATTGGCTTGGGCTTGAGTCTGAGTGGATAACTCTCAACATTTCCAAAAGCCACAGCAAGATCCCCAGAGACTAGTCTAGCAGTGGTGGTGGCTGTGGCTGTGGTAGCCACCATTGTTATGGTAACACTATCGGCAATGGCCAGTGGTAGCCACAGTGGCCCAAGAGTGACAATGGATTAGAGATCTATTTCTCCTGCAAAGATACTCCAGACTTTCTGTGAAGCTGGCTGGCTCTCTCCTGTCCGACTTGACTGGGATCCCAACACTGACCAGTGTAAAGAGGTTCTGGTCTCCCTGCCATCATCAGAACACAGATGGTCACCAAACTCCACTAGGCCACCCATCTTGGGTCAGTTGAAACTGTTGAGTTACTCAGGCCCAGAGATTACATTACATTTGGGTGGTCCTTCTCCCTGTGGTCCTGCAATGACCTGGCCTTTGTGGCCAAAGTTTCCCTAAATTTGGCAAAGGTTGATTTGTCAGATGTTGATTGGCAACTTTATCGTACCACAGAGCTCAAGACAGGTAAACTACATCTGTTCTGGAGATGGATGGAAACTGGGCCAGCTTCCTACCTTTAGTCCTCCTAAGGGCCAGGTACACTACATACCTAGCCCTTAGTTCATAAAACATAATTTACTAACCATTCCCTCTTCAAGCCCTTACAGGCCCTGCAACAGACCCAGAGGGCTATTCATCAGATGATGGCTGAGCCTGCCTGGGACCTTATATGGGTGAAGAGTCCTGACCCGGAATCAAGAACCAACACAAAAAGGCCCATACTCTCCCTCCTCTACCTCTTCCCTCCCTTTCCTCTGTTCTGTGGATGAAGATGGTGTTGGATGGGTCTCCCTGGGCTTCTCAGGCTTCGAACTTAACTTCCTCTTGCTTTGGCTTCTAGAGTAGGTAGGATTTACACCTACCTGCAGTGACATTTCTATTTTAAAAGAATCTAGAAAGTTTAAAACAAAAAGAAATGCTAAAACACCAGGCTTCACTGGTTGTAAGCAATAGTAATAAACTCACTCTAGCATAGGCAAAAAAAGAGCATCTCAGAAAAGCATGGCATAATCCCCTGACTGGAAGAAAACCCCTGAAGACTGGCTTTGCAGTGACTACAAATTAGAATGGTTCTGGGGATCTAATTAGGAGGAGCTAACAGGCAATCTCTTTATGGCAGAGATGAGCTAACTTTTCTGTAAGGCCAAGATAATAAATACCTTGGGCTTTTTAGGCAAATAGCATCGTTGGAAGCTACTGGATGTTGTCATTGGAGACGAAAAGCAACACAGGCAATAGATAAAATTATGGCGGTGACTGAGTCCCAACAGAACGTGTAGGTTTGATTCCTAGCTTGCCTCCCCTGTTTTAGGGCGATTTTCTCTCTTGATCGTTTGTTCTTCCATCATTCGCTTAACTCAGTAAGAGAAAATGCACACGGAGAAAGACAGTGGGTCATTCTGGTGTTGTTTGGCCAGGGAAGGGTGGATTGGGTTGTCCAGTCAGACTCTGCGCAACCTAGAGTTCACTTTCCCGGGGCCAGATGAAGGACATGCCGGGAAAAGAGTGCACATGGGTGATGGGGAAACGGTGAGTGTCCCCATGTCAGGGGCTCACTGTCTCCAGTATCTTGCTGGCCTACCCTCTGTCATGCCACCGGAAGAAGCCGGTGAAACCCAGTGCTGGGCCCAGGCGATGTTTTCCCAATGGTGCTAGCAGAACCATAGCTCAGCGGTCAGTGGCAGCTGAGCCAGAGAGGGTACACATTGACTTTACTCCTTTGGTTTACAGCAGGGATGGAGGACTGGTGACAAATATGGGAGTGATGCAGAGGACACCTTGACCTGTCTACATAAAACTGCCTGTTTTGTGCACGGAGGCAGTGGGGGTGGTGGCTTGAGGTAAAGATTTTAGTTTCTGGCTTTCAGTCCAATCTCTTTCTGTTGCATCATGAACTTAAATCTAAACCAAGGTCACCTCTCTGACACGGAGCTAACCAGGACTGGCACTTTTGTCTATGTGGACTCAGGGCAGGCATAATTGAGAAATACACAATGCACTATCCCCACCCCCACCTCCCAGGTGACATGGCTTGTCTCTCACAGGGTCAAAGGAGCAGAGGACAGTGGATGAGGAAGTTCTAGGGAGACTGATTTGTGGCCTCTCCGGCGGTTCTAGAAACAAAGCTTTCCAGTTCCAAGCCCTGGAACCCTCTGCCCTCTGTCTTAGCAGAGCCCAATTTGCTAACCTCTCCGCAACACCTCCCCATTTTGGGGATAGCCCTCTGATCTTGACTTGGGTGGAAACCAGAGGAAATCTGAGACCAGACACTGATGGCCAAAGAATGCCTACAGGTCCCAGGGAGGGGGCGCTCTACTGGATCGAGACAAGAACATGGATGGATTCTGTTTGTAAACTCTTACCTTTCCTGCATTTTGTGATGTATCTGTAAGAACTAGTTAGTAAATGCACTCGAGTGGCCCTGTGGAGGAAAACAAGCCCATGGCAACTGTTTGGACGTGGGAGCAGGAGACAAATATCCTGGTTTTTCTTGGGACTCGTGGATTGCCCCAACTTTGAGATTTCAGTGGCAAAATGGAGACACGTTGGTAACCTGAGGATTAATTCCTAAGAGCAACAAGAATGACAATAACTAATTTACTGTCTTCCGGGCACTGCTGAAGGGAAATGCCTTTCTTTGCTTTTCGCTTGACTCACTGGTGGAGAGTGTGCATTTAATTCTATTTTATAAATAAAGAAACGGAGGAGCAGATAAAGCAGGTCAGTATGCACCACATCCAAAGTCACACAGCTGAGTAAGTGTGGGATTAACACAGAAACCCAGCTCTGTCTGTCTCCCAAACCCAGCATTTTACCATTATGATATCTCTTTCCTTCAAACATGAAAGTAATTACATACTAGAATTAGTACTTTAGGGATTGTTGTCTTGAACTAAGTGACTCTGAACAAGTCATACACTGGCTGCTAGGCCCCTATCCAAACTAAAAAGTGGAAAGAGGTTTAGGCTTTTTCTTCTTATAGTTCTGGGAATTGAACCTGGGGCCTTGAACAGGCTGATGAGTACTTTAGCACTAAGCTATTGCCCCTCCCCTTGATAATTATACTTAAGCATTCTTATAAATGACATGGCATGCTCAGAAATAAAAATAAATGTGTGCATGAAATTGAATGTCCAGAAATGCAAAGAGGCGTTTGCTATCTTATAAAGTCAGAGTCTCCAACCTGCGGAGAAAAGGCAGTAAACGCTGGGCCAATGAGGGACCACATAAACTTGGCTTCACACTTTATACTAAATACATTCCAAATGGATCCAAGTCTTATGTGTGAAAATAAAATCAAGGGAACACTGGAAGGGCTCGTGGGAACACAGGTCAGAGTGTGCTGTAAGATCCAGAAAGTGAGTTCCATTTCATTAAACTGTCCTTCTCGGCAAAACAAAGGGTGC
Organism: Micromys minutus; assembly: GCF_963924665.1. NCBI lineage: Eukaryota > Metazoa > Chordata > Mammalia > Rodentia > Muridae > Micromys > Micromys minutus. The sequence continues at coordinate 17,077,688 of NC_137971.1, forward strand.
TCTTTGTTTTTTGCTTTTGTTTTTGTTGGTTTTGCTTTTTAGAGACAGGTTGTGTAGCCCTGGCTGTTCTAGAACTTACAGAGATCTGCCTGCCTCTACCTCCCAAGTGCTGGGATCAAAGGTATGCACCACATCTCCTGGCCAAAACAAAGTTCTTATGAAGATAAAACAAAATGGGTAATATATTTAAATGTTCACATAATCTAAAACTAACATTTTCCCACTACAATTGTTTATTTTGTATGTATGTGTGTATTTTGTGTGTGTGCATGCATGCGCAGCTCACTTAACAGAGACCAGTGGACAACTTTCAGAAATTGGATCTCTCCTTCCACAAGGTAGGTTCCCAGGATTGAACTCAGGCCCTCAGGCTTGGCTGCAAGTGCCTTTCAAAACTTGCATTCCAAATGGGTTAAAAAACAATTATATAAGGAAAAAGGGAAACGAGAAAAGCAATCAAACCCAGCACAATACAGAAACGAGGATCTGAAGAGTCGGATCATGGAGGGACTGATATATAACCATTGGACATACTCCATTTTGCTGATTAGTAGGAAATGAAAGTTAAGATTGCCACAAGGTCCTGTGTCATTGGAGAAGCAAAGGTCCAACAGCCTGGTAACCCTGTGGCCGAGGCTGTGAACTCGTATAGGCTCTTCAGAAGAGAATGGGCAACCTTGGCTACCACCTTTGAAAACAAACTGTAACCTTTGACCCAACAATTCCACAACAATTCCCATGAACTCGCGTGCAAGGAAACAATCTTCAGGGATTTAAGGATAGCATTTTGGCAACTGGAGGTGATGTATTCATCCAGGAAAGGGGGCTAGATGGCTGGGAATGGTGGCCATACCTCTAATCCCGCCACTCTGGAGGCAGAGGCAGGCGGAGCTCTGAGTTGACATAGTGAGCTCCAGGACAACCAGAGCTAGGTAGAGAGACCCTGTCTCAGAGAAAGACAACAAAGGGAGCTGGATAAATGAACCATGACTATGCAGTAGACTATGACGTATCCATGGAAACATTGAAGCAACACAACCTAGACGAAGGACTGATCTCTGATAGAGATAGAGATAGAGATGTAAATGTAGATATAGATATAGATAGAGATGGAGATGGAGTTAGAGATGAGATAGAGATGATATAGATATAGGTATAGGTATAGATATAGATGATATAGATGTAGATATAACTATAGCTATAGCTACAGATATAGCTATAGCTATAGCTATAGATATAGATATATAGATATGGATATAGATATAGATATAGATGTATGTATTTGATGCAGAACAATGAGGAAAGTATGCCATTATTCGTGTGCCTATGTGCATCCTAAAGGAAGAGAGTTAATGTATTATGTGTCGACACAGTCTGAGAATGAAGTTGTGTGAGGAGATCTCTGAATGCTTGTGAGAAAACTACAAGAAGCTAAGAGTCTTGTGACCTCAGTTTCTTTGAAACACGGAATTGTTCCCAGGTGTGTTGAGTAGGAGTGAGTTCACTTCAGATTAGTCATTGCCACTGACTCTTGCTATTTGTTTACGTGCCTCTATGGGAAACCATGTTTCTTCTGCCGGCAGCTTGCTCTTGTGATTGTACTCTACCTATGTGACTTCTCTTAGCCCTCAGAGTATAAACTGTCCGACTCGCTGAATAAAATAGGCCATCGCATGGGACTTTAGTCCACTTCATTTATGGGCTCCCTTCTCTCAACCACGGAATGAAAAGCTCCGGTAAGACAGAAATTGGCAACGGTGGTTCACACAGAGAAGACTTTAATGCCAGCAGACAGGAGTAAAAGACCACTAACCCAGTGCCCAAATGGGAGCAAATATTTTATTGTGCACAGCAGATTGTAACTGGCCCAGTGGCCGTCCCCCTAATGCAGGTTTCAGAGAGCAGTCCTGGACATGGGGAAAATAATGTCTTTATAGCTTAGAAGTAGGGGGTTTCCAAGTGAGGGGTTTGGAAGGCAAATAGATGGAGTTGCAGAAGCAGAACATAACCATAACAAGTTGTCATAGCAACCTCCTGAAACAGACAGGGTTGCCAGTTTCTGGAACAGGCAGTAAAGAGATATTTGTAGTTAAGGTTACAGGTAGGGCATCAGAAACCCACCTCTACCTGGAATCAAATGACATCACTACCCCCATAAAAGACTGAACCCCCTCCTCTTTTCTCTCTCCTCTTCTCTCCACCCCGGCCTCTGTCTTGTCGTTCTATTAAACCTCTCCACGTGGAACTGTGTGGTTTTGGTGTGGTTTGTCCTGCTGCGAGCTGAGAAATCTATTTAACATTATCTAGTGTTAGGGAGTTGGAAAGATAGAAAAAGGGTGGAAAAAAAATCTACAAAGTAGCCAAAAGCAGGCTACATTTCAGACTCTGTCCTTACTTAAAAGGAAACACTTGTGTGACTCAAATAGATTTTCACTTTCTGTGGCGTCTCAGACCTCAGGTGAAAAAAGAAACAACAACAACAACAATCATTACAGTTGCTGTATAACAAGCAAACTGTCTGTGAAAGCCACTGCTTTGTGGGAATGTGGATGGGAGACAGTGGGGCTGCCACACCCAGGCCAGCATAGCCAGACTAGCCCTTCACAAGGCCACCTGAGATGTCTGCCTGCCAAACAGACTAAACAGAACCCAGTTCTGACAGCCCATCCGTGCAGGAGCTAGTTAGCTCTCAAGAACTTTGTTCTGATACCCTCAGCAGGCAAGGAGAGCCTTAGCCTGTGCAGAGTTCTGTCTAGCTGCTGGTCCTTTCAGCTTGGGCAGTTTCAACGAAGGGGCCAATCTTCAAATGACCCGATTATACATTATTACCCTAGGACAATACAGGGTGCCAGAAACGCTAAGCTAAGAAAAGAGGTTTGGCAGGAACAGTGCAGAAGTGTAGATGCCCTTGACTCTCAGCTATTAGGGGTGTGATGCTGTTTGGTTAATAAACAACACCACATGCTAAATGATAATGGGTGGGAACACATTTTTGTAAACAGCTAGTGGTTAGGCTGGATGGCTCAGCGGTTAAGAGCACTGACTGCTCTTCCAGAGGTCTTGAGTTCAATTCCCAGCAACCACATGGTAACTCACAACCATCTGTAATGGGATCTGATGCCCTCTTCTGGTGTGTCTGAAGTGTACCTATATACATAAATAAATAATTCTTTAAAAACAAAAAACAGCTAGTGGCTAAGGCATTATCATCTCATGGGTTTTTTTTTTTTTTTTTTTTTTTTTTGGTTTGTTTGTTTTTGAGATGAAGTCTAATAAAGCCCTGGCTGGCTTTGAACTCACTGTGTAGCCAAAGATGACCTTGATGTTTATCCTTCTACCTCCTAGGGTTATAGGCATGAGCTGTCATGCGCAGATTTTTAGTTAGGACTGGGAATTGAACACGAGGCTTTCCATAGCTACTCAAGCAGTCTACCAGCTGGGCTACACTGCTAGCTCTAATCACTCACATCATAATGCAGGGGCACCACACGGGCAGACTTAATGTTCTGTTTTATATTCCGTGTGTGTTGCCTGTCTTTCTTTGCTCTCTGTCTTCTCCTTTTGAGACGGGGTCTCTCATTGGACTGGAAGCTGGCCATTCTGGCTAGGCTGGCTAGCCAGCAAGCTCCTTTAATCCTCTTGTCTCCACCCGCCAGGGCTAGGGTTACAAGCATGCTTAGCCATGACCAGTTTTCCTTCGGATGTGAGGGATTTGAACTCAGGTTCTCATGTTTGCACACCAAGACATCACTCCAACCTCTCTCTCTCTCTCTCTCTCTCTCTCTCTCTCTCTCTCTCTCTCTCTCTCTCTCCCCCTTCCTTTCTTTCTTCATTTTATGTCCTGATCGAAGCTCCCCCTCCTCCCCATCCTCCCCTCCTTTCCCCATCCTTCCCTGCTCCCTCCCATGGGTACCAACCTGTCCTGGCACATCCTATAACTGTTATACGTGACATACATGCAGGTAAGATACCCGTACACAATAAGACAAAATGAAAACCCAGGGCTTAAAATTGAGAGCCCCTGTGCTTTCTCGCAAACCTGTGGAGCCGGTATTGTAGGACCCGGGAATGTGCTGTTCTTCATTTTTGCAAAACATACATAATATAAGGTGTTAGCGTTTAAATGATTTCCGAGTGCGCGACTCAGTGTTTAAGCACATTCATACCGTGCCACCAGCCATCATTGTCACATGACAGAGACTGACTTTGCGTTTCTGCTCTTTCTTAGGGCTGGGTGATTTGCCACCGTAGGCACAGAATGCACTTTGCTTGGCTTGTTGATGCGTTGGTGGACACTGGCCGGCTTCTGCTTATCTTGAATAATGTTTTAATGAAGCTAGATGTGTACACACTTGCTCAAGTCTCTGCTTTCGATTCTTTTGGGACTATGGCACACCTACACTTTTGGGGCCACGTGGCCTTTCTAAGTTCAGTTTTCTTCAGGATCTGTTCTATTGCTTGCCTTAGCAGCTGTAGGCCTTTGCAGTCCTGCCAATGATGCGTAAGTGTGAGCACCCCATCTCTGCACACCTTCCTTTTGAGACAGGGCCTCATTGTCTGTTTAACTTACTAAAGGGGTACATTTGTTTTTAATCAATTAAATAATCAGTGCGTAATTGTGTGTATGTGGTGTATGTGTATGTATACGTATGCATTTGTGTGTGTATAAATGTGTTTGTGGTATGTATGTGTGTATATATGTGTGTGTATATTTGTGTGTGCATTTGTAATGCATATGTGTATGAATGTGCTTGTATATGTGTGTATGTTTATGTGTGTGCATGTATATATGTATGTGTGAGAATGTATGTATATACATGTATATATGTGTGTATATAAATGTGTGCATCTGTAGACGTGTGTGTGTGTGTGTGTGTGTGTTGTATGTGATGAGACTCTGCTCTTTTGTGGGTGCTGGGGATTAGAACTCAGGGGTCCCTGCTTGCTTACCCATGCTCTTACCTGCTTTGCCATCTCTCACTTATTTACACAGAGCTGGCCTTGAACTTATAGCAACCCCTCTGCCTCAATTTTTATTCTTCCCTAATCCAACCCACATCCCTTGACTGGTGTGAGATAGCCGAATCTTCAGCTTTAGCAGGGGCCTCAACATGCGTGCTGCTCGCACCAGGACTTTGAACGTGTTAGCCACAGGAGGAGACGAGCAGGGAGCCTCTCTAAGTCTGAAAAGCCAACCCGGGATTTGGCCAACATTATTCTGCCGGTCAGAGGTTGGGAATGTGAAACATACATTAGCTCCTTTCAGGAAGCAGAAGGCTTCCACAGAGCCCCAGGCTTTCAAGTGGTGAACGTGTGCCCCCTGGTGGTCACTTTCTGTAACACTCAAGCCATCCAAGAGCGGTGACTCAGCTTTAATTAATCTCAGTGAGTGGGAATTTCGATGCTTTCTCTCTAGATCTAGAAATTTGGATGATGGTGATATTTTCTGGAACACAGGGGGACAACAACTGTTTTTAGCACTTCCACACCTCAGCATGTTCTGCTCAACACTGTCAGGTATGGAAAAATAAGCCACAAATAGTATTTGGAGTCTGTTGGAGCCCACATTAACTTCTCTCTTCAGTGGTGTCTGGAGGTCACACAGAGATGCTCAGAATGTAGGCAGTCCCTCCTTTCTATGTCTACACTATTTCTCTGTGGAAGCCTTTGACCCTGCAGGGCAGTGAGGGTTTGTCCATCCATGGAGCCATCCTTCCTTTGCCATGTTAGAGAATGCTTCCTCGGGCCTCTTGAGAGCGTTGTATAACTCAAGGCTGGCTTTCTCCCTGGCTTTCTCCCTTAGCTCCCCGGCTGCTCTGAAGGGAGAAGTGTTCCTTTGCCATGATGTTCTGTCCTTGCTATAGGCTTAAAAGCAACAGAGCCATCTAGTTATGGAGGAAGTGTTTGAGACTATGAGACAAAATACCCTTTTTCCCCCTCCTTTCAAGATAACAAATAAATAAACTTAAGACTATACATTTCTTCAAGTCTAAAATGCAACATTTCCTACAACATATAAACAATTTAATGTTACAAATATAACAACTAGTTATATATAAATAAACAATTATATGTGTAATCAGATATATATAAGCAATTAAACATTAAAATTAGGAACTATTTTGCCATCAATATCAAAAGAAAACTTGTTTCCATCATTTCCTCAGCGATGAACCTCTGAGGGGTTATTACCCTCTGGGAAGGTTAAAAAGAGCAGGGCCCAGGGGACTGAGTGTAGACTACCATGTTCGGCGAACACACCCCACTGATTTTCATATGGAGAACTTGTTTCTCACTGGCTTATAAATGAGTCACGTTTTCCCCTAGTAAAAGCCAGCCTAATACATTACCATGTTTGTTTCAATGCTAATGGAAGACATCACGGCTGGAGCCTCCTTGTAGCAATGGCTACGTCACTGAATGCTAGCTGGTTGCTTCTGAGCTCCCAACAACCCCGCATTAGGGCTCTGACCTCTCCTGAGCACATACTTACTGACCACAGACATCTGCTAGCTGCCTGCATTTCTCCAGCGCCTGCACTTCTGAAGTAGGAACATGCTTTGGGCAGGTGTACTGATACTACAGAAAGCCTCCTGAGAGCCGGTCATCCCTCGGTTCACTGAAGGCTCTCACAACCGTCCTGTGAAGTAGGTACTAGAACTCACTGTATTCATGAGGCACTTGAGGTTCAGGTGGGTTCAATTTACTTGCCCACAGCCAAACCCGCTAACTTTTGACCAAGGCAATTTGCTATCTTGCTTCAGGTGAGGAGTGGCAGAGAGAGCACGTGGTCGCAAGGCCTGCCTCCCCTCCCCTGTGGAGAACCTTCCCTTAGTAACCAGACCCACTTCCCCTCATGCTAACCATCCCAGCACGTCTAATTTACCTCCACTTAGCCTTAATTTGATGCTTCCAACTGACTTCGAGGAGATGGCGGTCCTCCCAGACTGGCTGTTCATACTGCCCACCTATGCCCAGACCCAGGTCCCGCCATCTAGAATTACTACTGGCCCAGGGCTAGAGTTACTGCACTTAGCACCGAAAATCCCTCACCCCAGACTTTTCCAGACAGGGGGCTGATCACTCACCGAGTGCCAGGTGGCCATGTATTTGGGGCTTTGTGTCTGTCAGATCTGAATGCAAGTAAAGGGTGAGGGGCCACGGGGACTGGGACAGACTGAGTGCGGCTGTGTGGTGTGAATGACAGGGGTATTCAGAGAACCAACATTCCAAGGTGTCCCGGGGTGTGGACATGTAACTGACATCGGTGCATGTGAGATTCCTGAGAGCCTACCGGGCATAAGACGTCTCAGATGGGAACTTCAGCATAGGCCCTGTCTTTCTAAGGGGTCTTATAGTAGAGCAATAAGGAAGTGTCCCCTCAGCTTACCCTCAACACAGTCAGTCCTGTCTTCTCGTCTGCCTGTCTCCAGCCTCCATGAAACTCACCCTCGTTTGTTTTGTCTGAGAGCCTAGAAGTTGTCTCAGAGTTGGGGGGGCGGGGTGAACATAGGAGCTTGTATCTGTAGTCTCAGCACTAGGGAGGCAGAGACAGCAGATCTTTGGGACTCTCTGACCAGGACTGGCAAGCTCCAAGTTCAGGTCCTGTAGAAAGAGATTGAGGAAGACATTTGATGCCAACCTCTGGCCTCCACAGGTGTGTGCCTGTGTGTATACACACTACAGAAAAGTACATATATATACACTAGATCACACAAACTCTCCTGCTCTCCCCCCTCCTCTCCCCCTCAATAAATTTACTTTTAAAGTAAAGTTTATTTAAGGGGCTAGAGAGATGGCTCAGCAGTTAAGAGGATCAGAGTTCGATTCCCAGCACCCACATTCCCAGCTCACAAACTGTCAGTAACTCCAGGTCCAGGTGTGGCTGATGCCTTCTCTGGCCTCCATGGTGCACCGACACACGCTCAGGCAAAAGTGAAAAAGAATGCAACACTCGTTGTCGACTCCAGTCACTGCATTGTACAGACACCTCAGACTTACTTCCCCTAACTGCAACATTGAGTCCTCTGAGCGACATCACCCCAACCTCTGACCCTGGGAGCCCCCATCTTACTTTCTGATTCTGAAAGTTGAAATTTTCTAGATTTTACATGTGAGCAAGATCTTGTACGTGAATCTTTCTAACATTAGTTTAAAGGCAAAGGAAATTGGTCTCACGGCCAAAACAAAGCCTAACCACCCCCCTTTTTTCCCTCCCCACTGCTCCCCACCTTTCCTCACTCCGGCATATGCATCCCAGCTCCTCCTAGACACGACGCTCAAGTGTCATCTTTTCCTACAAGTCTATCCTGACCACTCCCATCAGACCAACAGCATCCTGTGGGAATCATGAGTCACCCCTTCCTGACCCAGGGGGAGGGAGATGTTCTCTGTGAATATGTCCTGTCCTCCCCCCCCCCCCAATACCCGGTGACACTTTAACCCACTGACAGGAGTTAGACAGGAGGAGGTCCCAGCTTACTGACACCGTTGCTCGGGTATAGTACATACCCAGAAATAGTCTTTGCGACTGAACACACAATGATGGGTGCTGTTAAAAATCATTACCACCAAGAGCAGCAAAAGACAAAGTGCTCTGGGGATTTCGCTGTTTAACAAATTCAAAGCCAGTCAGGAAAAAAAAAAAAAAAAAAATGCCTGCTAACTGCAGATCAGTGCATACCCTGGAAAAGAAGTCACGTGCCTTATTGCAGAAGAAGGTACTTAGAGGGTTCTGAGGGACTGCGGTAAGGAGAGCAGCTGTTTGTGGCTGTCCAGTGTCAGTGAGCAAGGCCCAGTACACACAAGTGCTGAAAGGAAGGCCTCTGTGGATATCCCATCCCTGACCCTCCATTAGAGTGACCTATGGCTCTGGGATGTGGATTTGACGTGTAATCTATAGACTTTGGGGCTAGATCTGATTTTGACCACCTGGCAAATGAGTGGGCGTTAAATGACCTAGCATCTCCCGGAGGCCATAAATTGCACTTAGGTATCGAGCAGGTCTTCTTAAGCTATTTAAGTTCTCGTAGCTACTACAGGAAGACATATATCTTGTGCTATACGTTAACTGCATTTAACAATTAGGTTGAATGAGCTGCCTTTATGTCGTGAGAAATGAGGTATTGTCTCTGGACCTCCAATTCTGTTTCGGGGGTGGATACAAGGAAGCTAGAAAGAAGACAGTGGGAGAGAGAATCCACCTTTGTGTTCTATCTCCTGATCTTTCCTGGCCTCCCATCCTGCTATGGGAGCTGGTGCTTTTTTATGGGTCCTGAGATCCCAACTTGGATCCTCACACTTTTACGGCCAGCGCTCTACCCACTGAGCTGTCCCTTCAGCTTCAGAGAAATGCTGTTTGAAGTGCAGCTTTTGACACACTATCAGGCCCAGACAACTCAGTGCTTCAGAATCAAAGTGTGTACAGGGCTGGGGTCTGAGCTGAGTGGGGGGATATCTGCCTCTCAGGCATGTGGCCCTGAGTTCGATCCCCAGGTCTGCCACACGTTTATTAAACTGTAAAGTTTTCAGGCAGACAGGAAAGGAGGGAGCCTTGTTTTCTTCATCTCCAGGAGGAAGCTGACAACTTCAGATATCATGTGTGTCATGATATTAAGGGTCGGGAGTGAAAGCCTTCACCAGTTAATGCTTCAAATACGGAAGAGTAAACCGATCAAGTGAGGGAAAATCTTTTAAACTAGCTGGGGAAGAAAATTTAGAACATGCCTTAACATTTTAAAAGATAAGTAATACACAAAAATCTAGCTTTTCTTTTATGGAAGATCCCCAGCCTCAGGCATGTTAGATCAGATACTGAACCACTTAGCTATCTTTCTATCTTTCTCAGCCCCAAATATAGGGATTTTTAAAATGAAATAGTTGTGACTGGTTCGAATTATCTGCATTTTAATTATACATGTAACATGAAGCTATTGGCTAATTATACACACAATACATAAAGCCATTGGGTAATCTGAGTTAATCTACTATAAGTCAATGAGAAAGAGAGAGGGAGGTAAGAGAAGAGAAATGGGGGCGAGTATGACAAAGACCAGCAGAGGTTTTAAGAGGAAGGCAGACTTCCAGAGAGTGATGGAGAGAGAAGAGGAGGCAGGGAAACCAGAGAGACATGAAGATGGATTCCAGAAAGCCCCACCTCTCCTTGCGCCCCGACTCGCGGCTAACCTCGCTGTTACTTGGGCTCTTTTGCTCTTGGAGTGCTGAGCTCCGCCTCACATTGGAACTCTGCTGCTCTCCTCCCTCCTGTTCTTATTCCTCCCTTCTCCTCTTTCCAAGTCCTGTCTTTTATCGAATTGAGGACTAACCCCCCCCCCCACCCATAAGCATGGCGGCCAGCTTAACAGGGGAACTCTTTTGACTGTAGGGCCAGTTATGAGAAGATATCCACTCTTACAAAGAAACTGAGCAAACTCAGTTAGAGGGCTGGACTCCTCCTCTTTGCAAAGAGAAGCTAAGGCACCTCTCTGTTTATTGTTCAATTTCCCCTAAAACTGATTGTTTGATGTCCTGTAAATGGCCCTAGAGTGTCTATTTAGTGTCATTTGGGGTGGGGAATAAATATATTAGTTATGATACACAGGACACTAAAACCCCATATTTTGTTGGGTCCTTGTTCACTGAACTAAAGTGCCCCCAACAAAACAGACATCTATGTACCGATCCAACCTTTTGGCAAAGGCTACATCTACTGTAAGTAAATGAAATACTTTTCTGCCATGTCCTGAGATGCTGATGCTGCAGTATGAGCCTGCATCCAACTAGAACAAGTCTGCTTATTCGTTGGAAGGGGCTCTGGGACAGGGACCGGATGCTCTGCACCATTAGAGAGATGAACCCTCTAGACTTCCAGCCCTGCTGCCTTTGCAGTCAGGCTTTGCTGGCCGTCACTCCTAAATGGGTAGGGTGCACAGAGTCTGAGGGCACTGTCACTTAGAGAGACTGACACTTCTCTCTCTCTCTCTCTCTCTCTCTCTCTCTCTCTCTCTCTCTCTCTCTCTTTACTTTATGTGCATTGGTGTTTTGTTCACATAGATGTCTTTGTGAGGGTGTTGGATGCCCTTGAATTGGAGCCTCAGACAGTTGTGAGCTTCCACGTGGGTGCTGGGAATTAAACTCAGGTCCTCTGGAAGAACAGCCAGTGCTTTGAAGTGCTGAGCCATCTCTCCAGCCCCGAGACCTTCTCAAGGTTTGGAAGAATAATAAATCTGGTACTTAGTATGATGCCAGGCACAGGTTCCTGTCCTGGGTCAGAGGAGTCAGGAAGCTAAGATTTGACCTCAGCTGTCTTTGTCAGATGACTTTGCTGACTCTCTAAAAAGGAACTCTGGACTGCAGCCACATTCCTAACCTATCCCAGTTACTGTCAGGCAGAGCATGGGTCATCCTTAAAGGACTAGAAATGGGACCCAGAAAACCTAGAACCTTCCTTAAAGAGCAGTCTAGGCAAGCCTAAGGAGACCCCGGGGGCCCAGTTGGCCAACGCCAGGGGGTGCTGATACTCTCTGAAACCAGCCAGGAGGAGTTGGGCACCCTCCTTCCACCCACTAGAGGGCACTGACAGGGACTGGTGTCATTCACAAGATGCTGAATAGGTGATGTCACTGATGGAGCTGAGATGCGGCTCTATCCTCACCAAGAGGACCACCAAGAGCAGCTGTTGAGGAGGTGGGCAGAACTGCTGGTAGGCATGCCTTCTGCAGATGACATCACTCTCCTGGTTCTGACGATACCTTTGACCTTGAGTAAATTGCTTTGTGTCCCTGAGCCTCACTTTTCTCATCTGCAAAATGGAGCTACTATGATTTGGGATTGTAGAGTTGCTGCCAACCTTCCAGAATGTCTAGAATACTGTCTGACATTTTAAGGACTTGAACTATGGCTAATTACTAAAACAACATCAAAAGAACCAAACAAAACTCACCATGTCTCTATACCAGAAAAATCCTTGGAGTGTATTTGAACTCTAAAGAACCCATAAAGAGATTCTGAATGGTAGCTTCCTGGTGGAGGCCGTGTTTGTCCCAGATAGTCAAACATAGCACATATATGCTCATCTACGTGTGAGGAGGGTGTGTGTGTCACACAAATATCATGTACAGCCTTGAACACAATTTGGAGATATGCAAAGTACAGAGCTGGGAGATCTCATTTAATTCAGAGTGTCCAAGATCTGCCCCTCTGCGCCCTGTCTGCACTCAGAAAGCAAGATGGGGGAACAAGACAGAAATTTATAAAACAGAAGAAGGAAGTAGTGGGCTCTGGTGGGGAAAACACTCTTCTGTCACCGCCTAAACTGGGTAGGTTGACCCTTCCAGCTCCGACATTCTCTTCTTTAGGAGGTAAACGGGAGAATCCCACGGGAATCAGAAATGTAGGTCAGTTCACGAAGTGCAGTCTTTGGAGACCCTGAGAGAAAGCTGGGTAGGTAGACGGGACAGAACCTGGGAGCCGAGGAGAGATGAGCTTTGGTGATAAGGAGCTGGAAGCGGCTGGATCTAGAGGTGCATAACAGATCTAAGTGATCCATGGAGGGACCTTAAGGTCAGCTAACCAAGCAGTGCCTTTGACCTGTGAAAGGTTCACAAGTGACCAGTGCCTGTAAGATGTACCCATGCCAAGCCTGAATCCACCAGTAACCATTGGAGGGAATGAGTTTCTAGTTACTCTGCGTGGACTGGGAACTAATCTGTGTTGCTCCTCAAGAATTTACTCTCAAGCTGGTCCAAGAAGACTTTTCTCATTTTTATACCTTTCCTCAGGAAATGAAACCACATACGAACTAGTGGGTGAGTCTTGTATATGACCTTAATCATCTATGTCTGTGTTACATTATGTAATATTATGTGCTCGAAATCCTAGAATTAAAAGCAAGTGTTGGACGCTCCGTATTTCAAAGACATTCTTTACAAAACGACTCCCTTTGAGACACGTTAAGTAGAAGGTAAAAGATCTGTGTGTTCTAAGGGAAACCAGGAGACTAAGTGCATTTGGGTTTTAAAAAATCTGTTGATGAATTGAAGTGCTTGATTTTGAAGAAGAGAATCTCTTCTCTACTTCTGGGGCAGAATGCTCTCTGCACACACAATGCTCTCTGCACACACAATGCTCTCTGCACACACAATGCTCTCTGCACACACAATGCTCTCTGCACACACAATGCTCTCTGCACACACAATGCTCTCTGCACACACAATGCTCTCTGCACACACAATGTTCTCTGCACACACAATGCTCTCTGCATACAACTGTCTGAGGATCTTGTGTCACAGAATTCCACTCAGACTATAGCACAATGGTTTCCTCACTCATTTGCTAACATGCAAGCAGCCTGTGGTCCATCTAGGTCCATCCAAAGGGAGGTTTAGCCTGAATATCTGATCTAGAAGTCAAATTCTGCCCAGTCGATCTGTTTGCATAGAAAAGGAGACAAGATGTCGGAAATGTTCCCCATGGCATTGAATACACACAGGGCCATTGCTGTATTTTACTGTGGGACTTGAGGAATGATTTAATCTCTCCGAGCCTCAAAGTATATATAAACAAAGGATACTTAACTCAGAAGGTAATTTTGAAAATAGGAAGGGATTTCTTTCTACCTCTGTGTTTCTGTCTGTCTGTCTGTCTGTCTGTCTGTCTGTCTGTCTGTCTGTCTCTCTCTCTCTCTCTCTCTCTCTCTCTCTCTCTCTCTCTCACACACACACACACACACACACACACACACACACACACACACCCTGACATAGTGGAAAGTTTCTCTGCTATCACCTTCTCAAGGATGACTTTGTGTTACAACATGAGATAGAATAGCCAAGGATTGTTAATGCTAGTTGATGAATGACAGAGCCAAGCCACACACTGAAACTGCAGCCAGAACCAAACCTGGTTTCTCTGCCCTGCCAGGCAAGCTTGCTGTCTCCTTCATGTGATATTTCAATACGCAGCAGGAGGGGAGGTGGGCAGTAACAGATCCCTGAGGGCTGAACAATCTCTAAGTGTTAGTCCTTTCCTGGTGTTCTTTGCAGCATCCCATTCCTAAAGGAGAGTCTGGTGATGGGGGGTCGGGAAGGTGCAGATCTGACTGCAGCTATGGGGTGCTGTAAGCTGTACACATGCCTAACATCTCTCAGACTCCCAGAAACTCCATACCTATGACCACTACCCACCACCATCCACTGCCAATACTACCACCACCATCACCACCACCACCACCACCACTATCATCATCACTATCACCACCACCATCACTACCACCACCATCACCAGCACCACTATCATCACCATCACCACCACTATCATCACCACCACCATCACCAGCACCACTATTACCACCACCACCATCACCACCACCACTATTACCACCACCACTATCATCACCACCATCACCACCACCACTGTGGTTAGCTAACCAATCTTACAACTGAACATACACACGAGTAAAAGTTTGTTTTAAATTTCACGCTCATTTAAAATGATAAAGATTAGAGAAAAATCCAAAATACTAAGTAGTAAGGGCTATGTGGCATTTCTGGTGGAGGGCATAAAAGATATGTGTAGTCTTGGGCATGATAGGATAGGCCTGCAGTCCAGCACTTGAGAGGTTGAGGCAGGAGGATCCTGAGTTTGAAGCTGGTGTGTATTAATACCAACCTGGTGTGTACTTAATACCACGTGTGTATTACAACCACCAAAGATGGACGAGAATTATGCTAAAATAGTAAGTTACCCTAGCCATCTGAAGTGTTTTTAAGTTTAAATTATTTTAGCCGCAATTTTGGAAAATTTCCAATTCAATTCTTCAAATCACATTCTCAAATGCCCCCAGAATCCTTCTGAACAGCACTGATATAGAATATCTCTATCTAAATATCTCATGCCTTTATCCCAGCACTCAGGAGAAAGGTGGGTTTCTGTGAGTTCAAGAACAGCCTGCTCTACACAGAGAGTCAGAACAGCTATATAGCTACATAGTGAGACAGTCTGCATATATGCATGTATATATATATATATATATATATATATATATATATATATATTTCTATCCAGAATGTTCTTTTGTACACTGTGCTAGAATTTCCAACAGCACCAAACGATAAACTCACCTGGTTGCCTGTCAGGTATATCAAACACTCTAAAATTGTTTGAATGAACTTCCTGTTAACAAGCAGCAGCATGAATACACGGGATAAATAAAAGCCAGGCACAGTCAGAATATATACAGGCAATCCCATCAAGGCCTTGTTCCCCAACAGTGAAACTCCTCTACAAGCTGGGCTCTGGAAAGTGAGGGGTTGGGATTTAAGGGTACTGGCCCTACTGTTTTATCGCCTTGCCATTAGCAGTTTACTATATCTTCTTTATAATTCCTTTTCCTCTATGCATCTTTCTATTTTTAATCTGGTACCTACAGTCCAACAGCCAGTGTGCTTTGGAGGTCACTGCCCTCATCCGGATTCCTTCACAGCACACCCTGCCCACCCGGTGGACATGTGGCACTGCACCGGGATCCCTACCTCTGCACTGCGCTGGCCTGGCTTCTGACCTAGGTGGTGGCAGTTGGTATAGCTGGCTCTTCCAGTCCAGGCACGGGGGGGGGGGGTGAGGGCTTGCTGGTGGACTCCCCCCAGCCCCCCACCTCATCCGCTCATCTGGCTTTGGCAGCCCTGGTCCACTTGGGAGCAAGCGCCTGCTCTCTGGCATCTGTGTCTGGAGGACTAAGCCTCTTCAATGCAGAGCTGGGCAGAGGCAGGGCATAAAGGGTGTCCACTCACAGACATGGGGGCGAGCTCCTGGGAAATCCCCTCTGGGACTCTGAACCCCAAAATCAAGAAGTAAGCAGACTAGGGAGGGCCTCGAGCCTTCTCACCTTAGCCGTTTTTTCTCCATGGAAGTGTCAGCCCCCACCCTTCGAAGATGCTTGGCCACCCACAGGCCTTGGTACCCCCCCTCCCGGATTCTGGAGCAGCCACAGCAGTGGACTAGGTTTCCCTAAGCTATCCTTTTCTCTTGCAGTGGTGGGATAGAGGACTGGGTCCGGGGACTTTTCTGCACCTGTCTGGGTCTCTTCCCCCAGGTCCAGGTCTTGAGACAACCCTCACTGGGCTTAGGAGCAGTGGCACAGTTGGGGCAGGAGCCTCCTAGGCAGAATCCCGAATCCTGGAGACCTGATTCTCAGCATGCATAGCAGCAGGCACTGGGCCATCTCTTTAATTTTTCCAAGCCAAAATGATTGGCAGTCGAGCGTTTGTGGCCATTCTCTGAGTTGTAGGTTTCCTATTTGTGCATTTCACTGGAGATTCTAGAAGAGAATCTGAGAGGTCCATTCAAGGAGGAAACTGGCCTGCCCCCAATCTACTCCAGGTTGGTACTGCTGCTAATGGTGTTAGTTCGAGGTTAGACTAGGGACAGCCTACGTCTGATCCATGAGATCAGGCTCTGCAAGAACCTGATCTGACTGGCCAGTAAGAACTTATTCCTCCTCCTCCCACCCCTGCCTACTCACCTCCTAAGCCCCGTGGGGCATAAGCCACTGTGGACACTGTTTCTGCACAGATTCAGGGATGGTTAAGGTCAGACGCTAGCTAGAAATGACCATTTATTCTTCTTTGTAACTTAGTGAAGGACAGCAAGCCCCAGAGAGACAGCTTACATGGCCTAAGGGCTCTTGGGTAGTAAGAAGGGTGGGATTCCTCTAGGCTTGCAGGACAGTCTTACAGAGCAGCAGCAGTGGGGAGATCTTCCCTGTCCCCCCTCCCTCCCCCCTCCCCCAGAGGGTTTGAATGACGCTGAGCTGGTGAAAGATTTTCACTCTCTGATGTCCCTGGCTCTGGAACCCCAGCAATGACGGAAATCCTTTAACAAAGTATTGGGAGCTATTTATTTTTGGAGTATACAGGCTCCCAGAGTGGAGCACGGGGCTGGAAGGGCTGGTCCAGGCTAGCTTTAAGTATCTTAAGACACGCAAACCACAAGGAAGTCAGCACACAGGCCCAGCTGTGCTTCCTCTTTGGGGGTTGCATTCTTCTTGAAAACTAAGAGGATGCAGACTCAGGGGAGACTAACCTGGGCTGGAGGAAGCAGGCCTAGGAGGTGAGGATCTGGTGCTAGGAACACTGAGAGTCCACAGCCCAGCAGGATGCCTGATTGGGTGTCTTGGGAGGGGGAGTAGCTACCTAGGAAATGGAAGAAGAGCAGGGGCCATTGCTCCTGGATACCTCAGCTCCTCCAAGGCAGGTTCCATCCTGGGAGTGAGCAGGCTGAGCCTGGCTCATCTACCAGTATCATCACCTAGTGAGCACAGTTGCTTATTTTCAAGTCATCCCCAACCCTCACCTTGAGGATGTCAAGGTCATCACCCAGGTTCCTCACCTACCCCGTGAGCTCTAGGGAGAAGTGTGCTGTCTAAGGGCAGAGAGATTTCCCTGGCAGCACAGTGCCTTGGGGTACAGGATGCAGAGCTGGGTACCAGTGTTTTGAGATGAGTGGCCAAGTGTCCTACCCAGGCGCAGGACACTTGGGTAAATAAAGAGGCCCCTTCTGCATTTCCCTCATACACAATACTGAGGTCACAACTTGACACCGCCAGGGCTACCTGAATGGCTATGGAGCACTGAAGAAAGAGTTGGTGAAGGAGCCAATGAATGCACCTCTTCTAGTCCATGAGTCTTACTGTAGCATCTGTAGTGATGCTAGCTTGGGCCTCCATGGCCTTACCAGGCTGAAGGGGGGAGACAAATAAATCTTCACTCCACAGAACATTATAATACTGGAAAGTGACTCAGACTCTGGGGGCATGGGTTAGGGTGTAGTCACCTCCACTGGAGGAATTCAGGAAAGAAGCTTGGCCATGAGAAGCAGGAATTTACCAGAAAGATGCGGAGAGAAGATGTTCCAGACAGTGCTGGAGAGATGGCTCAGTGGTTAAGAGCACCGCCAGCTGCTCTTCCAGAGCTCCTGAGTTCAATTCCCAGCAACCACATGGTGGCTCACAACCATCTGTAATGGGATCTGATGATATCCTCTTCTGTCATGCAAACAGTCACACAAATAGAACACACACACACACACACACACACTTAAAGAAGAAGAAGAAAAAAGATATCCCAGAAAAGGGGACAACATTGCACTGCAGAAGTTTTAGGCTGAGAGAGAAGGCTGGTTGACTTCATCTTTAGTTTTCCTCATCAGGTATCAATTTAAAGTCTTCCTCTGACTCTTATCTCAAAGGGCTTCAATTTTTAGTATTTTATTCTATTTACATCTTAAGTCTACCCGCTATTAAAACAACAATAACAACAATAGCACATTTACTTGGTTGTCGTCACAAGCCCACCAGCCCACTTAACATACACAGAAATGAATTCCAGGAGTCACTTCACTGAATGGTGGTTTCCCATCATCCACTCCCAGCGTCTAAGACAGTGCAGGTAAATAGGTTCTAGGTGTATACGGTTGAATGAATGAATGAATGAATGAATGAATGAATGAATGAATGAACGAACGAATCTTTTCCAGCTAGTGAGAAACTGAGAACACCTTCTGCAGCCTTCAGCTTAAGGAGCTCAGGGCTAAAAAAAAAGCCCAGGGCAGGGTAAGAGAGAGGTTTGGACCACCCCCCTCCGGTGATTACAGGGTGGGAGGAGGAGGGGTTCCAGCTCACCATAAGTTAAGATGAAATGAACTGGGGGTTCAGGAATCTTGTGCACTAACTCAAACCCAGCTCTGGGACACTTCAACTACCAAAGAGCAAAAAGGAGGCCGGTCTCCCTCCTCCCTCCAATTTCTACAGCCTAGGGCTAGGCCCTTTGGGGGATGAGTCCAAAGGCATCCTGGGAGGTCAGAGGGTTTGGGGACACTGTCTTGCCTGCCTGCCGACCAGCCTGCCTTCCTGCCTTTCTCCTCCTCTTCTTTTTTTTCTTGCAGTCCCTCTCTAGCTCCCCAGCCTCGCAGCAACCCAACAGTCCCCACCCCCTCCAGCACGGGTGAAATTGCTAAACTTGTAGCAATAATGACCCTGCATTCAGCCGGCAGACTCCCGCTGAACCTCTCAGCGCCCTGGCCCTCCCGGCCTAATCAGCGCGCCCCTCCCTGCTGCCCGCCCAGCCCCCGGCCCCCCTGGCCACCCCTTCCCCCACACACAAAAAAATGCGGGGAACAAAACCCCCCGCGCATTTCTCCGTCCCTCTGTTGAGCAGACTGCTGCACAAAGCCCCCGCTCTGAGAAGCAATGGGGAGCTGGGGGGGACGTCAATCCGACGCGCTGGTTTTTTTTTTTTTTTTTTTTTTTTTTTTTTTTTTTTTTTTTTGTTCGCGCAGGGGACCTCGCCTTCCTACCACACCTTTTGTTCGGGACTCCAATAAAAAGCCATTCTTTCCGCACCTTCCCGGCCCGGAGCCGTCTTTCAGCCCGGGCCGGCCCCACAATGGCGCGGCGCTCAGAGGCCTCCCCATTCACCCGCCTTGGCACGCTCACAATCGGCCGTGTGGCAGCACTGGCCTCGCACAGGCATTCTCCGCAAGTGACAAGGAGCCGCATAAAGCCGCGGCCGCCGGGGGAGAAGGGAGGGCGGCCGAGGGGGAGAGCTCGGCCGCGGCGGGGCGCGGCGCGGTGCAGCGCCCCCGGGCGAGCTCCAAGGCCGGGTGGCGGCCGAGGGAGGAGCGGCCCAAGGCTGAGCCTGGAGGCCAAATTCTCTTCTTCCGAGACCCTGGAGGTGGGGCAGAGTCCCAGCTTGACCAAGGCGGGTCCCCGCACCGAGTCGGTGCATCTGGGTAAAATGGGGGTGGGGGCGGGATGGGGGGAATTACAAAGTCCCCGACCTTAGGAGACTCAGAGCCTCCCTCCGTCCTGCTCCGGCTCACACCACTAAAAAGAAATTTACAAAGCTGAAGAAGAGACCAAACTTGCATCCAGGGGCCTGGTTCAGGGGCGCCGGGCAGAGATGGCCAGGGTACTTTTCCCTCGCTTCCCATCCTGTTTAAGGGGGGGCCTCTCCAGTCTTTGGGGCTAAGCAAGTCTCGCAGTAAAAGCCAAATAGCTCAGAAATATTGCACCTTTTTATTGAGTCCTGTAGTGTGTGACAGCGGATGTGTACAAGGCGTGTGGGTATAGAGATAATGTGCGGAATACAGAATACAAAACAGAAAGGAAACCAACCTGGCGACAACCTAGGTTGGGCCATCAGGTCTTGGATTTGCTCAGCTGCCTCCCTCCCCCCTAACTTTCGATCTCACTGCGGCGGTGGTCTCCAAGAAGAATTCCCTGACAATCCAGTGTGTCTCAGAAGGGAAACGGTTGGAAAACGAAAAATCCACTGCGTTGTGGCGCTCCGGGATAGCAAAGAGGGGCTGGGGGTCGGTGGAATTTCTCAAGCTGGTACCCCATTTTCCTTTCCACGCGCTCTCTCTTTCTCTCCAACTGTTTTTTTTTTTTCTTCTTTTATTTTTCTTTCTTTCCTTTTCCCTCCCTGTTCGGTCCGGTTCCCGGACCACACTTCGAGAAGGCCAAGGGAAGGCAGGAGAAAAGCCCCCTCTCCTCCGGAGAGGAAACGACAGCTTCCCGCACTCCACACAGAGCCAGAATGGGGGGGGGGCACCACTTCCCTGGCTCCCGGCTGGTGTTTCTGTCTCAGACAGTCTCGACGACTGGACCAGGGTGTCTTTTCTCCGCTGAGCCCCATGCCCCAGGCCTGGAGTGTGCTGCGACCCTGGCCCCTTGGAAGGAGCGATACGTCTGTATTTTATTTTAACGAGGGGACCTGGCCCTTGGGTCTGTCCTTTCTCGTGTCTAATCGCCGCGGCGCCCAGCGTGCGGTAGGACGCCCGCCGCGTGTCCCGCCCAGACCCTTACCAAGCCCGGATGCCCTGCAAGGTTCCCTGCGCGCACGCGGCCCCGGCTGCGGCACCTTGATGCAAGGGTTGCGCGCCGCCGCCGCTGCCGAAGCCTCCCAGGTTGCTCACGTTCACAAAGGATCCGCCGCCGGTGGCGCTGCAGGCGGGTTGCATGGCGGGGGTCGCCGCGGAGGCCGCGCCGCCGCCACCGCCGCCGCCGCCCGTCGGGTAAGCGCAGCCGTAGCTCCCGCCGTAAGCCGCAGCCGCGGCCGCGGCGGCTGCTGCTGCAGCGGCTGCGGCGGCCGAGTTCCCGTAGCCGTAGGTGGGGAAGCTGTTGTAAGAGTAGCCGGCGCCCACGCCGTAGGGCGAGCCGTAGGCTTGCGCGCTGGGCGTGACGCACGGCTTGCCGTCCCGCACGAGCACCGGCACCGCCACGCGGCGGGGTGGCGGCGGCGGCGCGTGCGTCCCCAGCTCCAGGGACTTGTCCTGCCGCTGTCTCTTGCACTTGTACCTGCGGTTCTGGAACCAGATTTTCACCTGCGTGGACGTGAGCTTCAGGCTGCTGGCGAGATGCTCGCGCTCGGGCGCCGACAGGTACCGCTGCTGCTTGAACCTGCGCTCCAGCTCGAAGACCTGAGCTTGCGAGAAGAGCACCCGAGGCTTCCGGCGGCTGCGCGGCTTCGGCCTCTCGCCATCCTCGCTCGCCTTACAGTCTCCCGCCGCTTCGAGAGGCTTCTTCAACTGACAGATTTCTAAAGGAGAAGCCAAACATTAATTAGCCTTTCTAGTTCCCCGGATACCACCCCTACGCCCCCGGAGGCACAGAACGCTCCGTAGTAAATGCTGCTTGTGCCCACCGGCCCCAGGTCAGGCGGAGCACCTAGCCAGGAGAAGGCATAGTTTGGTGGGGGAGTATTTCGCTCGCATTTATTAAATTTGAACATCAGCGAGAAAAGAGATTAAGTGTGCGGGGCCCAGGGGCTAGTGACAATTTTCAGGCGACCGCGGAACACCACAATATTTGCAGACTCGTTTGCCTTTCACTCCCCTGAAGGTGTGAGACATGTTGGTATTGGGGATAGACTGACTGGATGCATGGGTTGATTGCGAAAATTTTTCTCTTCGGAAATATCTAAGTGAAAGGTATATGTGCAGGTCAAGATTTTTTTTTTAAATTCTCAAAACTACTGAGATTGTGTCTGTGACTATATTTGTGTATTTTCTTACCGAGGCAAAAAAGTCCGATGGACCGATTTAAACAGTTTCATGCCTGTGTTAGGCCTGGCGAACTGTCAGAGATTTTGACCTTGGCCAGATCAGATCTCCACTTGGAGAAGAGATTGTTGGATTCTGTTTCCCTTTCGGACATTTCCGTACAGATTTATTCAGTTAACTGATTTTCCTGCCCAGCCCACCTCTGATCTGCTGAGCGGCCAGAATCCCCAACTAAATTAGGAGTTTTAACCGTTCCACTCCGCCTGCAGCATGAAACACAAGCACAAAGCGAACACCACGATTTTTTAGAGGCCTTCGCTTCCTGGGTGTGACTTGGTGCGGTCATCTGATGTAGATCGCCCTCACACACAGCGACCATCCCTCTCCTCGCGAGGTCTACTCCTGTAAGAAGGGGGAGCTGCAAGCTCCGAAGTAAGGTGCTGTCTGTCAGAGTTTCTTGTCCGAAAGGGCGGTCAAAACACAACTTGTTTCCACTGCCTTTTCAGAAAAACCGGGGTGACTGCCCTGACCTCGCTGAACTCACCTCACATTAGAAGAAAGACAGAAAAATAATGCCCCCCCCCCTTTTTGAGAAGAGGAGTGTGCGGAAAGAACACACACACACACACACACACACACACACACACACACACACACACGGAAAAGTTCACATCCAGCCTCTGGGCCCCTGTCACTCATTGCTCAAGGACCCAAGATTGCAATAATCACTTTTCCTTCCCTCCGGGACTGCTCCCGCACCCCGTTCAGGAGAAGAGTAGTTCTCAGAAGCACCTTCTCCTTTTTTCCCTGCCCCAGCTCCATCTCAGGTACCTGTGCTTTGCAGAGCTGTCCTTGAACGTGGCGTAGGCACGACCCTACCCGAATGTGAAAGGGGCGGGTGGCCATGCTGGCAAGGTTTATGGGTTGTTTATGGGCGCTGAGCCATTGCCCCAAGGTGTACGGACGCGTTTCCTCCCCCCCCCCCCCATCTACTCACTTTGGCTCCGTTCGCTCACAACCTCCTCTTCTTGTTCCTTGGGCCCGCTGCAAGAGTCTCGGAGGACCGTATGAACATAGCTCTGAGGACAGAGACCCGAATCTCCGTGGCCCTCGGCAGCGGCTAGTGAGTTCAAATAGGACAGTTTCTCTCCGTCTTCTTCCTCGTCCTCCTCCCCTGCATCGGAAAACTGCGTCCCTTCAGCCGCTGCCAGCATGCAGGGCGCCGAGTGGAAGTGCTGCTCCAATTCCGCCTGCAAGTGTGCTCCGTGGAAGTGCCGCTGCTGTTCCAGATTCAAAATGTCTTTGACTGAGAAAGGGGTGGAGGTGACCGGGCTTGGTAACATCATCAGGGCCACTTAATTGTCCAGTCCAAATACTCAATAAATCCCGGCGGGGGCGGGGAGGGAGTGCGGTGGCTCCAGCTCTTCTTCTAGACTCCACCGTGGTGCGGAGTCGAGCTTTTTGACAGACGCGGTCCAGCTCCAGTCTAAATCGCCTCCATTGGCCGGGACCTGGGGGTCTGGGTTTTGTTACAGCCACTGCAAAGGACTGGGGCCGGGGCTGTGAAGCCTCTGTCCGGGGGCCCTGCGTCACGTCGAGGGGCGTGGTCAGCATCCTGGCCTCCTTCCCAATTGGTTCTGGTGTATGTGGGCCACGCCCTCTGCGTCCACCCAGTGGGATGTTGCTGCGCCAACAGAAATAGACAGGGACTAGAATAGGGTCCCCGAGGTCCAAGTCGCGGTGGGAGAAGCTGCAAAGAACCGGGTGTCGGAATCACCATTCCTGCTCCACCTAGCTGCACCTTCCCGACCAGGGGGTGCAGTTCTGAGAGGCTCACTGTCCATGAACCAACAAAGTCTTGGAAGGAAGCCACAACACTGTGGCTTTCCAGCTGCTTCAGGGCAGGGGAACTTCCTGGTCAGTAAATACCGGACTGTGGATTTCTAGGGAGAGGACTGCTGTGTCTGTGGAAATATGAGCGACGTGTCAAATTCCACCTTGTCTTTGTTTTAGCTGTCCTCGCAGCCCGGGGTGCCTTTCCCACCCTCATTTCCACGAATGGAAAACGGTTCTCCCTGAGACTACTCCCATACCTCCAAGGAAGCTCCGCCAGCTCAACTAACCCGGAGGTCCTCTTCCTCCGAACTTGCTCCTTCAATAATGTCATTTGTCATTTCCCCACCTAGTGCCATAGCTGTACGTGTCCGGCTGATTGTCACATTAGATTGTGAGTCCCTGAGGGCATGGTCCAAATCGTATTTGCCCTTGCAGCCCTCGAAGTGGCTTCAGAGAGCAGGTCTGTAGAAGTCAATACAAACGAGTTCTGTTGGTGTCCAGAGGCCCGGTCCTTTGAATCCTGGCCTGAGTCGGTATTTGGTTTTGGACGTTCTCAGTTTCCCCGGGCTATATAAAAGAGCCGAATTGCCTCTTCTAGGGTCGTTGTGGTAGTTTGAGAAACGAACAACCAGGCCGCAAGCACAGTGCAGTCAGTTGTCTACTAACCAAAGAGCTCAATACTTGTATCCACCCTTGATCTCTGCGGGGTGGTCAAAGCAGTGTTCGCTGACTGATTCTAACCTGGCTGGAGTTCCAGTGTACACACTGGGTGACTCAGAAGGGAGGTAACTCCGCTGTGGCTTGCAGCTCAGGCCGCCTTCTGAAGGGAGTCAGGAGGCTGAATATAGGCCTCAACACCTTATTTCTCTCCTTGACTCGGTTTCTGAAACCGTGGTTGTATTCTGCAGGGAGAATATATGTGATCTCAGATTCTGAAAACTTCATGGGCAGTACATGTTTCCCTCTCTCTCTCTCTCTCTCTCTCTCTCTCTCTCTCTCTCTCTCTCTCTCTCTCTCTCTCTCTCTCTCTCTCTCTCTCTCTCTCTCTCTCTCCTGGGTCACAGTTTGGAAGAGAGACTGGCTGGCCTCAACTGGAAGGGACCGCTGGATGGCTCAGTGACTGAAGGGAAACCTGTAGACGGGGCATGAATGCGGATTACGTGGAGAGCGGCCTTGCGGAACCCGAGGCGGCTGCGTGAGGAGTTGATGCCTTTGGCCCTGGAAAGAAAGAACAGCGAGTTGGGAGGAGAGAGGGGCGGGGCTCTTTGGGGAGAGCGGAAATTCAGAGGGGAAGCAGCTCCTGGGGCCACGGGGGAGGCTAGGACGAGGTCCCCTCCACGTGCTTTGGGGGGAGATGGGGAAAGATAACCTGTGGTTAGGCCCTGGCTCCTTGAAACCATTCCTTGGTCCTAGGGGCCTTTTGGCTTTAAGACTTGAAACTGTGGATGCTGCAGGCTGAGGCCTTGGTTGCTACAAAGGACCCTCCAGTCCACCAAGGGGAGAGTGTGCCTGGTTTTTCCGTGGATCCGAAGCGCCAGCATCCAGAGGTGGGGTGAGTGTACCACGCTGCAGGGTGGGGGACTTTAAGTGGATGCCCGCGACCCAGCAGCCAGTCAGAGGACCAGAAGAAAACCATGCTCCAGTCTCAGTCCCTCGCCCTGCCGCCGGCTGCAAGGCAAATACATTCGCCTAGAAGTGTTTCCATTCCTTTCTGCACTCCTCTTCTTGGCTTTCAAGGGGTTTCAAGATCTGGACAAAAGAAAAAAAAATTTTTTTTGGTCGGGAACGCGTTATTTTTCCTTGCTTGGTTTCTTGTTTGCTAGGGGAGCTTCGGCCTCACTTAGACCCGGCCCCAGAACCCTGGCTGGGTGAACCTCCACCCTCACCTCTGTCCAAGGCTAGCAACTCAGTGACAGCCCCCCCCCCCAACACACACACTTTGTCCTCTTCCCTTTGCCCGTGCAGAGGGCAGTCTACTCCCTACCTGCAGCGGGGTTGTCCTCCAAATCCCTTTGCCGCCATTACCTGGTCAAGTATCCCCAAAACACACCTGTACAGCCCTCTTTTGAGAATCCAGACCAAGTGGCTTCCTAGCAGGCTGGACGGAACCTGGCCTATAAGGACTCTGGTGAGCACACCCGCATGTGACAGCTATGTCCTAAAAGTTCCCCTTTCCCATCCCTATCCCCGCACACCGCTGATCCAGCCCCCTAGAGACTTCCACCCACCCTTTGATTTTTAGCGTTGATCTTTGGATTTATTTATTTATTTATTTATTTATTTATTTATTTATTTATTTATTTATTTATTTATTTATTTATTGCCTAGCGCACGGGGTCGGGTCATTTCCAATTTCCTTTTCCAAACTGTCCAGTCTTGAGTTCTACTGGTTTCTAAGTAGTGGGTACCTAACAAGGATCCCAGCCAGGACAATCCCATCCAGGTAGTCTCCCTTTCCCCATGTCAGCAGCTGCCCCCCCCCCAGCTTGTGCGTTGCCAACTGTGAGCTGCCTCAGGGCAGAGAAACCGAGGTGCTGGAGCCCCACTAAAGCGGCTTATCGGGGCACAGAATCTAGTTCCACTCATATCTAGTTACTAGTATGTTCTGGGGCATTTGTACTCTCTTGTCTGAAAAGATCTTAGAAATCTTGGATCCGTGCTCAATTAACAATAGGTTTTCCTATCAGACAGTTCAGCCAATTACTGTCAGATAAAGTAAATATGACTATGCGACTTGGTTTTTAGGCTATGTCGGCCTGGGTTCACCTCATCACCTGGAACACATCACATGCCCCTCCCATCGGCTATCTGACTGCAGATCTTGCTCAAGCGGTGGCACATCCCCTGGGGGGTGCTTTATAGAAGCATATACACTAAATAGAGTTATATCTTGTGTTAACCATTACAATAAATGTATTACCAACTGAAAAATGTGGTCCATTTTAAAAGCCGTGTTTGTGTTATGCTAGAATGAAATAACTCACTTCCTGCTTCTATAAAATAGGCAAATGTTTAACAGGTTTTGTTCCATCTGCCTCCATTTGTCTCGATGCATGAACAGCTATTTAATTATGAAAACAGGGCCACAACATTTACTGTGAAGGTGGTCCTGGTTTTTTAATCTCAGTGTAGCGCTTCAGGGATTTTCTGTTCAACCATGAAAAAAACTGATATTGCTGTAAGCTCAGCTGGCCTGGAAATATAAAAACTTAAGTGGGTTTTTAATAATATTGACTGCTGTCCTCGAAATTTCATTTTAATGGCATACACATACACACCCACTCATAAAGAAAGAAAAGAAACAAGAAAGGGCTTCATTTTTAGCAGTGACATTAATGGAATTTTGCTGTTTTGTTGGTGGCAGTAGCCATGTGTGCTATATCTCGTTTTAGTTTTTTTAGCTTAGGAATGTTAGAAATCCATCCCCAAATTCTGGAGCAGTCTTGTGTTGCCTGCATTCTAGGGGTTAGAATGTGAGTATATTATCTGATTTTGAGCTATGAGTCTGGTTTTCTAACGCTGAGCTGTAGCCCGTTGTAGAATTTTAAGGAAATGCCAACCATGTTGCTTAGTTCTAGAAAGTGTCAAACATCTAACTTCTTGAGTGTGTGTGTGTGTGTGTGTGTGTGTGTATGTGTGTGTTTCCCTACTAGACTCATGTTGTGAGAGGAACTTTTAAGTGGGCTATGAGTATGTAGTCTTAGTTTTGAATGCATGGCAAGTTTTGTAGATTTTGTTTGGATTTAACTTCTTTAAAAACAACTCATCATTTCTCTTTCCTAAGAAAGAAATCGGCCTAAAACCAGCGAATTGTGTGGTCTGTGGTATAAATAATAGACCATGGCCAGGAGTTTCGATTTCTCGGGTGAAATCACATCTCTGACTACTCTAACGTTATTAAAGATAAAATGTAAATTGAGATTTCTTCACCCAAACCAGTTCCATTATGCTGCTCAACTATGAACATATTCCAATAACCCACACTGAAGTCTGAAGACCATCTTTATCGAAAGGAACTCAATATTTCTTCAAACAAAACTGCCTCAAACAAAGGCTGCCTTCCGCGGGCATATTTATTTGTATCGATGTGAGTGCTATCTAAAAATGCACTGAGCAGTTTTAACTAGAGGATTTAACTGGAATTCGGAATGCATTCTGTAGTTTTTTTTTTTTAACTTTCTGTAGCTAAATTTCAATGTCTACATACCTCCCAAAATATTCTAACTTCAGAAGGGCTAAGTCTTTGGCGAACTAATTCGCTCAAACTAGAGAGACTGCTTTGCCTGCTCTGAACGGAACGTGGGTATGAGAGAGAAAAATGGCGATCGATAGCCGTCGGGGAGCACAGCTCCTTCTTATTGCCAAAGCCGATCCTAGGGACCTTGACCTCCTGGAGAGACCTAAAAAAAGGGGGGGGGGGTCTTCCTGGGAAGACTTAAGAAGAATAACTTCAAACCTTTTAAGAAGAAAAAATACCTTTCCCGTTTGCAAGAAAGCGTTGCTGGGGTTGCTGGTTTAAATCTCCTCTGTTTTCATTTGGCTGTGTCTGGGCGAGGCCCGAAGGTCCGACTCTAGTCTGCACTAGGATGGCCAGCGTTTCGCTAGGTTAGTCCGGATGCTCCCTCTGTCTTTGGGGTTGTCTCTGGACACCTTGGCCTCTGGCTTTTGAATTTCTAGGAGCATCCAGGGCTCACCACTCTGCACCCCAAGGCAGCCCGGGTTTTATCCCCAGTGTGCCGGGGTGGGTGAGACGTGGGCTTTGCCGAGAATTGGTTACACTTAGGAGGTGGCAAGAGTAGACGTCCCAGATGGGCGCAGTGGTGCGGCGGGGGTCATTGTGGGAGTGCCCACGGCCACTCTAGCATAGGCGTGATGTACTCCAGAAGCCAGGTCCAGGCCTCAAGACAAGGTATCCTCGCCCGTGACAGGATTTCAGAGTGTTGGGTCGAAGGCTTGGGGGGGTTCCAGGCTGCGGGGGGGGGGGGGTGGGGCGGCTGAGCGTCACGATGGACCTGCTTACTGGCAGGCACTGCGTCTCTAAGCTCCCCCGCTTTGTTTCGGGCGAACTGTGGGCTTTTCCCAAGGCGCCATTCCAGCTTCGGGACCCTACCAAACCCGAGACTTAAAAGCCTCCGCGCAGGCTGCGTCTTTGTCCTTGAACGTGTCTCCAAGATTTTAAACCTCCCCACCACAGAGAAGAGATCTTCTCACCGGTTCAGGCACGCAGAGGTTCCGCGGAACTGCAGAGTCCAGGACCTTCCTCCCCACAGGCCCTCCCTCCCTGCTCGATCGAGACTACTCTTCTTCCACCTCCCTCTCCCTTCTTCTCGAAGCCCCTTCCCTTCTTTACTCGCCCCTTTCCCCTCCACCCTACCCCCACTTCCTCTCTCCCACACTTCCTCCCCCACACACCCAGCTTCCTTTAAAACTGTCCTTACTCCTTCCCTCTTGCCGGCTCCCCTACGGCTTACCCTCCTCCCCATTTTATTTCATACCCTCCCCTTTCAGCTCTCCACTTGAAACTTGTTAGTTTTGTTTTTGTTTTAAAATCTTGATTCCCCACAAGTGTTTGGTATTAAAAAAAAAAAAAAAGAGGCTTCAAATCAGTGCTACCCAAGTAGGGTCGACTTAGTTGAGCAAAGTTCCTCTTCTGAAATGCTCCCCAAAAACCAGCTATGTGCCCCGGGCCTGCTTTAGGAAAATACCTGAGTGTCTTTGGTCAAATAAAAGGGAACCTATTCCTTGCCCTGCTTTATCGCTTAAAAAAAAAAAAAAAAAAAAAATGTCTCTAACACTCCACCCCCACCCTCATCCCCGAGCAAGCATAGCAGGGGCCCTGCAGTGCTATGCCAGACTCCAGGTGGCAAGCTGGGCTCCCCTCCCTGTGGAAATCCCCTTCAGGCTGATCCTGAGGAGAGAGCATTTCCTTCTATTGTGGCTCTACAGAGAAGCTGTTGCAGAGCTGGAGATGAGCCTGAGGCCCCTACTTCAGGCATCCCTTGAGAAGAATAGATGGGGGCTCCCAGAATGGGACCGTGGTTCTACACATCACACAGGTGAAGCACCTTTTATATGTTGGGGTTGTTCAACCCTGAGGTCATTGTCCCAGCTAGAAATTGTACCCAAGACTGCTTTGAATTTCTGGGGCCAAATCTGGGAGAGAATGATGGTTCTTCATCTTCTCGCCTCTTCTAGCCTAGCTGTGCATGTCCCATGTCCCATCATCTTAGCCACTTACCCTTCCTAACTGCATGTTATAGGTTATGGGGAGCCAATTTAGGTTTTCTCCCCGTGTCTTTAGCTTCTTGGCAGACAATGGGCTGCCCTTGGATCCACCCTTTAACCTTCAGTCTGCCGCTGAGATTGATGACAGTCGTATTTGGATGCTGACTTGATTCGTGCATCTACCTGCTGTCTTTCTCTTCATAAAAACGGAAGTGCTTTCCTGAGCTAGCGTGTTGTACACATGAATCTCTGCAAGGATAAGGCATGTGGAATTTTTCATGAATGCAGACCACATTAAAGCCTGGCTTGTGCATAGCAGAGGGTCACTACACGGGGTAACATTCCATCTGAATTCCCCCCCCCCTTCTCCACACCCCACAATGATGACAATGACCATGAGATGAGATAGAGAGAGAAGCATTTTTATGATCCAAGGTGAAAACTAACCTCCCGAGTAACCAGTAGACTTGCTGTTCTACTTTCCGACGACACATAGTTTATAGCATCTTTACAATTAGTCTTGTTCAAAGTGGCCCCTGAAGGACCTGAAGAAGAAATAGATTTTTATTGCTAGAATGGTAATGACACTGTGGGCATCTTGAAAGTAGTAAGACTACATTGAAACACTCTGCTACACACACACACACACACACACACACACACACACACACACACGCCCAAACAATGAATGAACAAGTGTGGGCATGAATGTTTTGCATT
This sequence comes from Micromys minutus, assembly GCF_963924665.1. Classification (NCBI taxonomy): domain Eukaryota; kingdom Metazoa; phylum Chordata; class Mammalia; order Rodentia; family Muridae; genus Micromys; species Micromys minutus. The sequence goes on from NC_137971.1 coordinate 17,108,528, forward strand.
TCTCACAACTGGGCACGCCCACAAATACTGTGTGGTTAGATACACACAAACCTTTCGAGCTTGCTCATGAATAGCTAGTCCCCCATGATTCTGTATGAAGATTCTTTCAAAGAAAAGAGGCAGCTCTGTCCAAGGGTGTGGTCCTGGAAATGTTGGCTGTCTCTGAGTTATAATCTTATACCTCTGTCCTGGACTAGAACACTGCTTTTAGAGTTCACCAGATTTTGGTGTGGAATAGAGCCCTGCCTATGTTACAGCCTTCTGACCTTTATCCAATTTTTCAGCCTCACCAAGAAGTAATTTTCTCACCCATAAAAGATAAAAATGGGGTCTGGAGAGATGACTCAGCAGTTAGGAACCCTTGCATCTCTTGTTGGAAAACCTGGATTCCTGTTTCCAGCAATCACAGTTCATAGTTGTGTTCCAGTGGAGAGCCAATGCCCTCTTCTGACCTCTGTGAACATCACACACTACACAGGGCACACACCTTTACGCCAGCAAACACTCATAAAATAGAAACATATACATTTGTTTTGTAAAAAAAGATCACAGTAGTGTGGACTTTACAGACCTGTTGTAAGGATTAAAGAAGTGGCTTTGGTGGTAATAAACAAATGCCTTTGATCCCAGCACTCAGGAGGCAGAGGCAAGTGGATTTCTGTGAGTTCAAGGTCATCCTGGTCTGTAGAGTGAGTTCCATAACAGCCAGGGCTATACAGGAAAGCCCTGTCTTAATAAACAATAACAAAAGCCAAAACACCACAAACACTGGAGGGAACCATAGTAGTAAGGGGGCACACATTTGTAGTCCTAGCACTGGAAAGTGGAGGCAGAAGAACAGGCAATCAGGAGTTCAAATCCAGGCTTAGATACATAATGAGTTCCAGGTCAGCCTGTCTTTAAAACAAACAAATATTTCAGAGAAATACTAGGAAAGTTTTATCGTGGTATCTGGTTGGGAATTTTGAGAGGTGGCCACTGGATCCCAGGAGGGAAGAGCTGAACCTGTGCCGGTCTGAGCTTGGGGCTGAATTCTCAGGACTCCTGGACCCTCTGTTTTCTGACCTGGGTGGTGGAAAGCGGGCAGGAATTGTTCTCTTAATCTTTAGGAAATGACTCGTGGAGTTGCCAACTGCCTCTTCTGGCCCCAGACACCATCCCCCATTCTCACCCCTACCCTCTAGCCCCAGAAATCTCCAAACTTAACCAAGCTTCCTGCTCCCAGTGAATGAGTAGTTTTTCAGCTGCTGTAAACGAATCTCTAAAGTCTCATGTCATTGCTATCATGTTTAGATAAAGATCTGGCCAATTAGTGTCCTTACTGGAATGCAAATAAATCCTCTGCTCTGGACCTACCAGGAGGCGGCATCTCCCTTACAGCTTTTTTCCCCCTCCTCCCCTCCTGGTTTGGGGCTAGAACATCTCATCTGTACTGTGGCTTCTCCTCTAGATGCTATGCAGCCTCTGACCATCTCCAAGCCCGTTAATGACTAGCTCTGGGAATTCACAGTAAGAATAGATACAATGTAACTGACAGCAACAGCAACAAGAATCAGTGAGAACAGATACAACGTAACTAACAGCAACAAGAATCAGTAAGAACTGATAGAATGTAACTGACAGCAACAGCAACAAGAACCCCATCAGTATCCATACAGATAAGATCAGCTACTGTTCGAGGCTTTTTACAAGTATCTGATGGTTCAATGGTTAAGAGCTTCCCTTCTCTTATTCCTCAGATAAACTGAATGAGCTACTTCTAAGAGACTGGGAGAATAACAGGGTTCCTGGGGATGAGCACTGCTTTAAATCCGTGCTAAGCGTCTACCATTGCTGCTTCTGCTCCTTCCAACAACTCTTGCCTTTGTACCTGTTACAGAAGAGGACCCAGTGAAATAAAAGTTGCCCAGGTTAGCTTAACTTGCTTGATTTCCACACCCAGCCTCCCTTCTCTCCACCTTTCCCTCCTTTGGACAGCCAGCCTGAGTTCCCCTCCAGCTTCTCAGATGTCACAGCTCTGTCCTTCAAGCCTTCGGGTCTGCCTGCATGGAGGTTCACAGTTCCCAAGAAGAATGTGCTTGGGTGGTGGGATTGACAGGAGGCTGACTTCAAAATAAACTCTCTTCCCAGTCTTACGTTCCCCTCCCCCCCAGCTGTTACCCCCCCCAACTCCTGATACCGGTCCGCCTTCTGAAGCTCTTATAGTAACCATCATAATAAGTACCGGCAATGAACAAGGGTTTAATAATACATTCTCTTCTCATCACAACAAACCTTGTAGAGGAATACCACAGCCACCCCCTTCCCACAAGCATCAAGATGAGAAATCGACGCTCCAAGATCAAAAGGGCCAGTAAAAGGTTGGTGCAAGATTTTCCAGGCAAACGCAGCGGCTCAATATCTTGATGAGCTGGAAAAAAAGATTCTGCCCGCATCGGGACTCCAGCAACCTGGTTAATAGGGCTACCTCACTCGGGAAGATCTTTCCCCACATGGGCAAGGGAGAGGGCTGGGCTTGATTGGTGCCCACCGGTCTCTGGCATCCTAGTTCCTGAATGTTGTCTGCCGTCCGCACTATTGCCTGGCTACCCGACCTCAGGAAACAAGAAAAGCTGCAAGGCTGTGTCCCCGGAAACGGAACCAAATTGTTGTTTGTTGTTTTTAGTTTGTTTTGTTTGTTTGTTTTGAGGCGAGCTGCCCTCTTTCCTGCCTCTCTGCCCGCGCTCTATTTATGAAACTGGAACATCTATCCATTGGACACCAAACCACTCAGGCGGCCAGGACAAAGATGCTCTGAAGTCAGGCTCTGGACCCTCCCGGCGGAATCTGTGCTACTGGGAAACCTCGGGGATACAGAGTCATGGGTTCAAATCTGTCTTTGCTTGTTCTCTGGACTCTTTAGCCTCTCAGTTCTGCAGACAGACCTTCGTGGAACTGGAGATTCTAATGGAGATGACTCCATTAGAACTCCAGGCTTAGTTGTTTCCTAATAAATGTTAATTTATTGTAATTAACCCAGGGACAAGTGGAGGCTGATTTTTCTAAATGTGAGTCCTAGACCTCTGCGCCCACTGCGCAAGGGTGGCGCCCTTGGGTAGACGTTTCAGGTGGTTTTTTGAAAGGGGGGGGGGTGGTTAGACCACTTGTGCGTGGGGCCAGTTTCCGTGGTTACATTAACGCAAGCGGAGGCTTCAGTGTGTGCGCACGTCCCAAGCCACATCCGTGCAGCGTCCTGTGCGCGTCAGGAGTCTAGGCTGTGTTGACGTGTTGACGCGCTTGTGGGGACCTAACCTGCGCTGGGTTTAGATTTCGCCTGCGACGAGAAACTTTTTCACCTAACGGATGCGTGGTGTCTACGCAGTGTACACAAAACCCGGGTGGGGCTGGAGTACTGGGTGCTCGGCCTGTGGCTCATCGAACGATTTGCGCTATTAATGGTTATTTTATTTATGTCGTTAGAATTGTCCCCTCGGGTCTGTTTACACCAACGTCTGGTCCGCCCGGCCGCAGTGTTTGGACAGGGGATTACACTAATGGATGGCGAGCTGGGAGGGGTGGAGCAGGCACTGCTGGAAACCTGGCTTTGGGACGCAGGGTGGGCCTGGGCAGGGGGAGCAGAACTCTCCGGGGCTTGGCCTCTGACCTTCCAGGGGAAGGAAACCTGTCTGCCAGAGATAGGAAGCGGTGTGGGGGCTGGAGACTGCTGCTCCCGGGCCCCTACCCTTGGGCTCCAAAGACTGTTTCCAAACTCCAGGTCGCCCCGCTTGGGTGAGCACACTGCAAGTAAACAAGACCTGGAGCTACCAGGACGCCGGGCACTTTGATGGGCTCCCCCTCTTTTAGAGACAAGCTTAGAAAGATTCGGCCTCTGAATACGGATTACAGCGGAGCTCTGGGCGCCGGCCGGCCTGCGGGGGTTAAAGCAGTCTTCAAAGAGTGGCTGTAGAGTGAGCTCGAAGCTCCCCAAGTTTGGAAGATCAAAGATGCTACGCCTGCGGAATGGTGTGGAGCGAAAGCACGGCCTGAGAACCCACTTGGCTGTGCGTGGGGCCAGGATTGGTGTCCAGGGTCAAAGAATGACCGCGGCCTTCAGATTGTGAAAACCTGGGTCCAGAAACCAAAGATGAGCATCTTTGTTACAGGGCTAGGGTCTGAGGTGCAGAAATAGCTAACGTTTAGTTAGCAGTACGGTGCGCTTTTCTCTAGTGTTTCATAGCGGTGAGCTCTGGCCAGCGTTCGGCCGTCTTTCAGAGGAAGAAACAGTAACTTGGCGTCTATCAGGTAGTACGTGGCAGGGCCAGAACTCTAGACAGAACCATCAGCTGAACAGTATTTGGAATACTCGTTTGTATTGAATCTCTGCTGAGCTACGGACTCTCTCTTCCGAGGGTACACTAAGCACATCACTCTATGCCGCTGTTCTTTGTGCTTGAGGCTTCTTGAAGCCCCCCAAGGCTTACCCAGGGATCTCTGACCAATAAGCCTATCTTTACAAGCTATACAAAAGACAGTTGGGGTAATCAGTTCCATTGAACACAGACCAAGAAGGTGGTACTTTTACAACCGTAAGCCCGGAGCGTTAAAATCTCTTGCTGGAGATCACACGGCTGATAAACACGGAGGTTGATTCTCAGAGTCTTCCTGGGTACCACTTGGGCTGTGTCTTAAGATCCCGAAGTTCTCCGTTCCTTTTCTGTTGGTTCCCTCTCCCTCCTTCTCTGCTGACCAGAGACCGGGGGGGGGGGGGACCTGCCCTGCTAGATCTGGGTGTTTCTTGGGAGTGGGGGGTGTCTCTGAGAGGTATCTGGATTTGGGGGCAGAGGGCGGCCAGAGTCGCCCTGTGCTCTGAGCACAGTGCTCGCTGCCAGGACGCACGCTCCGGTAAACCGTTTATCTAAAGACAACTTCTGTTTCTCGTTCCTTGTCTGGAGTGGCCCTGTAGCCAGAAATGAAAAATGCGCCCTTTCCCGAGACTCTGGCGCTGGTGATTTATGTGGGAACGGTCCTAGGCCGGTGAGGCCTGGGCTGCTCCTCAGGGGTGGAGAGAGAGGGCGGGCCTGGAAGAGAACCTGGTGCCCCCGCCCTTCCAGCGCCCGCTTTTACGGCACCCCCTTCTACCTCGACCCCCAGAACATTTTACCACCGCTCCCCGAGGAAGCTGAGCGCTTTATCTCGGTCAAGTAAACACCGTTATCCCAGGTCCATTAACACGGAGATTTTGCCGACGTAAATAGGCCTCTAGAGGGAGAAAAGCAGCCCCCGCGAACTCCCCTGTAAAACGGCGACGGTTCCTTAAGATTTATGGCCAATGGTTGCAACCCCGATTTCCCCTCCCCCACTGACCTTCTAAGAAATTCCAGTTTTAGCCAGAACTAGAAGATGGGGTACCCCGCCCCTCCAGCATAGAAATCTCGCCCCGGGGTGTTAGGAAGGATCGGGTGGGGAGTCTTCAGAAGCGCTGACTTGATTATTAATTTTCTCCCAGTCACAGGCCCAGGAATGCTGATTCCTTTCCGGCTGTGGATGCGTAGATAAACTCTCAGTTGGGAGCTGCCAGTGTGGAAGACAGCTCTCACTGCTGCGCTGCTCGCACCGCTAGCACCCCCTGTCCCTGCTCAGGGGCCAGGATGCCTGTGTCCCAGACTTCTTCCTCATTTGTAAACTAGATAGCTGCTTTCAGCAGGTCCTTAGGGGGATGCAAAGCACGCGAGTCTGGTCCTTGGTGGGCACTGCCAAAGCCAGCTACGACCTAGGGCAGGCATCTGGCTCACTTGGATGACCTCGCCTTTTTTTTTTTTTTTTTTTTTTTTTTTTTTGGCCTTTCTGTTTAAAAGGATATGCCCACCCTATTCACTCTGGTGTCAGCCAACAAGGGTGAAGTCAAGGAAGGATGGCGGAGCTGGTACAGGGTGAGTGGAGACCTTTGCCCTGCCCGCCTCTCTCATTTTCAGTTTCTGACCTGCTGTTGAGTGACTTGGCCTAGGCTGTTTCTGTTCATCCAGAGTGTGCTTTTCTTAACCCTGCAGGTCAATATTTATATTAAACAGTGGATTTGGAACAAGGAAGAGAGGCTCAAGTTGGAGAGACAGAGCCGGAAGTTCTGCACGCCAAGGAAAAACTAATCTAACTAAGCTCTCTTTCAAGACCCTGTCCCTGTCTAGAGGTTGCTCCTGGTTAGCCAGAAGAATGCAGGGTTACTTGCTGGATAGAAAGAGATACAGAAGGGCTGATTAGATCTGGACTGGGGGCTCTTTTTGTTGTTGTTGTTGTTGTTGTTGGGGCACGGTTCTCTGTGTAGCCCTGGCTGTCCCAGAGCCCTCTCTGTAGATCAGGCTGGCCTTGAACTCAGAAATCCACCTGCCTCTGCTTCCTGAGTGCGGGGGTGATTAAAGGTATCTGTCAGCACACAAACTTAGAATAGGGGCTCTTAAACCTTGTTTGTGGGGGTGGGGTAGGGGGTACTGCTACCTTCACCAAAGACCCCTTTGGCATTCCGGCAGGGGTGGTAGATTATCTTTTCAGAATACATTAAAAAGCAAACTGTAGACCAGGCTGGGCTCAAACTAACAGAGATCCACCTGCCTCCACCGGCCTTCCCTGCCTATAAGTGCTGCCATCAAAGGTGTATGCTACTATGACCCACTCAGAAGAATACCTTTAAGTAAAAAAAAAAAAATAAGGAGGGGGAACAAATTGAGTAGATTTATAAAGAAAACCAATAATATTTATATTCAAATTCAGAAAAAAAAGACACAGTCACATATGTGATTTTTATTTTTGACCTAGCAAGTGGCAATCATTAATGGTAGGTCCACTAACAACCTTAATTTAAAAGCAGTCACAGGTGTCACTATAATGCCAAGGTTTCCATAACAACCGGAATGTGCTACCACAATATCAGAGGTTTCCAGTCTTGTACTTTAGAATTCATCCTATTTGTGTGTACAGGTGCACGTACGTAGGTATGTGTGTGAAGGTCAGAGGCCAATGGTGGTTCATTCCTCCCTTTCACCACGTGGATTCTGGAATTGAATTTAGGCTGTAAGGCTTGGCAGCAGTATCTTATCCACTGAGAAATCTTAATAGTGGAGATTTCTTTCTGAAAAGAAAAGAAAAGAAAAAAGAAAAGAAAAGATGGGGCTGGAGAAATGCCTCAGTGTTTAAGGATACTTACTACTCTCACAGAGCCCTAGGTTTGGTTCCTAGTACTCATACGGTCATTCACAATGCCTAAAACTCCACAGGAATCTGACCCCTCTTCTGATCCCTCTGGGCTTGTGCACATGTAGCACACATTGCATACACTACACACACACACACACACACACACACACACACACACATCCATAAAATTAAATAAATATTTCAAAAGATTTGTTTTATTTATTTAAAAAATTTAAAGATTTATTTATTTATTTATTTCATGTATGTGGGTATTCTGTCAATGTCTTCAGACACACCAGAAGAGGGCATCAGATCCCATTACAGATGGTTGTGAGCCACCATGTGGTTGTTGAGAATTGAACTCAGAACCTTTAGAAGAGCAGTAAGTGATCTTAACCTCGGAACCATCTCTCCAGCCTGATTTATTTTATTTTTAATTATGTATATGCATGTGCACATGAGTCGGGGTGTCCAAGGAGGCCAGAGGCATTGGGTCCCCTGCAGCTGGAGTTATAGGCAGTTGTCAGGCAGCTAGCACATGTGCTGGGAACTGAACTTGGGCCCTCTTCAAGAGCAATATGCCTTCTTAACCGACGAGCATCTCTCCAGCCCTTTAATACTGGATTTTTTTTTCTCATTTCTTTTTTGGGGAATAGGGAGAGCTTCACTGAAGCCAGCCAAGCACTCCACTACTAAGCGCTCTTCCCAGCTCCTTTTATATTAGCAATTTCTTTTGGTTCATGTGTGTGCAGTTGAACATGAGTACATGTATTCATGCATGTGGAAGCCAGAGATCAACTTGTCTTTCTCGATTACCCTCCACCTTATTTTTTGGGATTGAGACAGTCTGTCTTTGAAGCTGGAGCTCACTAATTCAGTTATACTGGATGGCCAGCAACCTCCCTGGGTCCTTCTGGCTCAGTCTCCCTAGTACTTAAGTACTGGGATTACAAGAGTGTACTGCCCCTCCCCCAATTTAGTTTTTAGTTCTTTCCTCTGTTATTTTTGTTTGTTTGCTTGTTTTAGACAGGGTCTTACTATGTAGTCCTGGCTAATAAGTAGACCATATTGAGGCGGGCCTTGGACTCACAGAGATCTGCCTGTCTCTGTCTTACAAGTGCTGGGATTAAAGGTATGCACCCCTGTGTCTGGCAATACTAGATATTTCTCTTCATGATGAATTGGCAAGTACTAAGAGTCCCGGGCTTGTTGCTTTTACTCAGAAGGCGCTGGAAATTGCTTTCACAGAACAGGTGATTGCCACCGTATCTGGATCTGCATTTCACCAAATTCCATAGTGCTTGAGATGTTGCAAGGAAGATTTGTTTGAGGGTTGCAAGGCACATTGTGAGAGCAAGGGTCCCGGACAGCTCTTCTTCCTCCAGACTGTTTGGAAATGGCAAGCGTGAGTTTTCTGGGCAAGTGGTCTGGGGACATTTGAGAACACAGAGAAGATGCTGGGATGGGGTTAGAATGTCTTTGGAGGGGACGCAAAGTGTTGGCTGTTGCTCTGGAACTTTTGAACTTCAGAAATTAGCTGGCGCCTACGCCATCTCCGCCCTGTATTTTAGTGGGGGTGGGTGAGGGTGGGGAACTAATTGTTCGGACCACAGGGCTACTGGCAAAAGTACTGTGCTGAAATATCAAGTGTAAGTCTTAAAAATGCTAGGGGTAAGCTCAGGACCTAGCAGTGGCAAGTTCCATCCCAACCCCCTTCTCACTGGTGGCTGGGTTCTTTTCACCTTCAAGCCCTCTTGTGTTCCGCTCTCCTTCCTGGGTTCTGTGCCTCTTCCTGGGTTGAAAGCGGCAGAACTTCCATTTGTTACTCTTTCATTTCACTCACCCACTGAGTAACTGTTAGCCACGAAGGAGTGTCAGAGAGATCATGGGAGATAAAGAGCTCCCACCCTTGTGGAGCATTGCGGATACCTTTTCTCCTGGCAATCAGCCTTTTTTCTTTTCTAGTTCTCAGTAGGTAATCCAGGCTGGTAAACCTGACAGACATCAAACCTCTTTAAGGAGCCTTGTCTGTATGCTTTCCAAAGGGCATAGAAGTCTTATTCGGAGGGAGGAAGAGCTTTCAGTATATTCACTGGATCCCGCCTTTCCTATGGTCACGGCAGCTAGTGTACTTTAATGAAAGTGATTACAAAGCTAAAGTGCCAAAGTAGGGCTTGTCCCAAACGTTAAGAAATGTGCAAGGCACGCCCAGCATGAAGCGGCTAGCACCAGATTTAGCAGGCGATTATAACTGACAGAGTGAGCTCCAATTGATACATGAGCGTCAACACTAGAAGCAGCATTTGCCTGACGGTGCCATTATTTTCCTCAGCGACTTAGATTGCCCTCTCAGAGATGGCAGGTGGGTCTGGGTGCAGAAGTCAGACAGAAATAACAGGCTAGAAGACAGCAGTCGTGGTTGCTCATGCCTGTAATCCCAGCGCTCGGAGGCAGATGATGAAGGGGCTGAAGTTCAAGGCCAGCCTGGGCCATCTTAAGAGATCATATCCTTGGCTCAGAGGTTAAGAGCACTGACTGCTCTTCCAGAGGTCCTGAGTTCAAATCCCAGCAACCACATGGTGGCTCACAACCATCTGTAATGGGATCTGATGCCCTCTTCTGGTGTGTCTGAAGACAGCTACTGTGTACTTATATATAATAAATAAATCTTTAAAAGAGAGAGAGAGAAATCATCTCAGGTATTAGAAACAATGACTTTACAAAATTCCTAGGCAAATAGATGGAACTAGAGAATATCATCCTGAGTGAGGTAACTCAGTCACAAAAGAACAGATATAATATGCAGTCACTGATAGTTGGATACTATCAACCAGGAAGTTCTGAATACCCAAGACAAAACTCACAGACTTTATAAAGCTCAAAAAGAAGGAAGGCCAAAATGTGGAAGCCTCAGTCCTTCTTAGAAAAAAAATGAAAAAGAAAAAGAAAAAATATTTTGTGTATTCATCATATATTATTATGTAACAAATTTTGTGAGCTATAATATTTTATAAAATAAATAACTTAAAAAAATAAAAAAGTAATGCAAAAGGAAAGATTTAGTGGTTAATAGTTTGAGAAAATTGCTATGTATAAGGTAATAATTCATTAAACAGACGTGGGAACATGCGTGATATCACTTAGTTAACAAAGATCTTAGCTGCAACCCATCAAAAACTGTATGATGTGGGAATAAAAAATTTTAAAATTAAGAGAGAGAGAGAGAGAGAGAGAGAGAGAGAGAGAGAGAGAGAGGGAGAGAGAGAGAGAGATCATATCTTGTAAGAAAATAACAATGTGAAAAAGGGCAAAGGGAATAAGGATTGGAACCCAATTCTGTTTCCATAAGAAGAGCTTCCTGACAAGAAGAGCCGAATACAGAAACAAGCTGGATTTGCTGGTTAGCTACATTCTGCTCTTTGTAGGCACAACCCTGGCACTCATGGTACAAGCCAGTACTGCTAACTTCTGCACTCTCTCATCCAGGTGTCTCCTGCTACATTCAATCTCTTGTCTGCTGTGCCTGGAGTCGGCTCCTTGCTACTGGCACCTCAATCTTTGTTACACTATCAGGATTGTATGTTCAACATGAGCCCCAAATTAAGCTGTGGGAATCACGGAAGTTTGTCTTCAGTGTTATTGATGTCTTTACCATACCGTTTCTTTTTATTATTTTATGGTTATGAGTGTTTTGCTTGTGTATGTGTAGGTGTATATGCCACGTGCCCACTGAAGTCAGAAGAGGGCATCAGATCCTAGGAGACTGGCATTACAGATGGTTGTGAGCTACCATGTGGGTGAGCCCAGGTCCTGTTGGAAGAGTGGGAAGTGCTCTTAACCACTGAACAACTCTTGAGCCCCATTTTCTTTCTAAAGGCACATATAGAGGAGAGAACTTTAAGACAACAGTATCTGAGGCTGGGAGGATGGCTCAGTGGTTAAGAGCACTGGCTGCTCTTCCAGATGACCCTGGTTTGATACTCAGCATCTACATGGAAGCTCACAGCTGCCTGTAACTGTAGTCCCAGGGGGTCCAGTTCTGATGCCCTCTTCCTGCCCTGGAAGGTACTTCACACATGTGGTGCACAGGCATACACACAGGAAAAACTCATACATGTAAATAAAAACAAAAGTAGGGGATCCAAAAGACAGTATTTGCTAGGTGTAGAAATTAAAGATTTCTTTAATCCCTATTTTAAACATTATCTAATTTCTTTAGTACATATCTCCAAGATTGTATGCTTACAAGCAGTCACCTTTTGGCAGAAAATTTGTTTTTTAATGTTTAAAACTAAGATTTAAAACAGGGTGGTATTGGTGCACATGTTTAATCACAGCACTCCGGACAAAGAAGCTGGCAAATCTCTGAGTTCAAAACCAACCTAGTCTACAGAGTGAATTCCAGGATCATCAGGGTTACATAGACCTTAACTCAAAAAAACATTTAGATTTTACACTTTTACCTCTGAGGAAGTGGTGTTGTTCATTAACAAGAGTTATAACAATCAAATATACCCAAGGTAAAGTTCTAAATTTTTCATATACAATGTGGTTGATTGATCCTGGGCAAGTGACTTCATTTTTTTCAACTATAAATGAGAAAGTGAAATCGTTTCTATCTCATGGTGATCCTGCAAGGGTTACAGATACATACAGACTTCTTGAGCTGGTATCTGGAACATAACAGTCCCCAAACACAAATGTTACTTTTATTATATATTAGTATATTTATTTTATATTATAAATATAAATATTTTTATATTCATATCAAATATTTTTTAATCTAGCTCTTAAGACAAATACTAAGCCCATTATTAGGACATTATTAGGACATTATTAGGACAACATGGAAGGTCATGTTCCCAGCTTTTGAATATAGCAATGTAAGCATCAACAGAATGTGTTTCCATTTTAAGAACATTTGATGTGTCTGGAAGCCCATATGTGACTACTTACAAATTACGTACAATGCAGACTGTTCCAGGACAGAACTGAAAAATCAGCCCTTCAGATGTATTTTTCATTACTTACCAAGTACTTGGCATTTTCAAGGCTCTCTAGAGACAAGTCTCAAGTCTGTAGTCTCTGAGAACTTAAAGTATAGAAGAAGAAGAAGAAGAAGAAGAAGAAGAAGAAGAAGAAGAAGAAGAAGAAGAAGAAGAAGAAGAAGAAGAAGAAGAAGAAGAAGAAGAAACAAAAAACAAAAAAACAAAAAACCCCACCAAAACCCAGACATAGTTGTAAAGCGCAGCAGAAAGCATTACCTAGTTTTCTAGAAGGCTAAGGATTTCTCTGAGTAGAATCTGTGGAGGGAAATGTGGTTTGAGGAGGAGCTAGAAGGATGTTAGGGTTGGGCAGTTGCTGGTGGTGGGAAAACATCCTAAATTATTCTGTAAGCATGTTCACATGGAGCTGCTACTAGCGTAAAGAGTCAGTTCATGTTATTCTCAAGAAGGATGCTCTTTGAAAGAGGGAAGGGTTTCAATGCCATCTTACCTGGTTCTTAAAAATGATAATTATGCAAAGACTTTAATAGCGTAGATGCTTATGCAACAGTACTCCAAAAATGGGGCACGGAAAAAAATGCAGCCCTGCATGATGGTGCACGCCTTCAATCCCAGCACTGAGGAGGCAGAGGCAGGAGGATCTCTGAGTTTGAGGCTGGCCTGGTCTACAGTGCAAATTTCAGGACTCCAGCCAGAGTTACACAGAGAAGCCTAGTCTTGAAAAACAGAAAGAAAAAAAGAGAGGAAAATGTTTGCAAATATGCCAATTATGTAAAATATTCGGGAAAGGGATGGAAGGAAATACTTGAAAGCATTAACATTTGTTTGTCCATTACTGGGATTCTGGATATTTTTCTCCTAGGCAGTTGGTGTGGATCTGCAACATGTGGGTGCTAGGTAATTGAAAAGGGGTGTAACGTATGTTCAGTTTAGTAACAGCATCAGTAACTCTTATGAACCACACAGAGACATAAAATACTGCTGGGACCTCTGAGTTTGTCTCCCTCACTGTATGCCCCCTTCCTCTCAGATATTGATGCACTCACTAATTTTTTCCTTGTACATGTACAGTCTCGTGTGTGTGTGTGTGTGTGTGTGTGTGTGTATGTGTGTGTGTGTGTGTGTGTGTGTGTGTGTGTAACCACCCTATTCTTTATGAAGATTTGGAGAGTTTGAGTTGGGGGCATCCTGATTGACAAATCTACATGGTTTCTATTAGATGAGGGTTTTAGGGAGACTAACAGCCTGTGGGAGGAAACCTTCACACAGTCTTCTTGAGACATTGCCTGAACCTTCCTGGGGACATCAATGAAAAAGATCATAAATCCTGAAACCACAGGTCAAGAGCAAGGCTAGCAGGGATGATGTGTGAGCTGGGATCTGTGTCTTAGGGGTGTCTATTGGGTTGCTTTACATGGTTTGTTCTGAGAATTTAGAGACTCCCCCTAACTCTTTAAGCCAATCAGAAGGTTTTTGTAGGGTGAGGTCGATGACAACATCCCTAGCAGACCCAACCACCTGGCCCAACCACCTGGCATGGAAGGGTTAGGTAGAATTTAATCCGTGCATTGTCAGGGTGAAGCAGGTATAGACAAGAATCAGGGACAGGCTGACCTGGGCACCCTGTCCTCAGGTTAAAAGGCACACAATGATAAAAGAAATCTTGGAGATGACAGCACTCAGAAGGTTCAGTCACTGAATCTCACCACCCCAGTCTGCACCGTGTGTGCCCTTCAGTCGGGTGGCACTTTTCCTGGAGGACCAGTATCCAGAGACCCTTCTCTCCACTTCCTCCATTGGCTTCCTGCAGCTTGTGCTCTTAGTAAGATTGTTGCTACATTTTGTAGGACTATCTCTGCCAAGAACATTTTTTAAAAGGAAGGTGCTGGGAGCTCCGCACCTGAGGCAGAGAAGGAGATCTGAACATAAATTAGACTCTGTCTTCATTTCTCATTGTTGCTTTACCTAGATCTAGAATCCTTATTCAGAATGTCCCCCCAGATTTTAGAAACCATTGCTCCGCTCTTTCAACTGTTCTTGTTACTGTTGAGATGTCTTAATCCACTCTAAGTGATTCCTGTTTTCTCAGGAATCTTGTAGATTTCCACCCCATCCCCAAATATTGTTTACTTCTATAATATTATTGCCCACGGAGGGCCTGCGGTTCACAGGTCTTGAGTGTCCTGTGGCCAGGTTCAGTCTCTCATTCCATGTCCATTAGGTTGGGAATTTTTCCTGCATTATTGATTTTTGTTCTGTTTCCTTCTTTCTTCTATCATGTGGGTTTAGGAATGTGCTCCTGAGCACGTGCGTATGTTTTTATGTACATGTGTATAGAGGCAAGGTTGGAGTTCTTTAGTTATTGAGTGAGGGTCTTTAAGTGGATTTGGCTGGCTCAGCTAGCAGGCCAGTTTGCTGGAGAAGTCTCATCTCTTGAAGTCTCCAGACTTGTGTGGCAAGAGCTTTTCCCATGGAGCCATGTCATTACTATTATTATAATCAGTTAATTAAATCTGTGAGTACACTATAGCTGTCTTCAGTCACACCACTAGAGGGCATCAGACGCCATTACAAATGGTTGAAAGCAACCATGCAGCTGCTGGGAATTGAACTCAGGATCTCTGGAAGAGTAATCAGTGCTCTTAACTGCTGAGCCATCTCTCCAGCCCCAGTATCTTATATTATTGATCATTTATTTTCTGTTCTCCACAGTGGCTGTATCTGTGAGTATCTTCCCTTCCCCATGAGTGTTAGCAAGTCCAATGCCAAGTGTATGTTGGGTAAAATCTACCACTATCTTCTGGACCTCCAAGTCCTACTGTCCCCCAGCTTGGGGGTTCAATCCCAGGGTCTTATACCAATTGAGAGCAGGAGTCCTAGCAATAGTGACCCCCCTTTATCTATTTTTTTTAATGAGAAATAAGGATTTTCTTTCTAGGTCTCCCCCACTCCTTCGCTTTCTCTCTCTCTCTGGTCCTAAGCTGTAGCCCTAGCCCTTGTACTTCAGGAAAATGGCTTTCAGGAGTCTGGAATCCTTGTCTGGTTAGGTTCTGAAAGCTGGCTGGTACTTTTGACAACCGGCTCCATTGCGTTTTGCTTCAGGTGATGCCTCCAGGTTTAGAATCTTACAGCATTTGCTCTCAGCTCAGCCAAGCTCTCAGGGAAGAGTCTCCTAGATGCTGCCTTTTGGATGACTTTTAAGGACTTTGAGGTAAAAAGTGATTCTGTTCTCAGCTTTTCCCAAGGGATAATTAGGGGTTCAGTGTTCTTTGTTCCGCTACTGTTCTCTTCTCCAAAAGCAAGTGAGCAAGCAAACAAGCAAGTGAGCGAGCAAAAAGAACTGAACAATAGAAGGAGGACTTGTCAAATTGTAGTTTCATTAAGGTTTCAGGACTGGATAAAAAAAAATACAAGCATAAGTGACAGCCATATTCTACCCTGTCACAGTCAGGCTGGTCTCTGACACCTGCTGCTCCTGTCTCAATCCTTCAAGTGCTGGGATTTACAAATATACTTCATAACTCAAGTGGCTTTCAACCTTCCTAATGCTGCAACCCTTTAATACAGTTCTTCATGGCCAGATGAGCCGCAACCATAAAATTATTTTGTTGCTACTTTGTAACTAGTTTTTCTATAGTTGTGAATTATAATGTACATATCTGATATGTAGGTTATCTGATATGTGACCTCCAAACTCTTTAAGGACCCGAGGTATCAGAGAGGATCTTGGATTCCTAGAACAGCAGACTATGTTGGAAGGCAGCTTGGAGCTAATTCATGCCCGACCGACACGTAGGAAAGGTGTCCCGAGGACAGGGGCTCTCTCTGTCTGCTCCAGAAAGCAGTGTTTGAGTCCTGTTTATTGTTCTAGAACACAAATCATTCTGGTTCCCCAGGAGCCTGGGTCTGGAGAGAACTCTCAGAGTCAGTGTGCCCAGCCAACAATACACTCACAGAACCACATGGACAAATCAAATTAAGAGTTGCTTCTTCATCCCCCTCACCACTTTGGTAAAGTTTGGAACGTTTGGAAAAGTCTTGTCCTGAGGCCTAGGGAAAGCCAATGTTTGAGTTATAAAGGGTGGCTTCCTGTTGCTCTCCTCAGGAGCCCTCATTTCTGATGCATAATTAAACTTGTTCAGAGGGACAGGTCAACAAAGAGTAGTGTTATTCCCAGAAGGCTCAAGCGGTGAAACCACAGTAAAATGAAGTAGAGGCTTCATGCTTACACTGAACCGGTTTGATGATGAGTCTCAGAGTTTCCCTCACCAGAAAACACGGACTTGACCCCGCCTTGCTGGAAACCGCACTGACTTGGCTTCACCTCTTCCTTTTACCCATTAGTATTTTCTATCTAATGGTGATTCCACTGATTATCTTGAATAGATACTCAATTTATGGTTTTCAGGTTTCAAAAGGAATAAATGCTGGGCTTTCCTGGTGTCCATTCCTGATACAACCAGTGTCCTCGGTTTTGTAAATGTATTTTTCAGAATCATTTTTCTCCAATGCAAGCATGTACACCCCCCCCCTTTTCACTCTTGCACGACTGTAGCATTTCTTACCTCGGCACTTGTCTCTCCTGGAGATGGCTTTTGTGGATGAGGAGTGCACCTCCATACAGTGTTCTGTTGTAGAGATGGGCTGGTCTGCTGCGGGAAACCCTTGAGTCATTCTATTATGTATTTTGAGAGATTTATTTTCCACCATCCTATTCCACTAGTCTTTTCTTTCTATTTCTGAAGATTGGATATAAACATTTCAAAATTTAGTAGATAGAGCAGAGCCTCGGAGATAGTTCAGTGGTAGATAAAGTAAATAAATTGCTTGCCGTGATGACCTGGGTTAGGATTCCAAGCGCACATGCAAAAAGCTGGATCTGTTGGTGTTTGTGCTTGCAGTCTCAGTGCTGGGGAGATGGGGTTAGGAGGATCCCTCCTCCAACTCCTCCCACAGCTTCATCCTCATTACCCACAGAACTTCATCTCTCTTCCTCTCTCAAAAACAAAACCACAAACCAAACCAAACAATATGGAGTCTGTTTTGTGTTGGCCAGCTACTCCTGAGCGTGAAGCCTGGCCCGAAGTGTGGTTGATAGACTCAGCGTCAATCCATTGAAGATAACTGGTTGATTTTCCTTCTCCCAACAGCAAACGACTTTGAATAGTTCCTAGCTGGGATGGGAGTTTATACCCATTTCCTTTTATGGCTCGTTTTTAAAGGTAGTAGAATATATAAACATGTACACCTGCACACACATGTACATTTACACATAAGCATGCACATACACATGTGTACAAAATAGAATTATTAGAATTTGGTGAATAGTTTATAATTTACTTTTCTCTTTAACATGCTTATTGTTTATTATACAAATGTTGAAACACATAAAAATAGGTAGAATGTTATAATGCATATCCATGCACACATTACATAGATTAAATCACTATTAACATTTTCCCATTTTGTGTTTTTTATTTCTTTTTCTTTTTAAGATTTGTTTATTTATTTATGTAAGTACACTGTAGCTCTTTGAGCACACTAGAGGGCATCAGATCTCATTACAAATGGTTGTGAGCCACCATGTGGTTGCTGGGAATTGAACTCAGGACCTCTGGAAGAACAGTCAGTGCTCTTAGCTGCCGAGCCATCTCTCCAGCCCTCCATTTCTTTTTCTTTGTTGGCTATTTTAAGCATTTTCAGGCTACGGAGACATTTTCCTGTTAAGAGTTCTGGTTGCTCTTCCCAAGGACCTAGGTTCAATTCCCAGCACCTTCATGTCACTTACAACTGTCTGTAACTCCTGTCCCAGGCATCTGACACCCTCGAACAGACTCACATACAGTCAAGTCACCAATATATATATTTAAAAAATAAGTCAGTGATTCTCAACCTTCCTAATGCTGCAACCCTTTAATGCAGCAAGGTCTTCGTGAATTAACTGTGATGACCCCATAACCACTTTGCTGCTACTTCATAACTACACTTTTGCTATGCTATAGGCTGTAATGTAAATATCTGGTCGGCAGGATATTTGACATGTGACCCCTGTGAAAATGTTGTTCTTCCCCAAAAGGGACCATGACCTATCTGTTGAAAACCACTGCTTTAAAGCAATAACTACAAGATAACTAGGAAAGACATCATATCTCTGTTTTTAAAAATCAAAAAAAAAAAACCGGCTTGAGAAAGCAGCTGCTAGAAGGTAGGGTGCTTGTCCAGCACCTACAAGGCCTGCTTACTTTCCAAGACTAACCAATCAATCAATACATGAGTAAGTACACACATTCTTTTCTGGGCATGGTGGCACATAACTGTAATCTCAGCATTTGAGAAGTAGAGGCAGGAGGATTAGAGGTTGAAGGCCATCTGTGTCTTTGTTGTGTGTTGGAGGTTAATCTGGGCTACATAAGACCCTGACTCAAAATAACAACAGGAGTTTCTAGAAAAACCTATGTTCCATGAAGCTCAGGTCTGTTGTAGAACACACACTGACGAACAAAGATGGCGTTCAGACTCCTCTTCCTATTCTACAACTTGGAGTTCTTCCTCCTAAGACGTTTGCTACTTAAAAGACTCAGAAGATAGCAATGTTTTATGGAAATGGTGCTTTGGTATGGGGCTTTGACTTTAGAGGAAGCTGTTTGGGGAAGGAACTACTTTTCCAAAACCACTTGCTCCCCTGAGAGTTTGAGGTGAGCTGATGAGTCCGTCTTGGGGAAAGAATTAGTTGTGGGGGGTGTTTGTAAAGAAAAGGCTAAAGGATGTGGATGTTTTCCAAACCTGGGGAAAGAGGAAGAGATATCAGGGAAGATGCCAAGCGTACGCTTAGATGATAGGACCGAAGCTTGGAGTTGATTATGCCGAGTGATGTTTGGGGGAATCAAGATTGCAGCTCAGTAAGACCATGGACTCAGCAGTCACTGAGCTGGGGGGGCTGTGGCAGTGGCCATGGCAGGAGGTGATGGAGGCAGAGACTGGACAATCGGCTGGAAGAAGGCCAAAGATGAGGTCTTGAATAGAGTTATGTTCAAGGATATCAGAGAAAAAGAGACACAAAGGGGAGATAGATAGACAGACAGACAGACAGGAGAGAGAGGGAGGAAGGATAGGGCACCAAGTCTGATGAAGTCTGAAGAACAGAAAACCCATCAACTGACAGAAGGCTGTAGAATGTGGCGGAAGGCTATTGGATTGGATGAGAGCCACAGCCTGCCCTGAACTGGATGGTGCATTAGTTCTTTTCTCTTTGCTCTGAGAAAACATTAGCCAGGAGCAAGGTGAGGAGGGAAAAGTGTTTTGGCTCAGGGTGTGAGGGTGCAGGCCTCCAGGGAAGGGAAGGAGGAGGCAGAAGCTTGCCTAGCTGGTCACAGAGTCTGCAGTCAGGGATCAGAGGCTGATGAAAGCACAGGGCTCTACTTTTTATTCCTCCTTTATTGACGGCGTTGCCCACAGTCGGTTCGGATCTTCTTTCTCCATTTAAAACTTCCCGAAACCTCAGAGACATAGCTAGAGGCACGCTTTGTTGGTGATTTAAATCTAGTCAATTTGATGGTAACTCGTAACCATTGCATGTAGTTGGGGTCTTTTAGGGGTGGTGGTGGTGGTGGTTAAATTGGTGGGTTATGGATGGGGAGACATGGATAACAGTGGACACCGGCCTTTGCCAAAGTGGTCTGCACCCACAGTTCCGGCCACTCAGGAGCCTGGGACAAGAGAATCACTTAAACCCAGAAGTTGGAGACCAGCCTGAGCAAAGGGAGAGACAGTGCTCCAATAAACCAACTATTAGACAGAACAAGCTAAGGTAAAATCCCTTTAGTACGGTTGTGATTGTGAACCCTGTCAGGTTCCAGAGAGATCGTGGGGGAGGAGCAGGAAGGGGATGTGGCCTGGAGACAGAGGCCGAAGACTGCAGTTACCCTCCTGGATAAACTCATCGCTGACAAGTGTGGACTTCAAAGTTTTGGCTGCTCCTAAGTTGAGGAGTTTCATAATGACAGCTTCATAGCACAGAGCAGACAGGCCACCACGGATGCAGGTCTGCCTCAATTTCCTGGAAGAGCACTTACTTAATTCTCTTCACAGTTACATTTGCTCCTTTATTAAAATAGCAATCTCACCATTACGCCACCAAGGATTAAGTTAACAGTGAACGCTAACCAAATATCATCGACTATGGCAAATACTGAAAGCACTTATTTTTTTGAAGAAAAAAAAAATCACCCCTCCCCTTTTCTGGGGATTGAGCCCGGGGATTTCCGCAGGATGGACAAGAACTCCACTGAGCTGCACCTTCCCAACCACTTACTTGTTCAGTTTTGTTTGTTCAGTGTTTAGATACAGGGCTTTACTCCTTAGTTCAGGTTAGCCTTGAACTCCCGATCCTCCTGCATCAGCTTCTGCTGTGCTGGGATAACAGATGTGCACCACACACATCACATTCTCAAGGTGGACTGAGTCACTGGCGTTGTCTGGCATTGTCTGGCTAATGATTCCGCCTTTTTTTTTTTTTTTTTTTTTTTTTTTGCAATTTTTTATTGGTTATTTTGTTTATTTACATTTAAATATTACTCCCCTTTCCTGGTTTCCCCTCCGCAAATCTCCTATTTCTATCTCCTCTCCTTTTAAGCCTTCAGTGGGACTGCTAATACCATGGCCAGTGTAGGTATTGTTGATCCTGTTTTCCATCGTTGGCCAATCTGCCTTGCTCATAAGGATCGAGGTTTTCTCCCCCCCCCCTTTTTTTCTGTGCATCTTCCCATCCTTTAATGAGGCGCACCCCCCCCCCCTTTCAGAGTTCGGTTTCTCCCAGTCAGCTCTATGTTATCCTCTCCTTGGTCCCTGCACACGGGAAAAGCCAATCCTAGCCTTGGTGGTGGAGACTTTATCAGGATTTTTCCACCGCGTTCACTGGGTCACTGGAAACACTCGCTCACCATTAGGCCAGCCAACTTCCAAGGAATTGACCCGGGAACTGAAACACGGGAGTGTGTGTGTGACCCTCAGCTGCTCTCGGGCCGGCCTCTTCCTTCTCCCCATCCTGAATTCACCTCTGGAGTTGGACCAGTTCTCCACAATCGAAGCCAGGGTGACAGCAAGGTATGATGGATGGATAAAGCCCCGCAGAGTGGCACGGCGCTTGGTCAGGAACCCAAGGCTGTGTTTATGAGAAGGAAGAGGCTGTTTCCTGAAGCGAGCATAACGCTGCTCTAAAAAAGGCAGGGGAAATACATCATGCGAGAGAGCGTAACCCTGGGAGGGCCGCTGGGAATCCGAGTACCAGAGAAGCCCCGCAGGTCAAGGTGTCTCAGACAAGGCCTTTTTTATAGGCCATTTGCGTGAGGGTTTGCTGCTGTTCCCTGCAGTGCGGACGGCCTCTCAAGGTCTCCGAGGGAGCTGGGAAGCTAATCTTAGCTGTTGCTTTCCAGGCCTTCTCAATTGGTCCCGCTGATGCATTTAGGAAAGAAAGAAACTCTATTGTTTTAAAAAACTGCAAAAGCAACAATTTTGGATGTTGACTATTGCATTAGTGCGGATAAATTGGAACCATGGGCTCCGTCCCTTCACATCCAGGAAAAGGAAAGTTTTACTGAATTTTCCCAGTGCTCAAAGATGTAGCAGAATGTGTTTCCCTCAGGACCCGTGTCCCCAACTCAGGTACTGGAGATCAGACCCAGGGCTTCGTGCTATGAGACGCTTCATTACCAAGTTACTTACGCTGGCATTGAAGCCACCCTATATCCAGGTCCCGTTGAACGCACAACCCCCAGCTTCAGTCTTTCAAATGCCCTTAATGTTTCTGTTTATCCCCGGCGATTCTCGTTCCTCTGACGTCCTAGAAGGTCCTACGGGGTCATACCAGGGACTCAGGAGAAAATGAGCAGTCAGTATTAGCTTCTGCGGCTGGTGTAACAAATAAATGGCCACAGGCTCAGTTGTTTGACACGGGAAGCATTTATTCTCATATGGTTCTGGAAGCGCAAAGTACAGAACGTTATGGGGTTGAAATGTGGGTGCTGGTAGCGCTAGATCCTTCTGGGAGGGTGAAGAACAGAGGTTAGGGGTAGGACCGGTGTCTTTTTCAGCTTCTGGTGGGTGCTAGCATTTCTTGGCTTGTAAACTCTTCCTCTATTTTTAAAGCCAGCAGCATACCATTGTCTGTCTCAGAGTCTGCTTCCCACAGCTTTTAAGTGCCTATTGTCTTTTTTTTTATAGTCCAGTCCCCCCTGTATCCCTTTAATTAGACACTTGTTATTAATTGAGGCTCATCTAGTAATTGAAATGAACTTCTCCTCTTGAGGTCCTGCAAAGTCCCCTTTGCCATAAAATGACAATATTTATAGGCTCTAGGAGTCTCATGTCTTCAAAGAACTGCAGTGTTAAACTGTATGTATCAACCTTAATCAGACTAAGGACTGCGCACCAGGTAGCTGGTAAACCTGGATTGCTGAATGAGTCTGTGGCGAAATTAGCCACAGGAGGTTGAATGAAGATCCACACTGTGCTGGGTTTTTAAAGAGAGCAGAAGGGGAGGAAGGGAAAGTTGGTCTCTTTGTTGGAGTTCAGACGTTCTGTTCTGTCCTTGGGTTTGGGACATTGAACATTAGACATCACCATTTCTGGTTCAGGGCTCAGATCAGCATAGTCACCATTTGCTACTTGATTCAGACTTGGATAGAATCATATCACAAACTTTCCTGGTTCTGCAGACTGTAGACCTCAGACTGTGGGGCTTAGCTCCATAATTGTACAGGTAAATATCTATAACAAATCACCGTATGGAAGTGCATAGTATGTATGTATGTATGTAAGTACATATGTATGTATGTATGTATGTATGTATGTAAGTACATATGTATGTATGTAAGTACATATGTATGTATGTATGTACATATGTATGTATGTATGTATGTAAGTACATATGTATGTATGTATGTATGTATGTATGTATGTAAGTACATATGCATGTAAGTACATATGTATGTATGTATGTATGTAAGTACATATGTATGTATGTATGTATGTATGTATTATCTATCTCTCACCTATCTACCTCTTCTCTATTCATCAGTCTACCATCTATTTATCATCTATCTATCATCTATTCATCATCTATTACCTATCATCTCTATCTATCTTCTATCTATCTGTCTATCTATCTATCTCCTATTGGTTCTGTGTTTCTGGTGAACTTAACTGACACAGTGGTCATTTATCTGCCACACATTCTCAGCATGGTACAAATGTGCTGGGCACTTCCTGTCTACCAGATACTGAGCTAAATGTTGCAGGGCAGCTGTCTCTTTAATACTCCAGCCTGGTAAGTAGGTATTACTCCTAATTTACAACCGATAACAGGTAACCTTCATTTTGGACTTTATACATAGGAACTAACTCTTTAACCTCCAGAGCGTCCTGTAAGGGGAGTCTTATTATTATATCCACTTGGAAGCTGAAGAAACAGGGACATAGGCAGGTTAAACAAATTGCCCCAAATCTAGTGGGCCACAAAATGAGGTGTGAACCTAAGTGTGAGCTAGTGGACTCTTAGAGCTCTGTTCTCCCTACTTCTTAGCAAAGCATTTACCTGGCTCTTGTTATATTTATTTTTACAGAGAAGGTGAAAGTGGTACTTTGATCTGAAGGTCACCTAGGAAGTCAGCTGGCCAAATATTAGCTTTGTTTCATATTGCCTGGCCACGCTCTTTTATAGACCCAAAGACATTGGCTTTTAAACGGAACAGATCGGAAACACAGCGTGTCACTGATGCCATTGTGTGAATCAGTGTACTGGGTGGTTTTCCTTGTAATGAAAAGGAGAGAGTCAGAGCTAAGAAAGAGATGCTGAGATACCAGGATTTGAACTCGTGATGAGAGTGGAGGGTTGTGAAATTAAGCCAGATCTGCTCTGGGAGGAAGAGGTAATAGGAAAACAGGGTGCTCAGGGGAAGAAGGACAGAAAAGGAGTGAGGAGGAATTGGAGAGGAAAGTAGGGCTAAGGGATGGAGAGAGGAGGCTTGCTCGGTTAATAAAAATTTAAGTGTTCTGAGCCTTTAGATGTCAAGGCAGACAGTGCAGAAGTAAATGAACAAGCAGGCGTTGGGCTGAGCACTTGACTGAGAAGCAAGGTAAAAAGACATTGAAAGAGCTCACTCTGCCAGATTTCCCTGCTCAGCATAACTCCAATTATCATGGCTTAGTAATTCAGAAAGTAGTCCTTGCTCCACTCTGTGCTCAGGACTTTTAAACAGATGTTATATTTTCTTTATGTGTATGGTATTTTGCCTGTAGTATGTCTGTGTATCATTTGTGTTCTTGGTACCCACAGAGGTCAAGAGGGGGTGGTAGATTCCCCTGGAACTGTACTTACAGAGGGGTGGTAAGCTTCCATGTGGGGGCTGGGAACTGAAGCTGGACAAGCAGCCTGTGCTTTTAGCTGTTGAGCCATCTTTCCAGCTCCACTCGAACTTTTCTAAGGGTAGCAGTTCAAAGGCTCCGGCTATGTTATTCAATGCCCAGATGGCAATCCAAAAACTTAATTGTGGAATTTAACCTCAACCCTCTGCTCCTTTGGGTGTTGTCTGTGTGTGGATGCCAGAAGGCCACTGTGATTGTCATCCTCAGAAGGGATCCCTCATCTCCTTCTAGAGAGCATCTCTCATTGGTCTGGAGCTCACCAATCAGGTTAGGTTACCTGGCCAATGAGCGCTGAAGCTCACCAATCAGGTTAGGGTACCTGGCCAATGAGCGCTGGAGCTCACCAATCAGGTTAGGTTACCTGGCCAATGAGCGCTGGAGCTCACCAATCAGGTTAGGTTACCTGGCCAATGAGCGCTGGGATCTTCCTGTCTCAGCCTTCCCAGTGCTGGGGTTTATATCTTCCTTGGCCATGTCATTTTTACACGGGCTTAGGAATTGACATTTACTAGCTCAGCCATCCCTCCAGCCCTGAAGTAATATTTTTTTCAATACCCACACTGCATTAAAAAAAGCAATAAGTTAAAAAATGTTTTAGTATTAGCATGTACTTTGTAACTCTCATTTTGTGTTGGCAAATTCATAAGCATTTTTCATTTTATTTTATTGTTTTTATTCATTGTTTATCTAGCCACTGGAGACAAACTTTGGAGTCTGTGAAGTCTGAAACTTTGGAGTAGGGTCTTCTGCCATGTCATAGAAGCTGCTAAATTTTCAAAAAGAAAGCTGTTAAGCTAAAGACCAAATGCTCATGGCCATCTTAATATTGTTAGAAGGTCACGCATCTGACCTTTTAGCCTCATTTACCCAGTAAGGGTTGCCCACCAAAAGGTCCTCACCCCAGGAATTGATCTGATACTAATTATAGGCTCAGACCATTTTCTGTTTTCCTCCACCCTTGGTTTTCCCTGAGGCTGTAGGAAGTGTTGGTCTCTATGGTAACTAAGGATGGGTGGGTGAGGTTAGGAACGTCCTCCTGAGGACTCAGTTATCATCAGACACTGGCACACACCATGTTTGAATATGGCGGGCAGCCTCTTTCTCATGTGTGCTCAGACACATTTGTGGGTATGCATGCAAATGTTTGTGGTTGTGGTCTCACTCACTCTTCTGTTCACTTAGAAGACTTTCAAACTCCAGAAAACAAGAAGCCATGCTATTTTTTACAGTAGTGTAGTAGTGTTTGTGGCATAGTTCCCGAGGCCGCCTGATAAACACTTACGAGGATAGTTCTTTCCTTCTCCTTTCCTAACCTCAACTTACAGTCCCAACATCACACTTGCTTCACTTTGGGGCTGGAGAGATGGCTTAGTGGTTAAGAGCATTGACTGCTCTTCCAGAGGTCCTGAGTTCAAATCCCAGCAACCACATGGTGGCTCACAACCATCTGTAATGAGATCTGATGCCCTCCTCTGGTGTCAGATGACAGTTACAGTGAACTTATATAAAATAAATAAATCTTCTCTTAAAAAAGGTTTCACTTTACAGTCAAGTGGTGTGCAAAACCAGTGACCCCCACAGAAGCACCCACAGAACGAGGAGAGTCATTCCAGAGGGTCCAAGCAATAACTAGTTCAATGAAGTTACCCAGTTTCTCTTCAGCCTCACCCCAGCCTCGGGGTGATGGACATTCCATCTGAGGAATGATTCACAGGGAACGTAATCCTAGTAAGACCTTAGATTTGCTGGGCACTTTATGCATTTCATGGTACTTTCACAGGAATTATCTTCACAACCACCTGAGAAGTGTATTGGACAGACGCTAACCCTGCTTTATTGATGAAAAACCCAGGCTCAGAGGAGACATGAGCTCTGCCGAAGGTCGTGTGGTGAGTCAGAGTAGAACTGGGAAAGAGACCAACAGCCATGGATGATTAACCAGGCGAGGATAGAACTGAAATCCTTTAAAACAACCACAAAAGGATTAATCGGGCAAATACCTGAGCAGGCAACCACAGCTTACTGAGCACCTACTATGTTTGTTCCAAGCATTATACGAGATGCCATATCCCAGGTCATAAAACTGTACAGCATCAAGATTATATGGGAAAGATAACTTTAAAAATATGATTTAAACATAACCACATCATTTCCTCCTCCCTTTCCTTCCTCCAAATGCTCCAATGTACCCCTCCTTGCCCTCTTTTTGCATGGGCTCTATTTTATAGGGCTGAGGTTTTCTGGGCTTTCCCTATCTAAGTTACTTGGCTTCTGTTGTGTCTTTGCTCACCTCAAGTTTAGGCAGTCACATTGGTGAGACTATGTATGTGTAGCTTCTGACATTCGCAGAGACACAATCTCATGGCAAACTCTCTGGTCCTTTGGCTCTTACAATCTCTCCGTTTCCTCTTTTCCAGCGATCCCGGAGCCTTAGGTGTGGGGATTGTGTTTCAGATGATGAACGATTCATTTTTTTTTAAATCAACATATATACAAGGAGGAAGCTAAGAATCCCCAAAGATGAGTAACTTACTCCAAGATTTAAAAGGAAACACATTTACCACCCTTTGTATTTGTTTTCATTTATTTATTTGACAAAAAGTATCTACATGAGGAAGCACTAAGAGGAGGGGGGCTGACATTGGAATGCAAAGTGAGTAAATAAATAAATGTAATAAAAATGAAAAAGAATTATATCTACACAATGTAGGATGGTTGGATAGAGCTAACTAACGTAATGACTTCCTCATATACTTATTTTTAAGAGAACATTTTTATTATAGTATTGTATTTATATAACATTCTAAATAAATATAATATATTTGTTATGTTTTATGTGTTATTAGCACATAATAGTGTATGGACTAATGGGCTCTACTGTGATATTTACATATACTATGCATTGATCATTTTTATTTGTCCTTTTTACAACTCCTCTCTTCCTTCCCTTGGTCCCTTTCTAGGCCCTAGACGTCCTTTTATACTT
Source organism: Micromys minutus (assembly GCF_963924665.1). NCBI lineage: Eukaryota > Metazoa > Chordata > Mammalia > Rodentia > Muridae > Micromys > Micromys minutus. The sequence goes on from NC_137971.1 coordinate 17,136,104, forward strand.
CCAGGTCTGCTTTTGCTTTATGCATTTAGTTTTTTGAGACCAGTCCTCATGTAGCCCAGGCTGTCTCTGAACTCCCTTGACAGCCGAGGTTGATCTTGAACCCCTGATCCTTTGGTTTTCACCTTCAAAGTGCTGAGATTACAGATGCATCCCCCATGCAGGCATCTTTTACCTTGTGTTTTGGTTTCCATGAGAGAGAACACATGACACTTGTCTTTCTGCTTCTCTCTCAGTTTGCTTAGCACAGTGCCTGACGGTTCCATCCATTTTCCTGCAACAGACAGGATTTTATTCCTCTTTATGGCTAAGTTATATACTCGACTGTACATAAACAACGTATTGCTTTTATGCATTCATCTGTTGATGGGCACCCAGGCTGATTTCATATGTAGCTGTCTATTGGCTAGACAAGCATTTGTCTTGCATGCTGAGCTCGTTGCTTTTGGGTATGTGTGTATTCATATGGTGGTTCTATTTTCAGCTTTTTGAGAAACCTCCGTGTTATTCTCCAAAATGTTCTGGACTGATGTGTATTTATCCCACCAATAACATATAAGGGTTCCTTTACCCTACATCTTTGCCAGTATGTGTCATTTTTGTTTTGTTTCTAGTATTTGAAAGTAATAGTCATTCTAACTGGAGTGAGATAGTACCTGATTGTAACTTTGATTTGCACTTCCCAGAAAGTTAAAGATACTGAATATTTACTACATATCTATTGACTATATCTTCTTATTTATTTTTAAATTTCCTAATTTTTTTATTGGATCTGTTTGTGTTTGGGATTAGACTACTCAACATACATCCCTGAAGCCATCTTTGGAGGACTGATGTGTTATTAACTACAGCCACCACACTGCAAGATGTCTTTTGTTTCTCCCACCTAACTGAGGCTTTACGTCCTTTGAACAACAATTTCTCTTTCCCAATTCCTGGTCACTGTCATTCTTCTCCTAGACTTTTTAGGTTCCACACATAAGTAAGGTCAGGTGTTTTCTATTTTTCTGTGTTTGTCCTACTTCTCTTGGTCCTGTGGCCTCTGCATTCACCCAGGCGATTACAAATGACAGGATTCTTTCCTTTTTCATTCCTTTAGTTTTCATCTGTTGTTTATATCACAGGTTTTAAAGATTTATCTACTCATTTTTACATGTATGTGTGTGTATGCTAATATGAGTTTATGTACATTATATGTTTGCAGGTACCTGGACAGGCCAGAGGGTGGTGGATGCTCTGGAACTAGAGTTACAGGCAGGTGTGAGGTGTCATGTGAGTGCTGGGAATTGAATCCCAGTCCTCTGGAAGTGCAGCCAGTGCTCTTAACCAGTGCTCCATCTCTCTGGTTCCCTTTAATTTGTTTTCAATGTGAGGAATGTCCATATTGTTTTTATGATTAGTGAGACTAATCTGTATTCCCACCAACAGTGTACAAGAGTTCCCTTTTCTTCACATCCTCAACAGCAGTTGTCTGTTTTTTTTAAATAAATAAGGCATCCTAGCAGGTGTAAAATATTTTTCAATGTGATTTTAATCTACATTTCTCTGATGTTTAATAATGTATAACATTTCTACACACCACTTAGATGTCTTCTGGTGAGAAATGTCTTGCAAGTATTTGCTTATTTTTACTTTTCTCTTTTTTAAAGTTGTTGTTATTGTTGCTGATGTCATTGTTCTATATATATTTTGGGTCCTAACCCTTAGGCTTATTGTTTGTGAGTATTCTTTCCTCCCATCCACTATCCGTTCACCTGCTAACTGTTGCTCTTTTAACTAGAGCATGCCGGAGTGCATGGGTGTATCCCAGAGTGCATGGGTGCATCCAAGACTGCATGGGTGCATCCCAGAGTGCATGGGTGCATCCCAGAGTGCATGGGTGCATCCCAGAGTGCATGGGTGCATCCCAGAGTGCATAGGTGCATCCCAGAGTGCATGGGTATATTCCAGAGTGCATGGGTGCATCCAAGAGTGCATGGGTGCATCCCAGAGTGCATGGGTGCATCCAAGAGTGCATGGGTGTATCCCAGAGTGCATGGGTGCATCCAAGAGTGCATGGGTGCATCTCAGAGTGCATGGGTGCATCCAAGAGTGCATGGGTGCATCCCAGAGTGCATGGGTGCATCCCAGAGTGCATGGGTATATCCCAGAGTGCATGGGTGCATCCCAGAGTGCATGGGTGTATCCCAGAGTGCATGGGTATATCCCAAAGTGCATGGGTATATCCCAGAGTGCATGGGTGTATCCCAGAGTGCATGGGTATATCCCAAAGTGCATGGGTGCATCTCAGAGTTCATGGGTGCATCCCAAAGTGCATGGGTGCATCCCAAAGTGCATGGGTGCATCCCAGAGTGCATGGGTATATCCCAGAGTGCATGGGTATATCCCAGAGTGCATAGGTATATCTCAGAGTGCATGGGTATATCCCAGAGTGCATGGGTGTATCCCAGAGTGCATGGGTATATCCCAAAGTGCATGGGTGCATCTCAGAGTTCATGGGTGCATCCCAAAGTGCATGGGTGCATCCCAAAGTGCATGGGTGCATCCCAGAGTGCATGGGTATATCCCAGAGTGCATGGGTGCATTCCAGAGTGCATGGGTGCATCCCAGAGTGCATGGGTACATCCCAGAGTGCATGGGTATATCTCAAAGTGCATGGGTGCATCTCAGAGTGCATGGGAATATCCCAAAGTGCATGGGTGCATCCCAAAGTGCATGGGTATATCCCAAAGTGCATGGGTGCATCCCAGAGTGCATGGGTATATCCCAAAGTGCATGGGTGCATCCCAGAGTGCATGGGTATATCCCAGAGTGCATGGGTGCATTCCAGAGTGCATGGGTGCATCCCAGAGTGCATGGGTACATCCCAGAGTGCATGGGTACCAAGACCTGGTTTTAACTGGCCTCAGCCTCTACCACTGTCTCAGGCTTCACCATCACCTCTACCCTTCATTATCACTCTGTTTTTTGCTTGATGCTTAATCTCAGCTTCACCTGTAGTCTTCACCTTCTTCAACTGACCAGAACGAATCAGTCTCATAGAGAGCATTTTATGACAAGGAAGCTCGTGTTTCCTGGGTAAGCAGCCCCACCTACATACTGCACTTGTTCCTGGTGACGATTTAACCACACTCACAGCGGAACATACAACTTCGGCTCTTATCATTTTTCTTCATTTTGTGTTTTGCATCTGGAGGTTTCTCCCCTGTTCTTGTCTTTAAGATTGCTCGTTTGCCAGGACCTCACGATTCACTAGTGTACTCACTCAATTCACCCAACACACATTTGTCTTGCTGGGTAATGAGGATGCCCAAGAATAAAATATAACAGCAGATTTAAATCTAGTATGGTCAGCTAAGTTTTTCTCATTTGAATGTATTTTCCTCTGGCTGTGTGGCTGTTTTGCAAGTGGTAATTTGACTTAGAAGAATAGCCATAATTTTGTTTATAGTTATGAAACAAATAGGAGAGACCTCAGCTTTGGAGGGTCTCCGTGGTTCTTCCAAATGGTCCTTTAGTCACAGTATGGCTGAAGTCACTCTTAGTCACATGTTCCACACTTTTGACTATTCAACCAGACATCTTTACTTCCTTTTATTAGGAGGAAGCTTGGGTTAAGTAAGAGTCCTGTCCCCTGAAGGAGAAAGGTGCCAAAGAAAGATTAAGAACAACTGTACAGAAAGAAAGAAAAAAAGGAGAACCTTCATGATTCATGGGTCTTACCCCTAACTTGATTTACTACCTTGGGATACCTCAGCCTTGGAGAGTTGCAAGATGCCAGTGATCTGGGAATTTGACAGACAGGATCTGTGCGGTTCTAGCCGGATGGAATCTTGGGGGAGAACTGTGTAGACTTGCACACTGCCCTTTCCTTTCAGCACTTAGACTGAGAATTGGGAAACGCTAGTGTGTGAAGGAAGAGTTTCCCTTCAAGCCTTCTCATTGGAAGATGCCTCATCGCATCTCCTAGATGGACGACAACAGGGGGCAGCATCTGCTTCTGAGCCTGTGAACGAATCCCATTGCTCCCTCTCTACCCATCATCAGAGCACATGGCACCAATGACTCCATTACAGCCCCACTGCTTACAGGTCATTATGGCATTTTTTACAGTGTAGACGAGAGACATTTATATGTAAGAAAGCGAGGGTATTACACATATTCTATGCTACAGAGCCAAATACAATACAGAGTATTACACAAACTCTATGTATGTAATACAGAGTATTACACATACTCTATGCTACACACCCGTGGACCTTTACTATGGCTCAGTAGGTTATCATGTCAAGCCTGAGGAACTAAACTCCATCCCTGGGACCCACATGGTGGAAGAAGGCCAACTCCTGAAAGGTGTCCCCTGACCTCCGCCTATGTGCTATGGCACATGCATGCCTCACTCCTCTAATTATTTCATATAATAAAAAACATTTTTTTAGGTCGGTTTGCCCTTTACCCGGTATCTTTGCTTGTCTCAACATCTTTATTGTTTTCTTAGTTCCTTCATAAATGGGGGCTCCCTTATCTCTCTATGCTTATTTACCATATGGTTCCTCAATCAAAAACCCCTAGCACAGGTTAGGTCAAGTTCCCTTACTCTTGTCTCTTCCCCACAGGATGCAAGTCCCCCCTCAGCTCCCCTTGGGAGGAACGGCTTTCTGCCTTTCCCAATCCTTTCCTTCCTCCAAGGTCCACTTTAGACCAGCCTCCTCTATCAAATCCTCCCTGACAGCTCCTGCCCGTTCCTTCTTCCTTCTCCGACCTCTTAATACACAATGGAGCGTGATAATAATAGCCCTCGGTGGCCCGCGCTTGGCCGGCAGTATACAGACTTGATTTTCACAGCTCCTGAGATTGGCAAGGAAAACGAAAATCCAGACCAAGGTCACACTGCAAGTACGTAGTAAAACCGGGACATCAGTTAAGACCCCTGGAGTCCAAAGTGTTCCCACCACCACCTTCGGTTTCCATCTCGAGACTTTGATAGCTTTTCACCTTAGCCGGGTGCTGAGCGAACTCAGATGCTCAGTCACTGCCCGTGGATGGTCAATCCGGCGTCACCCTCCCATGTTTCTTCCTGAATGGCACCTGCTTCCAGCTTAAAGTGAGTGTTTCTCTAGCCAGGAATGATGAATGCTGTTGGGTGAGATTCTGAAACACAAGAGGGTAAGGGTCCTCCGCAGGGTCTTGCCTGTTGTCCCTGGAGGCTGGCTCTAGGCGGCATGATTGCATGCTTTCCCCAAAGGGCCCAACAGCAGGCTTCTCTTAGAGCACAGCTGATCGAGGACATGATTTCACTTGCTTGCTGTATGAGGAGGTCTTTTGTTTTGTCCTGCTTTGCTTTAAAACCAATAAAGGTGGGGGGGTATTTTAAAAAGCACCAGTGGAAAAAAATCTCTCTCCCTTGGCTGAGTGACATTTCATGTCTGTTCACATCGTTGCCAGTCTTTGAAGAAAGGACTAAAGCAGTGTGCTGTCTTACCAGACAAAAGGAAGAACTGGGTGTCTCCCTGGTAGAAGACCCAGATGTGCTGAGTGACGCGTTAGGACGAAAGCTGACTCACTGACGCTGGGGGCCGGAGGTGGGTCGAAGCTCTCAAAGCCAGCAAATGCTCTTGGGGACCAGAGCCAGCAAATGTTCTTGGGGCTCTGGTTACACTGTTGGCTGCAACCGGCACCGATTTTGTCAGTGTTCGGGACAGGACTTTAGCTAACCTTAATTCTTTCAGAAACCACACCTTCTCCATATCAGGCAGGCTAGGAATGTGTTTTTAGATAACTTTAGACATTCAAAATTCACTCACACATATGAACACATACGGATTCTCGCATAACATGCATATACAACACAGAATTCCCTATCTAATCAAAGGTTTTAGTTATGGCCACCTGAGGGTTCCTTCTCTTATATGAAGCTGGCCAGGCCTCTTTTCTAAATGACATCTCTAAGTGGGCAGTCAGAGCTTCCAGGCAGCAGGTTGACCTCAGCATGCTCCAGAGCAAACTGATCCAAGTCCCCGACCAAAGCTTTCTTATGATCTAGTCTTCAAAGTGTCAAAATATCACTTCTGCCGCACGACACTGGATAAACTAAGTCACTAGTTTACCCAGTCAGCCAGATTCAAGGAGAGAGGAATCAGATTTCATAGCCACATAGGAGAAGCAACCAAAAAATTATCGCCTGTAGTTTGACACAAGTCGATCCCCAAGTGAACGGAAGAACAAGCCGAGGGAACAGTCGTTAGACGCACCGCATGGTCAAAGCCAGTGGTAAGATAAGTCGTCATGTCTGACTGGCTCCATGAACACAGCCACACTGTCACAACTCCAGAAACCAGCATCTGTGCTACTCAAGTCACACACAGCCGTTGACACTCCCTTAGCCTATGTGCACTAGGTGGAAGTAACCCGGGAATGGTATTAGGGCGAACCTTGGACCCGGCCTTCCACACCTACAGTCCCACTTCTCCAACTAGGCTGGAATACACCATGCATTTACTCGCTGTGTTGCCTCGAACAAAGCAATCTTCCTGTTAAGGCATAATGCTACATGACAAACCGAGACCACGTAAGCCTGGTTTTTTACTCTCAGGATCAGAGATGGCGATGTCTGCTGTGTTATCGTTTTACAGACTAAATATTAAACAGAATTGGAAAAATAGAGCAACCGTGTTTGGTAACGGGGAAACGGTTAGAGGAAGCAATAGCCATGGACGCCGTGGTCTGAAGTCGGTGGTTATTCCGTGAAGGAAACAGCAGTTTGCTCCCAAGTCACAATGGGACGGGCATTGTGCCGGAAAACCTGATTCTGATGTGGAGAGCTTACCAGATCCTAGTCACCCCGCCCCTAGCTCCCCAAAATTCAACCTCCGTGTGTCCAGATGTCAGAGTCTTCTGAACGCTTCTTGTAGCAGGCCCTATGCAAAGGAATCTTCGCTGAGGGATAAGAGCTCTCTAACCTATGGTGGGTGGACTTGGGGAAGGTTTTTTTATGCTTAAAGGAACTTCTGAACAGCCATTGGCTGCTTGAGCGAAGGGGAAAGTCAGGTAGCTCATCGGATCCGACTTGTACACTGAATATACTGTCTGCGATCCTCTTCTGATTAGAGACGATTTTACTTCCAGTCCTGCCGAGTAGCTAGCTGGAGGAAATTGGCTGGGGAGGAAGGGAAGCGTGGGATGGGCGTGTCTACCAGCAGCGAAGGAATCGAATGCTCGGGCTCCACCTGGAGGCCTGTCCGGGCGCTTGCACGGGGACCCAAGTGTATCTGCGCTGTGGTCCCGGTTCAGGACTGAAGAGGAGCAGTTTATTTTGTTCCGTAATTTTGGAGGGCATTGCTTTCTAGCTTTCGGCATACAGCTAGTTATTCCACAGGTTTCCTCGGGTTTATACCCAAATATTTCTTCTGATGTTCTTATAATTAACACTATTTTAATTCTGCTCCAAAAGTTATGTTGTCACCGTAAAAATAATTTTCCTTTTTTTTTTTTTTAAGAGACAGGGTCATATTATGTGGCTCTGTATGACTTCGAACTCCTGACCCTCCTGTCTGTACGTCTCTGAGTTCTAGGATTACTCGAGAGCATACTCACAGCTGGCACAGGGATCTTGTATCACACAATCCTGCTGAACTCGTTATTAGGTCTAGGAGTTTGGTTTTTCTACCTAAATGCTTTCTCTATGAACACAGCGACTTTAAAAGGTGTTTCGCCCCTGCTCTTCAAGTGGGTTGCAGGTCCTCTGTGCAGTGTTGGGTAGGAATGGTAAGATCTTCCCGCCTTCCCAACTGGAGAAAGAGTGTGGCTTCATCATTAGTCTGAGGTGAGTTCTTAGACATGGCCAGTTGGTCAAGTGCTCCCCGTGTAAGCGGTGACCCCCAGAATCAACGTGGAAAGCCAATTAGAGACAGGTCTGTAAACCCAGCACTGGGAATGGGGACAGAGGCAGGTGGATCTCTGGAGTCACAGGCCAGCAAGTCTGGTCGAGTGGATGGATGAGTTCCAGGTTCAGTGAGAGAGCTTATCTCAAACACTAAGGTGTGAAGCAACAGAGAAAGACTCCCAAGTTGTTCTCTGGCCTATACACACCACTACACTTGCATGTGTATGCACATGCACACACAGAAACAACATACATACATGTACCATATGATGTACATGGGAAATGAATATTCCATTTTCTTAAATGGTTGATCTGAAATGAAGGTTTTTCTCTTTTACTGTGCTGAATTACATGAGCCTTCATTGTAGACTTATCTTGTACGCCTGGATACACTCTCAACTCATTCATGAGGCATTACTCTTTCAGTATAGTTGTTTTTTTGTTTTTCAGACAGGGTCCCACTCTCTACCCCAGGTCAGCTTAGAGCTTACTATGCAGCCCAGGCTGGCCCCAAACTTGTACGAATCCCCCTGATACAGCCTTTGGTGCTAGGATAGCCGCGCACAACCACCTATCTCTTTCCGTGTTGATTAAATTAATGGTGGCTTGCGGTTTTTATACATACATTCCTAAGGGATGTTGGCATACATGTTTCTGTTGTGCTCCTCTCTTTTCTATGCTGGGGATGGAATCCAGAGCCCGAAGATGCTGTGGAGGACACAGTTCACTTCCAGTGTCTTTATCTGGTTTTGCTATCAGGTAATGTGAGCCTCCCAGGATGGATTGGGAAGCAGTCTTATTTTTCTTCTTTCTGGAAGTCTTAGAATAGCATCGGCATTCTTTACTCCTAGAATGTTTGAGAAAATCCACCAGCGAGGCCCTGTGAGCCTGGAATTTTCCTTGTAGAAAAGCTACCTACAAATTCGACTTCTGTTTTTAAAATTAGCACATACCAGCCATGCAGAGGCAGGGATTTCATCACGGCTTTTCCATACATGTGCACATATGCTTTGATAATGAATATTCATCACCTCCGTCCCCTTTGCCATCTACCTCCCCTCTGTCTGCACACACACACATCGTATTTCTCCTTTCAGGTTCATCTCTCTCTCTCTCTCTCTCTCTCTCTCTCTCTCTCTCTCTCCTCTCTATCCTCTCTCTCCTCCAGTTTCCACACATGAGAGAAAGCATTTGTTATTTGTCTTTCTGAGCCTGGCGATTTTCTCTCGTTCCATTCCCATCCCTATAAAGGGCTCTCTCTATGACCGAATAGAGCCTCATGTGCACGTTTTACCACATTTTCTTTATCCATCCATAGGATGTGGGCAGCGAGGTGTCAGCTCTGTAATTTGGTAATGTGAACGGCACCACAGGAAATGCGAGCATACAAGGATTTCTGTAGCAGTCTGGCTTTGATTTTTTTGATTATGTACCAAGAGGTACTAGGAGAGGAACAGATGTAAGTTTTGTTTTGGTTTGAGGAGTCTCCATACTGGTTTCCACAGTGGCTGTGAGTTTACACCCCCTTCCAGTGGTGGACAAAGATTTCTTTTCCCCACATCCATGGGTTCATTAGTCCTTTGTTTATATATTTATTAATGTATTCATGTATTTATTTAATGGTTTTCCAAGACAGGGTTTCTCTGTGTAATAGCCTCCGCTGTCCTGGACTCACTTTTTGACAAGGCTGGCCTCGATCCACCTGCCTCTGCCTCCCATGTGCTGGGATTAAAGGCGTGAGCCGCCACGTCTGGCCATAGTTGTTTGTTTTTTAATAGCATATTAATTAATTTCTTTGTTTTATGAAAGTCTATTCAAATTATTATCTACTTCTTCTTGAGTGAGTTTTAGTAGTTACATCATTCAAGGAATTTGTCTATTTTACATGTTATTAGTTTTTTTGGTATAATTCTTCATAGTACCTCCTCCTCTTTTCAGTGTATGCTGGGGTCTGCAAAAATGTCGCCTGTTTTGTATATTATGTTGATAATTTTCATCTTCTCTTTTTTCTGAGTAGCTTGGCTCAAGCTCATTAATTTTATTAATCTCTTCAAAGAATCAAACATTTACTTTTCTTGATTTTTATATTTTTACTTTAAAATTCTATCTTTATGTGTTATTATCTGATAATTTTAACTTAAATTTTTGTTTTCTTTCTTTCTTTTCCTCCTAGTTTTCTGAGGTGGAGGCTGAAAGTCACCAATAATTTTCCTCATTGCTTTGAGTCTTTTTTTTGTTTTTAAAAATTAGATTAATTTATTAATACATTTTATATTTATGTATATATCATGTTAATTTATATTTATATAATATATATTAATTAATTGTTATTGTGTGTGCATGATGTGTGTAAATAGAAAGGGCACTCATGGAAGTCAGAGGACAAGTTAGTAGAGTCAGTTTTTCTCTTCTAGAAACCTTGTGTGGGTCCCAGGGATCCCGCAGCAAATGCCTTTCCCTGCTGAGTCATGTGACCCACCCTTTCCTTCTTTTCTGGTAGATACTTAGTGCTCTGGGTTTACTGTGGGTACTGTTTCTGCGCCATCCCACAGACACTAATATGAATATCCATTTACTTCCAGTTAAGAACAGTTTCTAGTTTCCCCTTAAATTCCTACTTGGTTGCTGGGTTATTTAGAAGTTGTCATTTAATTTTCCAAGGCTTGGGGATTTTTCCAAAGATTGTCTTGTTCGTTTGTTTCCATTTTAATTCCAGTGTGGTCAGAGAACATACTTTGTATCCCATCGGCCCCTTTCCATTGATTTAGAAAAGATGGTCTGGGGAGATGAACGGGGTGAATAGCCCAGGCCTGCAGCACAAGCACTGTGGATTCTGCTACTATGTAGCATGTTCTGTAAATGGTAGTTCTGGTTGCCTGACAGTCTGAACTTTTCCACACCCTGACTTGGGTTTATAACATGTAGGAGTACAATGTGTAACAAGAGCACAGGTTAGATGGGAGAACGGGAAGTGGATTTTATAAGGCATGGAGTGGAGCAGAAGGCCAGTGGTGCTGATGTGTGCATTTCACTGTGTATGTTAAAAACACCATATGGCATCATTATATTGTTTAGTCAGTTAGCTTCCAGGGAGGTGTGAAAAACAAAACAGACTTCGTTAGCATTCCTGGCTCTCTTTATCCTGCTCTGCAGATGGGTATTTTAATTTGTGGTTGTCTTCTCTTTGTGGGATTCTGGTCTAAGTGTTTTTATTGCAGCAGACAAGTTCTTCAACTATTTGCTTTAGAAAGGTTTCTTAATTGATGCTTTTCCATATACATGGATCCGAGAGAACTAAGATGGGGACTAGAGAGACAGTTCACTGGTTAAGAGTGCTGTTTTTGCAGAGGACCTGAGTTCAATTCCCAGCACCTAACTCTAGCCTCAGGCCATTAGGCTCCCTCTTCTGGCCTCCCAGGACCTTCACACATGCCTTCACACATGCCTTCACACATGCATTCATATGCGCATGCCTTCCCCACTCCTCACATGCACACACACGTAATTAAAAACAAAAGCGTTAGAATTAAAAAAAAAAAAAAAAAACAAAATGAAAAGAGGATCCTGGGAGCGAACAGTGGCTCCTATGTGTAATCCCAGCAGAGGCCGGTGGCTCTCTGAGCTCGTGGCCAGCCTGGCTTGTGAGTGCTAAGTCAGGGCTACACAGTGAGACCTGGTTTCAAAATCGAACAAACAAACCAGCAAAAGGAGGATGTGAAAGAGATTTGCACACCTGTTCTTACACTAGCACTAGTCGCAAGAGCCAAAAGTCGTGGCAGCAACTCGTCCACCGAGGGGCGAATGCTCAGGGAGGCAAAGTGCACGCCTATTGGAATACTCAGTCCTGCCAAATGCTGCAACATGGATCGACCTTGAGGGCATACTGTATGGATGTGAACATCTAGAGCCGTCAATTCATAAAGACAGAGGTGGGTCTTAGAGACGGCAGGAGGCAGAGAATCGCCTCGGGACTATGGGGTTTTAGTCAGAGTTGTGAGATTGCCCCGTCTAACCTAGAACCTGCTCTGTAGACCAGGTTGGTCCACACTGTAATTCTTCTGCCTCCTAAGGGGTGGGATTACAGGTGTACATCACCACGCCCAGCTCAATGATATTCTTTCAAACCATACAACTAGCAATAGAATGTTATTTTTAAAAAGGTATTTCCTTAGCCTCCTCACAGTCTAAGTAACAGACATAACAGCTGTACGAAGCCTTTCTTTATGAACCCAACATCTGTCTCTGCCCCACGTTCATTTTTAGTGGCTTGAGTGGTCTCTGGGTGTGGATCTGGGCATTTTCTTTTCTGCTCCCTCCGTGTCTGGTAACCTGTCACTTGGTTTCAAGCACTTTCGTGGTATTTTGTTTGGTGCTAGGATTTTTGTATTATATAATACTCTGGATTGTTGTTCTAAATGAGTTGGTTAAATCATGTGGAAACACTATTTTTAAGACTTTTTAGGCATATCCATGCAGTGGTGGCACACACCTTTAAGAGCAAAACTTAGGAGACAGAGGCAGGTGGATCTCTGTGAATTCGAGGACAGCCTCGTCTACAGAGCAAGTTCCAGGAGAGCCAGGGCTACATGGAGAAACCCTGCTTTGAAAACTCCGAAACCAAATCAAACCAACTTACCAACCAACCAACCAACCAAATTTAAAACAAAATTGTTTGTCTGTTAGGCAGGACTAGAACCATGCTCAGCTTAGACGTAATTAATTCTTGTTACAGGATACATAACCCTGTTGTGTTACCTTCATGAACCTCGAGGCTTCCAAGTCTGACTGCTGGGAACAGGCACATTCCTAGCCTGTGTGGGTGTCACCCACTTCTAACCAGTCCTGGGTTCTATATCTTGCCTCAGTTCCCTCCATGTATGACTGATCAGCGTAGAGCTCAACAGTTGAGTGGAATCTCTCTGCAAACTTCAGGAATGTCCGCTGTCTGTCAGAGCTCTCCTTCCTGTATTGGTTCTAGGAAGATTAGCAACCATGGTCTCCCCACACCCTGAGCTGTGTTCTCTACTCTGAGAGCTTGTCCAGCTCCGCCTGGGTCTCTGGTTTTGCATCGTGGCTTGGAAACCCTCTCAAGGCTGTGAATGGGGAATTGTTGTGCATGCAATTCTCCTCTGGGAAAATAACGGTCCTTCTGGTATCTGGTGTTTTTCAAATTGTTGTTTAATATATTTTGTTAGCTTCTCAGTGGTTTTAGGTGGGAGGGGAACCAGCCCGCTTTGGTTGTTTCATATTGGCCAGAGGTAAAAAGTTATAATTAAACATCAAGGCACACTTCTATTCTGCAAGTCATTTGTATCTTTTTTATAGAATTGAATTATAATCTATGTATTCATCCAATTAAAAAATGGTTTTGTTCACTTGAAAAGTATTCTTGACCAAGTGACTTGCCCTTTGCTTTGGTAGCTGTGCCGTCGCTCACACTGAAGTGGTAGAACAAAGCTACAGCTGAGTCTCAGCCAGACCTGCACTAAATCACTGTGTGTGTACTTCACAATGACTGCTAAACACGACTGTAGTTCTAGGCACGGCCACTTGAGCTGGAACAGCGGCATTAAATCTTGGCCTCACTCAAGTATGGCCCATTCTGCGGTTTCCTTTCGAGCTGACATGTCAGTGACATTATGAGGAAGAAGACGAAACTCAAAGGTAAGATTTACAAACATGTGCTCCCTGCTCTTAGACTAAGTGTCCCTGAAGGCTTCAGCAGAAAGTGGATCTCTCTAAGACAAAATCCTGATCATGTGCGCTCGCCGACGGCTTCTGCTTGGATAGGAGCAGCAAACAGTGACTACGTAAATCTGAGTTCAGCGAGTACAAGCAGTGGAGGGTGTTAGTGGGGGGTTGGGAGGAGTGCAAAATGCAAAGAGGTAACAGATAGGAACTTCTGGTAGAAATAGAGAGATGGTGGGGTTGTTTCAGACATGAGCTGAGTTACTAACGTGTAACTTTCCTCTCTGGGGCCTGGTTTGGCGGTTGCAGATGTCAGGGCCTAGATTTCCTGAGTTCCCACACTACCCAGCAGTGTGGCTGTGAGAATGACACAGCGTGATGCGAGAGCAACACACTCAACAGTGAGCCCACTAGTCATGCTGGGCATCAGGATCAGCAGCATCATTCTCAGTGTTGCTATGGAGAACTTCCTGTGAGAGGGAGGAAGGGATGTAGAATGCTTGGGGCATCATCAGAGAAGCTGGGTTAGGCTTTGAACTGTGGGACATTTTCAAGTTAATGGGCTATGCAGGGGTTCTGGGCTGGAAATGTTCAGGGAGAAGACGGGCTAGTTCAAAGAAAAGAGCATGAGAAATTCTAGTGTTTCTAGTGTCTAGAAATTCCAGCTCTGCCACCTCTGGGAGTAGCTTTGCAAACTGACGTTGCTGTTGGTTAGCTCCCCAAGTGACTACATGGGCAGCAGGGCTGAGAAACATTGTCCTAGAGATAAGCATGGTGTTCAGTGGTTTGATTCTGTGTTTGTTTTTGAGGTGCCGTCAATGTATAATGAGACAGTTGTGGGGGGGGGGTAAAAAAACAATCTGAGTTTATGGATCCAAAGACCAGAGACTCCAAAACACTCTCATTTTGTTGAATAACCCAAGGCTCAGAGAGATCAATCAATTTTGTACCTTAAATAAGACATTCATTCAGTGAATTCCCAACTTTTAATTCTTACGTATGGTCAACATTATAAAACCATTGGTTTTCTGTCTTCTGTTGCTCTTAACACAACATCAACAGACTAGGGAAGATACGTAATAACTAAAAGAAGTTTTCTTTTGGCTCCTGGTTCTGGTCAAAGGTCTTGGGGCTGCATCTGGTGATAGGACTCCACCCTGATGACTTTATCTTACCCCATCACCTTCCAAAGATTGAATGCACCCTTTCTCCGAGTGCCCCACAATAGAGAATAAATTCTAATGTGAGTCTTGGGGTAGTGAGTCACTGAAATCATAGCATCCCTTTCTTTTTATCCCCCCACAACCTCCTCCATCCTTGCCTTGAGATTCACTGCCTCAGCACAGTCCTCTCAGAGGTTCTGGGTTCAGGTTGTGGAATGCTGCATTCAGATCCCTTTAAAGACCCTTAGATGGCTGCAGACTGCATGGGCAGAGGCAAACTGTTTAAGAATTCTATAACCTTTTGAACTTAGGAAGAAGGATAGCCTCTATCAGAGGGCACACCCCGTGTTTTGAGGTGCTCCAGGTGCCAGCGCTCTGGCTTACAGTACAGCACGCCCTCCTCTCTGTTTACAAAGTGCCTTCGAAGTCTGGACTGTGGAGGTGAGTTCTGCCAGATTTGGTGGGGACACAGCATTTGTGGGAATTCTGTGACTCAAGAGGCTAAAGGTCAGCCACTTTTCATTGACAGCGTTCTTGCTGCCCCAGGGTTTATCTCGGGGAATCTTGACTGGTTTCCAGGGCCCGGCTTTACCTCCATTGTTATCTGGAAACACAGGAACAGCAAATTTGTCGTGCCAGACCGGGTTAGACATTAGACCCTATGCCCCACGCCCTTCCCCCATGTGGAAAATCCTACATTCTTCCAAAGTAGTTGGAAGAGGATTCTGAAAAGCACAAACCTGCTCATGCTCTTCCTGTAGGCACACATCTGTGTCATTTTTATTCTCTCTTCTTCATATTCTTTACTTGTAATATAATGTGTATCCCATGTACATATTCATGTATATAATGTAATACACATGTATATCCCATGTGTAATAAAAACCACCACCCCAAGTATGACCCAATACTGGAGTATACCCTGCACATAAGGGACTTGCCTGAGATCTCTGAAGATACTTGCCGTTGGCTCTTATACACATCAAAGACATGCACATGAAAGCTCTGAACTCTTGAACAACCCAGTCCATAGTCACAGTAAAAACTGCCTCAAGTTACACATGTGTTGCTCAGACCTCTGCTCACACCTTAGCTCCCATTATCCTACCTGGAGGTTTGAACTCACAAACCACACTTAGGTCCCTAAAAAACACACAGAAACAGGAAGAGGAGGCAGGGTGGTTCGAGAATGGACCCTGTTCCTTTCTTTTGTTCTAATGTGTGACAACCAGGATCTTTTGCACCAAGTTGGCATGCTAAGCTCTAGAACATTCTTACAACAGACGCTGATTGGGCTCCAGGGCAGAGAACAGCGATCTTCCATCCAGCAATGTTTGCTGGGTTCCTCCAGCTGTCTCCCTGGCGGTTCTTGCTAAATGCAAACGGTTAGCATTTCCTGTTAAAACAGTTCTAATAAATAAATGAATACATCATCTTCCCAAACCAAAGCAGGTCTGCAAGCAGCTTACAAGCTACTTATTCAGAGCTAAGGACGGACTTGGACCACCCAGCACCAGCCCACTGGCCTGGGGCCAAGGCTGCTTTTGTTTGAATTCCTGTATGAGTAACCGCTCAGTCTGACGCCAGCCAAACTCAGTGAAATATTATTTTTAATATTAAATAAATAGATGGTGGGGTGTGTTGATCTTTCCCCCCCCTCTCAAAATTGCAGCCTCATAATTGAGAAGCCTGCTTTTGTACCCAGGATCCTGCAGATAAAAGAGGGAAGGTAGACATTTTCTTTGACCTTCCTCATGGAACACTTAACTCCCAAGAGACAGAAAAGTCCCAGTTGGGGTTAACAGGATTCTATTTAGAATAGCCAGGACTCTGAACACTAACAAAGCTTGTGCAAGACCAACCATTTTTTGATAATTTTCCTAGTGGTCTCCTTTTGGTATACAAAAGCATTATATATAGAAATTAGAGAGCACAGATAAACAGTTGTGCCCAGCGGGAGATGTTTATTGAAAAGCACTGCTGAACCCTTGTCCCAGGTTTCTTGTTTAGGTGAACATTTCATACTCAATACATGCTGCTGTGATGGAAATGGATCCACTCTGTACATATGTATATAATCTACACGGAGTTAGTTTGGTGTTGATTTTATGCCAATACCTTCTTTGTGGAGACTCTTCTCTTAAAGGCTGCATAGTGTCCCGTCTTCCAGATATACCACCATAGACTCTCCCCATCTCTTCTTGTCCTCACGCTTTCTATTGTAAATCCAATTCTGGTTTAGAAACAAACAAACACACACACACACACACACACACAAACAAACAAACAAAACCTGACACATTAAATCTTTGTTTATTCCTTGATTATTTTCCTCAGGATACATTTCTAAGACAGGTTTCTAAGACTTTGGCTATCGAATGCCACATTTTCCTCTAGAAGAACAATAACCCATTTATATAAACACCTGCAGGCAATCCAAACATTCCTCTGCTATACCTTTGCCGTACTGCTTATCAGTCTAAAAAGTGAATATTTGACCCTTGTGGGGGGGGCAGTGGAGAAGAGCCCAGAACTGTAAACATTGAACATGAGATGTAGGCAATATAGATTTTTGCAAGGTGTGGCCAGTAAAGGTCTCAGATCAACTAGGACACTAGGACACATGAGGAAGTTTCAGGAGAGGCCAAGACCCTTTCCTCTGGAATGGTTAGATAAGGTAAGTATACAGAAGCCCCAAGGTGAGCCACAGAAGAAATGTAGGGTTCTCATCCACACACCCTGAATAGAATCTCAGTGACGTTTAATAGGAAAGGAAAAACATCAACGTTAAGGATGTATGAGACACTGAGATAAACCAATTCAGAACAGTTTCTCCCTACCCACTGCAGGCTAGCATGCATGCCAGGGTTCCGAAAGGGATACCGTCTGCAATGCTTCCTGAGCTCACTAAGTAGATCTACATCCAGCCTCTCTTCTCCGTCTGCTTCATTTCCTGCTGAGCATTCCATGGGTCTAGCACTTGGAGGGACACTTCTAGAACCCCTCTGATGTCATAAGGGGTGGGGGTAATCTTTCCCAGGAAGTAAACGGAAGGCAGAGCAGGATTCTTTAATGGCTACCATTTGATAATCATATTGCAATTGGTAATAATATTTGATCGTAAGGGAAACCTGGAACAGAGAAACAGTGGGCTTGCAAGAAACTCCAGGCGAGCGAGATAAACTGTAAAGCGGTTTAGTCTGTAGGTATTTTATTGTTGTGTGTAGCTTTGTGTGAAGGCACAGTAAGAGAGGTCAGAACGGGACACAGCTTCCATTCAGCCAGGAAGCTTCTCGCTCTAGAGCGGGCATGGCAATGCATCCTGGGTTCTGGGTTCTGCTTTGTAGCACACAGAGCCTCCAAAGTGGCAGAATAAACTCCCCAAAGCCCAAATGCACTGCATTCTACAGTGCTTCAGGATGCCTTTAGAATCCCACAGCAAAGAGATGATATTTAATACAGCTATCTGCTATTTTGAAAAACCCTCAAGGTAACACACGCTAAAACCAAAAGAGGCGCTTTGACGTGAAATCAAGGTGCACACACCCAGATCTGAAAGCCTCAAGAGTGTCTGGCCTGTGGGTGGGGTCTGAGTACCAGTGTTGGGACCGCCACTATCTTTCATGAGCGCAGTGGTTCCCAGCCGCCTCCCGACGGGTTCCTTCTTGAATGTGTTTCTGCACTCAGCCATTTATCTTGGGCTGTCACTCTCTGTTCCTGTCTACAGTTCTCAATTCAATGGGCAGGCTGGGCTGTCAGGATGACCCAATAACATTCCAGAAATTTCTGTGATGTCAGCAAATGTAAATCACAGTGGCTGGTCCGATACACCCAGGGCCAGTGAATGGAACTGATACTATTCTATTCAAAAGGAAAGGGACTTGTCACTCAGTTAACCCAGTCAACCCAAGCATAAATAGGGAGCTGGGCCTTTATGCTATCAGGAATAAGTCATGAACCATTATTGACTGGCTTTTGTAATTTCCTCAGGGGTCCAAGTCTCTGAGGAAAAGAACATCAACATTTGAGATTTTTTTGAAAACTTTCCAGCTTTTGATAACTATTGGAACTTTAAAAATTGTGGATCTAAGCTGCACAGCCAGTGTTAGCATACACACTTCTGTTCCCACTTTGTGTGCCTATGGCAGACATCACTAATCCATCACTGCATTCTTTCCCATTGAGCAGTGTTTACCTCTTACTTAATATAGCATTCCAAGCAACCAATGAATCAGATGCTGCTAAAAACAAAATCAACTTCCCTTTCCTGCTTGGCCCTGTTTTGTAGGTGATGTGTTCATGAGGCAAGTATGAGGGACAGAGACTCAGAGTTCCCTTAATGAAGACAGTGGATACAGGCGACCAGAGACCTAGGATGTAGAAATACATGGGAATAAAAATCTGACCTCTCAGAGCTGGAGAGATGGCTCAGTGGTTAGGTGCACAGATGCAATGTGTCCCCAGCAGCACCTGTGTCAGTGGCTTGAAACCACATGTTATTTCAGCTTCGAGGTTCTCTGACACTACCCAAAGCACCCATACATACATGCACATACATGGACACATGTACATACACATGCACAGACACATGCACATACACAGACACATGCACATACACAGACACATGCACAGACACAGACACATGCACAGACACATGCACATACACAGACACATGCACATACACAGACACATGCACAGACACAGGCACATGCACAGACACATGCACATACACAGACACATGCACATACACAGACACATGCACATACACAGACACATGCACAGACACAGACACATGCACAGACACATGCACATACACAGACACATGCACATACATGGACACATGCACATACATTTAATTCTTAAAATAAGAAAATACATCTTTAAAAAATATGACTCCTCTTTTATCCTCAATGACATGACAATTGATTGTCAATGAAAATCTTCACCTTTTGCCTCTGGGACCCTTTCTGAAGCCCAGGCACAAGGACTGGATAGAAGGGACCAGGGTGACTAGGACGGTACAGAGCAAAACCAAGTCTGGGCTGGGGAGATGCCTAGAGCAATCTTGGGATAATGTGGATGTTACCCCTACATGGCCACAGGGTTGGGGGATCTTGGTTTCTTATAGGCTCCTTGGAGCTTAACTGCTCAGTGAAAAAGGCAATGGAGGTACCGTCCTGTATCCAAGACCAAAGAGGAGGTAAATATAGAAGGTGACTGAGCAGGAGGTGGCATGAGCCAGACATTCAGGAGGCCGAGACAGGAGATTAGCAAGATCAAGGCTAGCCTGTGTCACATAGTGAGATATGTCCCAGAAAAGAGAGACATTTGTTTCTAGGAAGCAATAGCTCAGGGAGAGGAAGCCGGGCTGGAAACTCCGAAGCTCAGGGCTCTTTCTGATGCATTTGAGCTTCTTGTATCGAGATGTAAACAATGTCAGGCAGTCAGTGTGAGGCCAGAAAATTATCTCAAATATTTGGGATAAAATGGAACTTCTCGATGATTTTTTTAAGAAAACATTTTTTATTTACAGAAATAATGATGCATTATGAGGCAGGATGTGCAATTTACGTGACTTTTTACAAAAGCATGCAAGATTTCAAAGACACGGATACCAGTGGCTGGCCTCTCTGACCACGCTGACTCTGATGTCCTGTGCTGTTCCTGTGAATGTGGATAGGTGGCTTCTTCAATAGATTTCCCCTTTCTCTTCTCTGTCACCTCTTCTTTCTCCCCATTCTTTTGTTATTGTTCTTTACTTGGGTGCTGGTGTCACCAGTATCCCCACACCCAGCCACTTGTGTATAAGATTATTTCAGAAGCATGAAGCTAGTTATCGAAGCCTGCTGTAACACATCATTTAATAGTTCAGTTTTAGAGGCTAGAAGTTGGGATCACTTAAGGGGTTGACATGATCAGGTTCTGGTGAAAGCTGTCTTCCTAGCGTTTAGACCACTATCTTTTTGCTGTGCTCTTATAAGAAGGGGGAGGGGTTTTACTGTCTCTTCCTCTAAGGATACAAATCTTCTCATCAGAGTCCCATTCTCATGACCTCATCTAAACCTAAATACTTCCCAAATGCTCAGTCTTCAAATGTCATCACACTGGGCAGTGGGGCTTCAGTGTAAGACTTTGGGGTTGGGGGTGGGGAGCACAATTTAGCACATTGCAGAAACTCAAGACAGTTAACCAACAAGACAGAAGAACCAACTCAATGGGGCTTGAGCAACAAAGGGATTCTGTTCACCCAGATAGCTTCGGGCAAACTTGGGTGGGCCTCAGGAATAGCTGAATTAGAAACAGCCTGTAGCACTCCACCAAAGTCTCTTGTTGACATTCCTAGTGTGAATTTCAACTGAGGATTGACCATTCTGTTATTTTTTTAAATTGTTTTTTTTTGAAAATTTCATAAATGAGTACACTGTATTTATATTCTTTCCATTTCTTCCCCTCACCTCCAACTTCTCCCATGTGCCCCCACTCACAACTCTCAGGAATTAATGATCTCTTTTTATTATTGTTGTTACACACACACACACACACACACACACACACACTATTGTATCCATTTAGCATTGCTTGTATGTACAAGTATTCAGGACTAACCTCTGGGCCCTGGAGAGAATCAGTTCTCTCTTCCTCCTCAGCAACCTTTAGCCACATGTAGTTTATCTAGGGGTTGGGCCTGGTGAAAGTTCCCTATTTACCTTGGCATGTTGACTGGTGTGGTCATTATGTAGGTCTCGTTAAAGGCAACTGTACAGTTGTGGTACCATGGAGCAACATGCCTGTCATGTCTAGAAGCCAGCATCTCATAGTAAGTGATTTTCTGTGTTTTAAAACCCTCATACCTCCTCTCCCTCAGTTTACCTAGAGATCGGGGTGTCAGGATTGTGTTGGGGCTGTACCAGTTGGGACTGGGTACCCAAAGTCACTTAAGCTCTGAGTTTTGACCAATTGTGGATTGCTGTAGATGCCTTGGCCTTCTTTGATGAGGGGTGGGATTTACACTTACTTGTGGAAATGAGGACAGGGATGTAGGATACAAAGAGAAATTATGTTGTTTCAGGAAGGTGTCAGTAAGTTCAGAATGTTCTAGGTTTCTTGCTTCCTGGTTCAACAGATGGACACATCTCATTTGCTGGAATTATGTCATAAGCTCATTACCAAACAAGCCACTGAGGCTAGGATGATGGGCTACACTAATTTATCTAAATCTTGAGAGCTCAAGGACCAACCATCTAAATTATCCAACTGCTTCATAATCTGGGGAAGGGAAGAACAGAGGTTACGGGAGGCAACTTTGTTCTTGACTTCAATTTACTCCTCAAAAATGTTCAGGTTAACTGTCGGCTGTGTCTGCAACATAGCAGTTCTCAGTAAATACGAGTTGTCTAACTGCATGTCTGCCCATGTATTAAAGCTACACGAGCCTTCTGGGAACAGTAATGATGGGGCAGGTGCTATAGAGCGCATAAACAGAAAGGCTGTCAATCTTAAGGTCAGCTCTTCTCTGAACTCGTGTTGTGGCAACACAGAGGAATTCAAGACAGGCAGACGTACCAACGCTGCATTTGGGGGCTAATGGGACCACATCTCACCTGCTCTCAGATCTCTATATGGAAACTGGGTACTTACTTTTCAACATTCGCTGTGACATATGCCTAAATCATCTCACAGATGACTCCGGAATAGAACAAGTTTTGCAACCGGGAGTTCTCGTTGTGAGCAAAATGCCGTCACAAAAAGACAAATGCCCTGTGGTTCTACTTTAGCGATGTTCTTGGAGTAGTCATCTTCATAGAGAAGGAAAGCAGGCTAGTGGTTGGGGGGAGCTGGAGGGTGAGGTGGACCAGGAATTCTGCTTAATAGATCCGTGATTTCGGTTTCACAAGAGAAGACTCCTGGGGGTAGGTGGACAACCTGAATGGGTTTAATGCTGTTGGACTGTGTACTTACAAGTGGGCGAGATGGTAATTTTTATGTTATGTGTATTTTACCACATGAGAAACAGGAGTCATGTGTGCTTTCCTTTTTTTTTTTTTTTTTTTTTTTTTTTTTTCCTTTTTAAAAAATGAGGTACAGTCGCAAACAGGAGTTTATCAAAATGTTAGCTGGCATCTTAGGGATTGGTGACCTGTGGCGAGAATGCTGTCTTCCCAGAGGAGGGAAGGTGTCAATAGAGCTGTTCACCTGCCTCCTGGGCAACTACTGTGAGCCCAACTCAGCATCAGGGAGGGTATCTTGAAGAGGCTTCCCTGCCTCTCGTGAAGTCCCTGCTTCTTGCAGACATTTGTGCTGTTCCTGGTGGCTCTTCCCAGGATGAGGCCCTAACCCTTTGTAGGACTGATGGGGGAGAAGGAGACATTGGCAGTGTCCACGTGTCCCCAGCCTTGTGCCACAGAACCCATTTGCACTTAACTCCAGTATGCAAAGTCAAGCTTAATGGGTTTTAGGAACTGATGCCGGAAAGGGGTACCTGGTTGTCCTTGAAGCACCCCGTCCCCAGACCTTTATTTTTCTTTCCTGCTAAACCAAGCGAGTGATGTTTTCTGGGATAAAGGGCACAGAAGAGGAAGCTGCCCCTGACTCTTCTCTTGGACTAGTGGGTGCATCTCCCAAGGGCATCCTGGATAGAGCCTGGGCCATATGGCACTCAATGTGCCCAGCACTGTGGACTCCACATACCTCCAACATAACCAAGCAGGCCTGTTGGGACAGTATGGTGAGCTGTGTGGCTTAAGGCTACAATAAATGGACAAGCTGTTTACTTGAGAAGTAGTGGACAGGAGCCACTCGAGGCCGCTCAGATGCTTCCTCTAAACTGGTGACGTCAATGGTAGCTCAAAACCACTGAAACAGGTAACACTGAGAAGCACGGACCCACTTCCATCAAGAGACAAGATGACTAGGCTCTGACCGTCACTGAAATCCCAGAGAGGCAGAGGGACTGGCCCCACCGGCCTATAAAAAGACAACCTGACATCTCTTTTGCATGGCTCCTTGGCTTCTCTATCACATACTGCCAAAATAAATAAATGTGTGTGGTTTCTTTTTGACCTCATGTCTGCCATTGTATTCTTAGAAGCTCTTTCCAGTTTCTTTTCCTTCCTTCCTTCTTTCCTTCCTTCCTTTTATGTCTTTCTTTTGTTTTTGTAGTTGTTTTGATTTTGTTTTTCAAGATGGAGTTTCTCTGTGTAGCACTCCTGGTTATTCTGGAACTTGCTTTGAGGCCCAGGCTGGTCTTGAGCTCACAGAGCTTTAACTGCCTCTGCCTCCTGAATGCTGGGATTAAAGGAGTGTGCCATCATGCTCAGCTTCCTGGTCCTTTTCTAAACTTCTCTTTTTGACACTCAGCAAACAAGATGGCTTCCCCCAATCCCAAGCACTGAGATTGCCTTCCTAAAGATTTAATTTAAACCTTGTATTGAGTCTTCCTATATTCTAGTCTAGATTGACCATGTGCCATTCTAAAGCTCCCTTTTTCATTTGTATCGGCTCAGCTGAAAGGGTAATTTTTTTCTGCATTCCTATTTTCTCTCCCCAAACAGACTAATTTTAGTAAGTTGTCCCACCCCCATCACTGCAATACTTCCCTTGGAAGAAGATCAGAGAACTCCAGCCAACTTTGGGTAGGATTCAACCATCCAAAATCTAACACTTACTGGGGCTACAAGTCACTTTACCTTCTGGGTCCTTTATGAACACCTGGCCACAGAATCCCTTGAGAGTTGCGTAACATCCCCATCACCCATGGGGTACTTAGAGATGTTAAGTGAATGTTTTGATCTTGGAGGAGCTGGAACCCTCAGCTCAAAGCTCTCCCTATACTGCCCTGCCTGCACCCAGACTGTTTTAAGACCTGAGGTGATTCCATCTTTGACCTCTTAGGGTCTGGGCTACTTTTAGCTGGAGCCAAGCAAGACCTGCTGGGAAGAGCTTCCTGGGGTAGGTTGGGGTGGGGCGGGCACTTTTCTCTGGCATGGGGTAAGTTATCACTGCCCTCATTTCATCTTCTCTTCTCCCCCCTGCCTCGTGCTTCCTTCTCTGCATTGCTTCCCAGATCTTTAACTGACACCACCACTCCTAACCCAAACACTGGGGATTGGTTCTGATGCTTCGAATTAATCCCCTCCCCCCAAATCAGGAATCTGTGTGTCCAAACATTGGCGGTACTTGTCTCCAGTTGATTTCTGATCAATCAATGAAGAGAGCCAATGGCCAATGGCTGGGCAGTCAGACTGAGGTAGGAGCCTTAGATTTAGGCAGGATAGGAAGTGGAAAGAGGAGGAATCACCATGATTCAGAGGGAGATGGATTAGATTTAGAACTGCAGAAGGAAAATCATCCAATATGTAGGTGAGATGGAGTGTAGGCTGGGAGGGCTGCGTGGAAGCGTCTTGGGTATCGAAGACTAGGGAGCTTCCCACAAAGAGCCAGGGAACAAAGATAAAATATAGAATTAGAGGCGTTAAGTCTAAAGTACAGGGGAAATGTATGCTAGACACCAAGAGGTTTTGAGCTAGCAAAGGCATTTAACTGGTTGTGTGTGGGTTTCATTCTCGGATCTAGATAGTTCCTGGCTACATCTGCACATGCAAACTTCTGGGAGCCAAAGAGGTTTAGACCATTACTGCTACACTCAAAGGACACTTTGATTCTCTTCTTAAACCAAATACCTTTCCTTTGCCCAGAAAAATCAAGGACTGCACTTAAAAATAAATAAAAGAATATTTACTACAAAAGTAAGCTAAAGCTAAACTAAATTGCTACCAGAAACCAAAACAAAAAATAACCCACCCCTTCATCATTATTAACTGTAGGCCTCCCTTTGTACCCTCAAGTCCACGAATGAGAAGAAAGATGCAAATTCTTCCTTATCATCATCCCTCCCTGGCTTCTAGTATGTCTGAGGGGCTGGGGAGATCACTGACCTCAGTGGGTAACTCACATCTCTCTAGGACTAAAGTAGCAACAGCCAACTTCCATACCTGGAGCCTAGTGTCCCCTCTGCCTAGGAAAGAACATGTTGGACTCTCAGTGAGAGGAACTTGACAGAAGTGTAGTCATCAAGGTTACCCCATAAGGTGTCCTCAGAGTTGAGGGTGCGTTAAAAATCCAGGATCTCACTGGCCGTGAGAGCTCAGGGTAGGCAGGGGAGACAGAGGTCAGAGGGCACAGTAGTCTATGAAATCTTAAGGAAGTGGTTCTCAACCTGTTAGTTGTGACCCCTTTGGGGGTTGCATATCCTGCATATCAGATATCCTGCATATCAAGTACTTATATTACACTCCATAACCGTAGCAAAATATGGTTATGAAGTAGCAGCAAAATAGCTTTATGGTTGGGGGGGTCACCTTGACACGAGGAGCTCTGTTAAAGGGCACAGCATTAGGAAGGTTGAGAGCCACTGCCCCGAGAGTCTTGCTTTGTCCTTAATGCTCCCAGAGCATGGTGGCAACGATGGCTTTGAACCCATGTCTGTCAGTGTCTTCTGGATCACTGGACCATCTGAGCAAGTGCCCTCTTGTCTTCTTGCACTTAGCAGACTGTACATTTGTGAACCCCGTAGAGCCGTAAGCAAGCCGCTGTTTGGGTTGAATGCATGAAAGCCGGCGTTAGTAAAAGGAGAGGAAATGATTTGCATCGCAAGACTGCAAAGAAACCAGAGGCTATTAGATTAACTCATTTAGTCATTGGCTAATATTTACTGAGGATTCATAGAGCATCCTCCCCCATTCATGCAGATCCCATCACTGTGTATGCCAAGAGGGAGTGGGGGAGGCAGGAAAGGCGACGAGAAGATGGGAAGATGGTTCTTGAAAAAGTCAGAATTATAATTTTTAATATCAGTTCATTCCTTTCAGGTGATCTTAATCTTTAAACTGGAGTAAAAGGCATTGCTACGGGGAAAATGAAAGTATGAGTTTTAATAAGTATAATATTATGTTGAAAACATTTTCTTTTTCTATTCTCAAATCTTTGTTATCCAGAAACGCTGCACAGTCTCTCAAAGTGAGTAACGTTTTAAAGTCCTGGTAGAGAGTTCAAGTGAAGGTTCCCACTGGAGAGTTGCCGTGAGCAGAAAGGCTTTTGGAAGATCTTCTCATGATATGATTGTTGGGAGAGATTCTTATCGGGAAGACACATATGCCTCTCCTTGGATTAAGCGGGGACAAGAAGCACAGGTAGAAATCACAAGGATCAGGAGCTTGTGCTGTGAGTTGTAGGGTTAACAGCACTTTGGCTAGGACCTGGTGAGTGGGAGATGGGGAAGAAGGGGGCGGGTCCCAGGGCAAGAGTGCCTCAGTGTGGCATCTGCAGGTCAAGACAGGTAAGAGAACAAACAGGTTAAAGCAGGTTGACGTTCAGACGACACAGTGAGAAAGGCCACAGAGGAGCAGCTCTGGCAACAAATCCTCAAACTTAGGGTTAGAGTAGAAGAGAGATGGTTCTGGAACCTTATGCCCCTTAGAGTCAAGCTTGAGTCATTACGTGGATTCTGCTTGATTCCGAGGGGACCCACGAAAGCGGTTGGTAAAGTCCCTCCCTACATATTTGAATCCCTGGCTGTCACATGCTGAGTGATTTTGGTCAAGTGACTTCTGGTGCCTCCGATGTCAATCGAGGATGACAGTCACGGGGTTCACCTCACTGGAGTGTTTGGGGATGATTCACATGCCTGTGGCAGACCGCACCTAGGTGCTGCTGCTGCCTGAGAGCCTGGCAGGAGTGGGCGTTATTACTCCACATGTAGGATCGAGAGCCACCCGATTGGTTAGTGAGCTCAAGGCCAGCGACTACTGGTCTAACATAAAGCATTAAAAGACTCGTTAAATTACATGATCCATCATCATTCATTGTTGCTAGTAAGATAATGCTCAGGTATTTGGGGACAGACCCTCCACTTGCAGTGAGGACTCATAGCTGATGCCAAACAACTACTTTGTGGACCTGGGGCCAACTTTTCCAGGTTTTATCCACCAGCAAAGAGATGGCTCAGCCATTAACCTATCACATGAGTTGAACTTCAGTAAGGAAGGGAGATGCAAGGAGAAGAATTCGGGAAGACGTATTTACGTATGAAGAAGTGCTGACTCAGAAAGATGGGAGGGGCCCTGAAGGTTCTCAGGACCACTCACTCCTCATGAACAGTAAGAGCAAGCACAGTAATGTCACAAGGGTATGGAAGGAAGTAAATGAGAAAGAGGCGGGGCCAGTGCCGCCAAAAAAGGCAGGGCCAAAAACCCCAGTGTAGTTCAACCACAGCCTTGCTTCTGGTTAGACAGTGTAGTGTTCTCTAGATCAGCCTTCAACTCCTTGTGTAGCTAGGGATGACCTTGACCCTCCTCTCCCACCACCCAAATGTGGGATTATAGGCATGTACCACCATACCTAATTAGCTGTGTTTTAATTTGGATGGCCAAGGTACCTAGGGAAGAGATGAGAACCTCTTCCCCAGATACTGAGGTCTCTGGCTGAAGCTCCTTTTTTTCCCAAAGTGGCAGCTGACATCTATTGTGGATCTTTGTATCATATAACTGCTCAATTATTACAACTGTTTCCTCCCTAATTAGTCTTGTGCTCATTTTTAGCTTGATTCATGATACCATCTTTCTTTGGACTCCATTCTAGTTTAATGATAAGTCTTTCAACATCTTTCTTGCACTCAGAGTATAAGCTTTTTTTTTTCTTAAAATCCCCCTTGTTTTCTATTTCCACTGTTTATCTTCTGCATTTTTGCCCTTCTGTCCAAAGGCAGAGATCCAGGATCCTTCTGGATTCTGGTCCTCCCCTTATTGTGTGGATCTGTGGTTCCCTTTATACTTTCACTTCTGAGCCTCAGAGTCCACCAGAGAAGGAATCAAGACATTTGCCCCAGAAGACACTCCAGGAACCAGCTTTCCACGGAGGGTTTAGAGGACATGGCGTCAGTATTTACAGTAGGTCTGGGTCTGAATAACCCCACTGCCATGGCAGGTGGGTATGATGTTCCTACAGACCTGCAGGCTTTAGCCACAGCCCACTCTCTACTACTCTGTTCCTCACGGCCCGTGGGAACACTTCGATATGTGCTTCCTTTGGAATCAGAGACTTTTGGAGCAAAATTCTTTCATGTCACATCTAGCAATGTGGTGCCTGAACCCCCAAATCTGGGGAGAGAAAAACCAGCTATTTGGAAACACAGTCCACTTCACTCCGTGGCCAGATAATAGACTGCATTTCAAATGAAACATTCTTGTTTAGCAAACTCTTTTTCATTGGTCAATTATTCTGAATTGCAGGAGCCATAGCTTACTCCTTAAAAAAAAAAAAAAGATTTATTTATTATTACATATAACTACACCGTAGCTGTCTTCAGACACACCAGAAGAGGGCATCAGATCCCATTACAGATGGTTGTAAGCCACCATGTGGTTGTTGGTAATTGAACTCAGAACCTCTGGAAGAGTAGTCAGTGCTCTTAACTGCTGAGCCATCTCTCCATATATATATATATATACATACATACATACATACATACATACATACATACATACATGCATATATATATATATATATATATATATATATATATATATATGTGTATGTATAGAAAGGGGGGAGAGGAGAAGGGGAAAAGAGGAAGAGGAGTCCACTCTTGCGCACTTCTTGGGCATGTGTTTGTATGTATGTGGTACATAAGTGTGTGCACTTTCGTGTGTATCTGAACAGGTGTGTGTGTGCCCATGCATGTGCAGAGGCTAGGGAGTTCTGGAAGCCCTCCTTATTCCCTTGAGACAGGGTAGGAACCTATAGCTGGCTGTTTGTTGTTTGTTTTATGGGTGGGTATAGGCTAACTAGTAAGCCTCAGAGGTCGACCTGTTTCTACCTTGTCCTCAGAGCGGGGGCCATGCTTCCTTTTTATGTGGGTGCAGGTGATTCAAACTCAGGTGCTCGTGCTCATGAACCAAGCAGTCTGACCCACTGAGCCATCTCCCCAGTCCTGGACTGTTTCTCTATGAAATTTCCAGGGAGGTGTGTCTAAAACACATTTGTAGTATATGAGTCCCTGGACAATAGTGTGCCAGGCATTCTTCTGAGTATTTTGTGCATACTCAATCAAGAACAATGTTATATTTCTAAGCTAGTTGTCCTCTATGCAGGCCTGTAAGCACAGAGTATGACAGCACTTTACAAGAGAAGAACTCTAGACTCACCTAACTTAACTTCCAGGTGAGTCCAAAGGACGGGCTCAGGACTGTCAGTCAGGTCTCCAACACTGTGCTCCAGAGAACATTCTAGTCACGTCCACCATCACAGCAGGAATAAGCTGACTACTCATGGCCAGTATCAGCCAAGGCATTTTAGGAGCCCTAAATTCATTTTCGATGTAGCAAGGACCACAAACCTGTGCTCTAAAAATCTCATGCTTAAAACAAAACAAAACAAAACAAGCCTTCCTAATACAGTGGGTGTGTATTTGAAGTAAGACAGAGTTTCTGGTTTGAGAATAGATGGGCATTCAAACTTCTCCGCCATGAATACTTTTGACAGAGACTTATTTGAGAACTCTTGGGCTGGCTCCTCAGTGGCTTCTGGGAAGCAGGAGGATAAGTGCCAGGCCTGGGGACCCAGGGAAGACTGGAGCTGTAGATTGCTGCATGGCTGGTCAAAGGATGAAGGAAATGTCTCAGCACAGAGCTGACCAGCTCTATTGTCGTGCCGTCCATGGACACCCACCTTCCTTAGGCAGCTCAAAAACACCACATGGAAACTCCCTGCCCGGTTCTGGTTCTGAACATTCCTTCTCAAGAGCCTCTGTTCTGGCGACACAGATGAAGAAGAGAGACATCAGATATGGCTAGTCTAAGTTGAGCTAGCGTTTCGACAGGGCTTTTGTGAATCGATGCGAACCACATAGAACGTTTGAAAAATCATATTTGCTTCCAGTGGAGACGGGTTTTTAAACAGTGTAGACGAGGACAAATGAGTCACATTTATTTAAAACTAACACAACACAGCAAAAACTATTTTGTTGTATAAAATGTTTTTTTTTCTGAATTTGTTTATCAAATTTGAATGTTTTCGAATTGTATGAAGAAATAACCATGGCTGGATTTGTTGGGGGCGGGGAAATACACAGAGCTTGATTGATTGAATTTGGTTTTGGGTGAAAGTGTATTTTCTCTAACTGTCCAAATGTTTCTTCTTGTTAGTAACTAATAAGATGGGATTGTATGGATCTTAAAATCATACACACACACAGCAGGGCTCGGTCTTCATTTTACCACCAACAGTTGTGGGAACTTGTTTATGCCGCTTCAGTCTTAGAGTCTCAGCCTACACAAATGTGGCAGACTGTACCTCACAAGCCCTGGTGGCCTTCTAGAAGGATATTACACGGGGAGCCATTTCTTGTAGTGCTGTAGATGGTCAGTAAATCAGTAAATAGTTCTCGTGTGTGTGTGTGTGTGTGTGTGTGTGTGTGTGTGTGTGTGTGTGTGTGTGTGAGAGAGAGAGAGAGAGAGAGAGAGAGAGAGAGAGAGAGAGAGAGAGCATATTAAGAACCAAGCACAAAACCAGAAGAGAATTCTTGTGGTGGTGCGCACTTGTAATACCATCGTTCAAGAGGAGGAGACAGGGATACTGATAGGTGAGCCTGAGTTACATAGTAGGACATCATCCGAGATCTTCCCTCCCCCGACATAACACTACTCCCAGAACCAACACCCCAACCACCACTAACAGTAATGACAAAATCAGTGAGAAAGTGCCATCCCGGAGATGCACAGAAGATGCCAAAAAACGTCTTTGTGCATTTGGGATCCTCTGCCAAGTAACCAGCACGCGGAACTCACCCTGAAGGAGCCTGTCACACACCGGAGACAAGACTATTGTGAACTGGGTCATTAGGATGCAAAGGCATGCCTATTTTTGTAGTGTGGGGACTGAGGAATAAACTCTGTCTTTAACTTTGGAGGCTTGACAGAAGTTTGGAGGTGTG
Organism: Micromys minutus; assembly: GCF_963924665.1. Classification (NCBI taxonomy): domain Eukaryota; kingdom Metazoa; phylum Chordata; class Mammalia; order Rodentia; family Muridae; genus Micromys; species Micromys minutus. Next base: position 17,167,821 of record NC_137971.1, read on the forward strand.
GTAGGCGGGAGGAAAGAGCAGGTGCGAACATCTTGAAATTGAGACAATCAGCCAAACCATTCTTGGAAACAACAGAATATCCCCAAACACTACATGGGACCAGGACTCTTGCTGTACACTCCTGGGCATGCCGGGAGGGGGGGGGGAGGCTAGTGACTTGGGTGGGCAAATCAACGGAAGTCCTCAGGCGAAGGCTCCTAGTTCCTTATCGGGTCTGGGAGACATACAGCCTTCATGAAATCACTTAACTGGCTCCTCCTTAGGGTCTCCGTCTTTCCTCTCTCTGCAGATCTCCAGAGAGATGACCTTTCACCTCTCATCTCAGGCTGAATGCCTGCTGGATCCCAGCAGAAGCATCACTGAGAGCGAATTTACTCAGAACAGCCTATGAGAAGGCCGGACGATTGGCACAAAGAATTCCAGGCAAATCTTTCAGGTTCGAGGAGACGACAGCTCCTCTCGGAGGTATTCCTAAAACAAAGCAGAGCCACCATGCTGCTTGGGGGTTAAGATCCTCCCTACTCTGCCCCCCAACTTGCTGCCAGAGATCAGCTAATCTGATAATTACGACAACAAACACAGTTTAGACAAACAAGACCTGACCCTGAGGGTTTGGAATGAAAACATTTACTCTCTCGCTCCCCAGAGAGACGGTGCCTGGAGCTCTCACACACAGAGGCACTGGGGAAATTACCCTTGTGTTGGAGCCACCGGGTTAAAACATCTGTGTGAGGTGGGAGGGGCCGTGATGGTGAGCACTTTTGAAGCAGCTGGAAAATGTATCAATCCCTGGATTGAGCACATTGTAATTGATTTTTTTTTTTTTTTTTTTTTTTTTTTTTTTGCAACAGATAGAGTAAAAGGAAAGATATCAAGGATGCAGGATTGACTGGAAGGACCTAGGAGTACCTGATGGAGGAACCCTGGCTTGGTAGGGGGAAGCCTAGTCACACTTCTAGAGAACTTGATATCTGTCCCTGGGGGGAGCCCTGTGTTCTTACAGAAGCTACCAGGTCATTTTCTGATTTTGGCTACAAAGAAGAACAATGTGCCTTTTCCCCTCCTTACTAACTTCAAATCGCCCTACCCCCTTTTTCTCCCCCACACCTTTTTTACTTCTGAAATATAGCTTCCTTTGATAAGTCCTTCCTTATAATAGGAAGTTCCATCTTTGGTTTCCTTCAACCTAGAATTTGGCAGGTCATCTGTTCCCCACCAGACCTTCAAGTTTTGCCCCACGTGTCCAAGCTTAGCTTCAAATATTCCCCTTTTCACACATATTTGAAGTTGGATCACTTGGCCAACACATGGCCGTTAGAACTTACCAGTTTTCTTCAGCTGTTCACGTCGTTGGGGCATTTGCAGATCATCTGTCTATATGGACCACACCGAGAAACAAGGAGTCCTTGCTATGATTGATGATAGATAAGATCAAGGTTTAAAGTGGACGGTGCAAACTGAAAGATGATCTCAAATCGATAAGAAGACACACTGGGAACTGACATAAAACACCACAATCTGTTTCAACAACTGATTACTCAGCTATAGAAAGGAAAACCTATACGTTTATGGAAAAGAAAAAATTGGGGTGATTTTGGGGAGCAGATGACTATGAGCTTAAATAGTAAACACCATTATAATAGGTGTCAATAAAAACAATGCTGTCATGGTAATGCTGTTAACAAGGGACAGTAGCGTGGGCAGAACAAATTAATATTTCTTCATAATTTTCATTTCCTTCTCTCTCTTCTCTCCCCTCTCTCCCTCCTCCTTCCCCCCCCCCAACTGTTGCCTAATGACCAGGCAGGTAATACAGAAGACTGTAAAATAATTTTATCTAATTTGAGTTTTGGATGATTTTAGGCTAAGCCTCCTGCTGTAATTTATACAGACAAGCTTTGCCACGGGCAGTTCTCCTATTCTGTTTGGCTGCTTTCATTTCTCTTACCGTTTGAACCTTCTTGGTTTGGCTTGACTGTGCCTCAAATGATCTGTTGGAGACACCTCACCAACAGAGAGGGACACTAGCCAGTCTTCTCACTGTTACTCACTTTAACATGATAATTTACCTGTTCTACTCTACATCCATTCATCCACCCACCCATTCATCCACCCACCCACTCATCCATCCATCCATTCATTCATTCATCCATCCACCTACCCACCCACCCACTCATCCATCCATCCATTCATTCATTCATTCATCCACCCACCCACTCATCCACCCACCCATTCATCTACCCACCCACTCATCCACCTACCCATTCATCCACCCACCCACTCATCCATCCATCCATTCATTCATTCATCCATCCACCCACCCACCCACCCACCCACTCATCCATCCATCCATTCATCCATCCACCCATCCATCCATCCATCCATCCAACCAACCACCCACCTACCTAACTACCCACCTACCCATGCATTGATTGAATATCTATGTTTGAGGCATTGTTCCAGGAACTGGACATTCATTAGTGAACAAACACAGTATGTTCTCTGCATTTGTCAAGTTTATCCTTAGCTAGTCACTAAACAGAAACTTAAAATGTCAGATAAGAAGATACGAATCTTCTCCTGGCTACCAGGGTCTTGAAAACCCTCTTACCTTCTGCCTAAGCTCTGTAGATCACCATCAAAACCAGCTGTAGCTCCACTTGTGTCCAGGAGGCCAAGTTACTCTGAGTCTGGGCTTCCCCCTATCAGGTGCTTGTAGCTCCTGATAGGGCTGCCAGTCCCTCTCTAGTTGCTTCCTCAATGCTACCTTTGTCTCCTTAACAGAATTGTTTGAGGCTATAGGCTAGAGCTTCAGTTTTAAATATGACCAACCGATCCCTAGCTAGAATGTTCTTTAGAGGGGTTGAAAAAGCACAATTCAAACATGAGTTAAACAGTTTTAAAGCCGATTCCTGGATCACAGGAGACAGTCCTCAGTGCCTCCTAAATCCTGTAGAATAAGACTGTAAGGTGAGGATAGTGGTTTGTTTGTTGAACCTACATCCTCCAGAGTCTTAGACTCTGTAAGAAGAGCATTAAAACAACAAACATCCCTTACTCTGAGTAGCAGCAGGATTAGAGGAAAAGGCAGGGAGGGAAGCACCCAACCCACTCAAAGAGGGAGGGAAGGGAAGGACAAACCTGGCAAAGTCACAGCCTAAAACGTTAGCAAGGCAACGCTCTTCTGGGTTCCTCCATACTGTCTGCAGAACAAAAGGCGTCCAAAGACTCCCAGGAAGAGCTCAGATGGACTCAGGAGGACACGGGTAAAGCATGAAAGGCTTTTGTCCCCCACAGACTGGTTGGCAGAGAGGAGAAAGCAGAGGGAGCTGTCACCCTGACAGGAAGATCATAACACAGCTTAAGAAACAAGTCTCAGGCTGGGGTGCAGTCTGCTGATGAGTCTGCTGATGAGTGCCTTCATGGGGTTTGCAAACTCCAGCACCCCACTTCCAAGTGGGTAAAGGCACAAGGTCTAATCACAAGTGTACAGTGTCATAATGTCACCCATTGATTTCTATGCTAGGTTTTTGAAGGCAACTCAAAACATTTCCAGGTTAAGCTAGTTTTAGAACAATATAGGCAATTTGTTCTTCTTCATTTAAAAAGATGTTTAGATATGCATACAGCTACAGAAAATTGCATATAAGGATATATGCCCAGCTGTCAACAATGAACAGTTCTGGATTGAGATTAATGGTTATAGGAAATGAGTGGGGTAGGAGACAGGTAGAAGGGGAAGTTAAAAGTTTTTTGTTTTTAATTTATACACAGCCAGGTGTGGTGGCTTACACCTTTGATCCTAGCACTCAGAAGGGCGAGAGAGGTAGATTTCCGTGTTTGAGGCCAACCTAGTCTACAGAATGAGTTCCAGGACAGCCAGAGCTACACAGAGAAACCCCATCTCAAAAAAACCAAGTCGAAACAAACTAAATCAAACCAATTCCAACCCCCCAAAAAATTAAAAACAAAACAAAACAAAAAACCCCCAGATTTGGAATGTTTTATATCTCACATCTGTTTGTCTATCTATCTATCTATCTATCTATCATCTATCTATCTATCTATCTATCTATCTATCTATCTATCTATTTATCTATCTACCTACCTACCTATCTATCTATCATCTACCCACATACACTTACATGTTTAAGAATGACAATGTGTCATTTTAATAAAACAATAAGTAACAGAAGCAATGGTGCCCATTAATCTGTCTTTTGAAGGAGACATAAATGTTGGTATAGGAAACAAGATCACTGCTAACATTTAATTTGCTCCTTGGAGAATTGTGGCTGCCCAGAGTGACTCCCGGATGTGTGTAGATGCCCTGGTGCCATATGGAAGGACTTCTGAGGAGAAATCCTAAGTGTCTGTTAATGGATGGCATCCTCTAGGGGACAATCTGAGGTAAAACATAAAACATAGCCCAGCAGAAGACACGGCTGCCGCACAGGCAGATACCAGCCAGCGGAAGACAGGAGTTTGCTTCCTCAGCAGAATTCAGGGGGTGCTCTCAACAATTACACATCAGATTTTGTTGTATGAATGAACTCCTGAAAAATACAAATATTTTATATCTGCTGTGATTTTAGGTACTAAGGAAAAGCTATAGTTGAGATACTGAGTTCAAGATTAGAGACAGTTTGAATTCTAAACTCTAGTTACAACTTGTGTAGTCCTGGGGGACATTATGTCACTGGTCTGGGTCTCTTCTGATGGTCTCTTTCTCTTTTCCTCTCTCTTGCTGCTGTCTTTGGCTTTTGTCTCTGGGGTTTTATCTCCCAGTGTTTAGGCATCACTGCATGTCCATGACATGTGGGTCTTGTCTTCACATGAGGCCAGAACACCCTTCCCCAGCTCTATGCTCTGCAACAGACTTTAATAGCTCAATGGCCCATGACAGTTTTATACTTTACAAGGTCCATCATAACCGGGACTCGGTGTATCTCTTCCCAAGACCAAGTTCGTCACTCAGCCCCTTCCCACTCGGCTTTAGTCATACCTTACAATTATGAAGTTTTTTTTCCTCACGTTTTATGTTCTCTTACTTCCGACCTTTTAAAGACCACTCTTTTCTCTGGTCCTCTTAGCTAATTCACCTCTGTTTTCAGATCTCGGCTTAGCCCTCAGTTCCTGAGATGCCTCCCTTGGTCCTCCTTGTCTAGGCAGCTAAAAGCAGGCTTATACTTTGGAGGCTTGCTCACTGCCTTGTGGGAACCAAAGGCGGGGCAATGCTCTCTTGTCTGTCACAGTATACCTATAGGACAATCCCAGGCCCAGGGTCTCAGAATAGATATCTGATCTGTTAATGCAAGCGAGGCAATGTTGGTCAGGACATGGGCTCTGGGTTCAGATCTTAACTTTATTGCTTAGCAATTGTGTAAGCCTTGCTGTGTTAACTTCTCTGTGCTTTGGCTTCCTCATCGGCTAACCTGTGGAAAGAGCTTATATCAGCATCAAGCTAATAAAAGAAACCACATACATACAAACGACAAAAAGACTCAGCAGATGGCTTTATGTATTTGTGCATACACATACATATGTACATATATACAAAATTGTGTAATCAAAGAAAAAGAGGATATCAATTTGCGAGTTGGGGGAGCATAGGAGGAATTGGAAAGAGGATGGGAAAAGTGATGTAATCTATCGTAATTATGACGTGTTGACATTATAATTAAACAGCCTAATAAATATTCATTACTATCATCACTATAATTTTTATAGTGCTAAAAATGACCTTTGCTTAGTTTGCAAAGTTCAAGTTTTTGTCGAGTGTGCTAGCTCACTTCTGTAATCCTAGTGGGACGAGACAAGGGGATTGGGGTGACTTTGAGGCTACAATTTAAGAACTTGTCTCAAAACAATAACAATTAAAAATTCTGATTATAGATCTCTTGCTAAGAATACCTATTCTCATAGCTTTTTCCTCTAGGAAAGTGTTTGGATGTTTTGATGGAGAATTATTGGGCAAATGAGGCAAAGAAGGAATTAGATTCTCTGTTGATAATGTTTGAGAGTTCTGTATTTGCAATTCATTAGTTGGACTGTGAAAATAGTATTGTTAAGCTAGGTGTGGGGGCATTTGCCTTTAATCCCAGCATTTGGGAAGGCAGATCTCTATGAGCTTAAAGTCAGGCTGGTCTCTATACCAAGCTCCACTATGGCCAGGGCTATGTAGGTGAGACCATATCTAAAAAGAAAGTGTGTGTGTGTGTGTGTGTGTGTGTGTGTGTGTGTGTATGTATGTGTGTGTTTCTTCAGTTCTGTGGCTCCTGAAAGGCTACCCATGTTCTAGTAGATGGTTCTACACCCATGCACACACAGTGGACCTAGTTGTTGAGGGAAGAATATGAATTTGGGAGGGGAAAGTAGTTAGGGGACTAGGGGAGGAGCTGGAGGGAGGGAACAGAAAACAGATCTTATTAAAACACATTGTATGACTGTATGAAATACTCAAAGTAACATTATCTCTATGACTTTCATTTTAAGTGGCAGTTCTTAAGCATTGGCTTGTGTTAGTCTCCCCGGATGGCTAGTAAAGTACTTACTAAGCAGTTTCTGCCCCAGGGTGGCTCTGAGATGGAGCCTGATCCTTAGACTTTAATAACACTCTTGGGAATTCTGATGCATACCAAGGTTTGAGGACCTAGGGGCTACTTTTGAAGAATTGGTACAAATCAGCAGCTACCATAATAAAACCACACAGCAGCACTGGCTGAGCAGGAAGTTCATGAGAAAGGGAATGGTCCACAGAGCTCACAGCAGTCACTAGGAGACACCTCTGTTGTTAGTACCATCTCTGGGAACTGTGGTTACCTTCGGGGTGATTGTTTCCAGACGATTAGCTGGCCTCTTCTTAAATGAGGACAGCCATTGAGAACCAGCTCCAGGCTTAGCAGGCAAGAAGAAGAGGCTTTCACCATGAGGTGTGGTTGGAACTGGAATTAGGAGCCTTGCCAAAGGTATCACCTTAGGCACCAGAAGGTGTTAAAAGGGCTTCTGGAAGGGTCTAGAATCACCTGTCTCCAGACTCAGCTAGAGCTCAGTTGGTTTCAGGCTTGTCTAGCATACACAAAGCCCTGTGTTTGATCCTCAGGACTACGTAAGCCAGGTGTGACGGTGCATGCAGATTTGTAACCCCAGCACTCTGGAGGTGGAGGCAGGAGAAGGACTCAAGGACTTGTTCATCGAGTTTGAGGCTAGCCTGGGCTACAATAAGACCCTGTTTCAAAAACAAAAACAGATACAGAGAATTAACTAATGCTAGAATGCAGATTCCTTGGCTCTACGCCCCGCCTTCTGAAGCAGACTCTGTATTTTAAATGGTTTTCTCCGTTATTTCTGAGGCATGTCAACATCAGAGAACAAGGGGCATCCTGTGAAGACTTGGCAATGCTGGTCAGTCCCACCTCTGGGGGGCATGGACATGTATTTTTGTTCCTTTATACTCCAGTATAAAGGTGGCAAAATCATAGGCCCAGACTCCCCAGCATTAAACCTTGGGCTGATTTCTCAGCACTTAAATGGCCATGAGCCCCAAAAGACCAGCTAGAGGGACTGACCCAGAATATGTGGAAATCAAAGGTTGCTTGTTTGTTTTCTCTGACACTACAGGAAGTGCATTTCTGAGGAAAATTAAAATGAATACTCTGCTTTCATGAACAGTCTGTTGAAAAGTGAATTTATTTCTTAAGAAATCTGAACTGTAGTAGGTGACTCTTGGTCTGCTACCTTCCTCCGGGATCTGTTGAGGGTGACAGGGCTGTCCTGGAGTACTTGTTTCAGGTGAGAGAAATGTTTTGTGGGTGACATTTACTCTGGCTGTCACAGATAAATGAGCAGGGCTCTCCTCCCTCAGGGGATGTCACTATCTAAGTTTTCTTGTCAAGCTCTGTCAGGCTCTGTAACTTGAAATAAAAGGGGAGCCGGAGAGGTGAAGGAAAGGTTCTAATGAGCTGTCCAGTGGGCTTTCTGGGAGCTGGAAGCATCTCTCTCTGCTGGCCAGCCTCAGCTCTACCTCTGTTCACTGCTGTTAGAGTGACATTCTCATTTTTCTCAGATGGCCTGGGGCGAGGAGGTGCCAATCCCTCAGTAGCTGCTTTCTTTATGCACTTTCGGGCTGGCTTGTCCTGCAGACTGAGAACCATGGTGGCCAGACAGAACCAGGAGCCCCCCATTACAGAGTAACCCACAGATTCACTTCATCTACCTACATGGGAGAGACCTACGCAGGCAGGTATGCAGGTGGCCTTCCGTCCCCTGAGGATTTACAAAGTGTATCACAGGGTTCCTTCTACCGTTGAGCTGTTTGACGAGGTGAGTTATCTGGAGAACCAGAGAGAGTCAGAATCTACACAAGCCTAAGGTTGCATGGGAGGAAGGTCAGAGTGACTCCTTCCTGCCTAGTCCCTGGTTAAGAAGCAGCAGGCTTAATGACAGTAGTCAGAGGTGCCTTCCCACATTTTACTTGGAATTGATATTATAGATTTGTTTCATTTTTACCAGCCCACTAAACCAGTCACCACACAATTCTACATTTAATAACACGAACATAGTCATTACTTCAAATAATGTTTTGGTTTTTTTTTGTTCCAGGACTGCAGACGGAGTGAGAACCAACAGCTCTAGAATGTGTTCTGGATAGTTCACACTTGTCCTCACTCTCCTGTATTCCCACTCTCAGCAATCCGGTGAGTATCCTCCAATGGTCTGTTTGAGTATTTACATATGTATACACACAGATCTCTTTTCTAGAGCGGAGATTAGGGATTGCATATTGTTATGCAACTGTGCTTTGTTTTGTGTGAATTGTGTGCCTTGGAGCTGCTCCCTGTGGGTAAAAACAGTTCTGCCCCATTCCTTTAGACTTAGTGCAACAATGCCCTCTAGGGGGAGCCACTGTGTAATCATTCACCCACAGGTAGTCACCCAAACTATTTCCAATGCCTTTGCCACTACATATAACACACCAGAGACTCTTTGTGCACATATGTCTTTGTATCAATGTTTTGGCAAGACAGATTCTTAGGGCTAGAACTGCTGGGTTGGTGGTCCAACTCAAACCATGCTTCACTATTCATTTATTACATTTTAAAAAGAAAATTATTTAATTATATTTTATGTGCACTGGTGTGAGGGGTCCAGGTCCTCTGTAACAGGAATTACAGACAGTTGTGAGCTGCCATGTGGGTGCTGGGAACTGAACCCAGATCCTGTGGAAGAGCAGCCAGTGTTCTTAACCACTGAGCCACTTCTCCAGCACTTTCCCCACAAGTCTTAATCAGATAGAAATATTTGTATTTTGTTAATACAAACTATAATATGTGTAGTGATATCTTTGTGCTTTTGCCTTTTGGAACAGGAGCTAAAAATGATAGTAAAACAAAAGTCAAAAATGACACTTTATTATCATATTGAGTTAAATTTTAGTTAATAAATATTAATGCTTTTAATGTCTTTCCGTAAAACCATTTGACTGCCCATGCAGAATGCGGAATTTTGAGATTAATATCAGCAGGTGATTAGAGCTCCTCTTGAGTCAGAACTCATGTGCTCCCTTGCTGGAAGGAGAGTAGCCTGGCTTTGCCCGGGTTAATCCCCTTTATGAGCTGTTCTCCACCTTTATGAAGAAGTGCAGCTCACACCACAGCACCTCAGTGCACGGATTTGTGCCACATCATGGCTATCTGTCTTCCCTATTGTGTGACAGCCTAGCCGAGGACAGGTACTCTGTCTCTTCCCATTGTACATGTTGAGCAAAGACCTAGAGACAGAATGAATAAGTCATGAAGATAAAGAAACACTGATATGAGGTTATGGGATGAAGTTAAACTAAGAGTAAAACGGAAATGAAATGAAACTTGAAGAAAATACAAACTCTCAAGAAGCCTCTCAAATTTAGGACTAGAGAATTACTGGGGACCCTTTTGTTTTAGTTAAATGGAAGCATATACACATTCACTCACATGAATAGACTCTCTTACACACACACACACACACACATACACACAAATTACATACACACATATCACATACACACATCACATACATACACACTCACACACATATACATACTCATACACACACACATACATACACACACACTTACACACACATACACACACACACACACACACACACACACACCTTATTCTTTAAATAGTTCCAGCACAAGTAATTTTTCTTATGCTTCTTCCATTTCTAGAGCAGGTTTTTTTTTCTTGTCCAAAAATTGGAACTGTTGTCCTATAAAAAGCAAATGCAGTAACCTCATATTGGAGCAGGACCTCCTCTCTCGGCAAACATAATATCAGGGTGTGGTAGCATTTGCTTTAATCTTGGCATCTGAGGCAGAGGAACTTGAGCTTGAGGTCAGCCTGAGCTACAAAGTGGGAAGCTGTTTCAAACGCCCAAACCACTGCCACCCCTCCTTACTTAAATCCACAATCACACACTGTTATCTTTTTGAAATCTTTTCTCTCTCAAAGGGAGGCTGCGGGAATGATTTCCAGGTATGAAAAATAAAATATTCCGAGTTGCTCTGACGAAAAGCGCTGCACAATTCCACTGTCCAGCAATGCATGCCTTCTATACATTTTATCTCGTCGGAAACAGCCCGGCCAGGTGGAACTGGGGACTCCAAAGCCCAACTGCCTGTGCTCACCTCCTTATTATTTTGACTAGCAGAGCCAACTTGGATGAGTCGCTTGGCTGCTTTTTGCCTTAATTACCTCATCTGTTAGGTGGGGTAAGGACACCCACTTCGGTTGTCACACAATTAGAACGAGCTAGTGTTTGTAAAGCACTTAGCCGGTACCTGGAAGACAGTAGGCACTATATAAATGTTAAATAAATACAGCCCTACAATAAACGAGGCAGTTAGAAGCACCAGTAGATCCAGGAAGAGACTGAGCTACTGCTACCTACAGATGCTTGTGTCTGGGAGGCACTAGGCACTGGGAAAGTGAGCATCTCCTCCTGCACAGACTCTGATAGAACAATAATGCTCATTTATTTTTATGACCTTTTCTTGACTGGCCATTAGATACCTGGAGTGATCTCAATTGCAGGATGGAGTATCTTGGGATATATGTTTATTTTTATTTATTTATTTATGCGTGCGTATGTGTGTGTGTGTGTGTGTGTGTGTGTGTGTGTGTGTGTGTGTGTGCCACAGAATAGATGTGGAGGTCAGAGGACAGATGACAAGAATCAGTTTTCTCCTTGGATCTTGGAGCTTGACCTTAGGCAGTCTGGCTTGGTAGTAGATGTCTTTACTCGCTGAACTATCTCCCTGCCCTTTATATTTTTAGAAACCACCAGCTTGTTAGCAAAGGGTCTGTCTGCTTGCTTGTTTTTGAGACAGCCTCACCATGTAGCTCTGGCTGCCCCGGAACTCACTATATAGACCAGGCTGGCCTTGAACTCACAGAGACCCACCTGCTTTTGTCTCCTGAGTGATAGGGTTAAAGGTTCTCACCACCACAAACAGCTAGCAAGTGCTTAGCAATATTTTTACATTTTCAACCCAGCCCCAAACACGGCTATCGACTTTACTGAGAAATACACTGAGTTTTAAAGTATTGCATGTTTGATTGACACAACCTGTTCACTTTCCCGATTTTCATTTTTCGGATCAACATTAATTTGTATATTCATAAAATCCCTTTCAAAATCTGTTTTCAACAAAAGTATGATTTGAGAGTTCATCCAAACAATACTATTATTGTCTAGTTTGTTGTTGTTGTTAAAATTCTGCTGCATAGCATATTGTCTGTGTGACCACCTGTCTTTGCAGACTTGTATATATTTCACTGGGGACGGCTCTTGGAGTAGACATGGCGTGCACACTCTAATGTTGCGGAGATGGCTCTCCTCTGAGTCTACGAAGCGGCACTGTTCTCAAGAGTGATGTCAATGCTCTTTCTCCCCAACAGTAACCAGTATTTCTGCTTCATGGGAAAGCATCACCCAGCAAAAATGGTAATCCAAATTGATCCGACTCCAATTTAACAATGAGAGTGATTTAGGGACATTTGTTGGCTGCTCATGTTTGTGATTAATTATCTATTGTTTTTTTTCTGGGGGGGGGGCTCTGGAGACATTGCTCAGTGCTTAGGAGCATTTATTCCTCTTGCAGAAGACCTGGGCCCAGTTCCCAGCACCCACATCATAGCTCACAACCGTCTGTGACTCTGGTTCCAGGGGATCCAACAACACGTTCTCACTTTTGAGGGCACTGCACACATGGTACACACAAAAACATGCAGGTAAAACGCTCGCACACATAAAAAAGGTCATTGTTCTCACTATGAAATAATACTCAGTTATTCTGAAAATCAAATGATTATGAAAGCGAATTTATATTTTTTACCCTGATAGTTCTTTTCTCGTTAGTGTTCAGTTATGTAATAGATAAACAATCCATGGAAATGCTTCTTTTCTGGTGCCTCTGAGCAGGCCGATAGCCTGTGGCTAATCCACAGCTTAGATAGACTAGTGTGTACACAAGGGAAGGATGGGGTCTCGGGGTGAACACATCCACACCTCCCCCAAACAGCACACTCCTAAAAACGCCTTTCTTTTTTTGCTTTGCTCAGTCGATGAAGAAGCTTCTCGGAACTAGAAACTAGCAATGTGGGAGGGTTCTGAAGAGTTCAGGCTGGATGAGAAAGTCTAGGGAGCCTTATACAACAATTCAAACATGACTAACACTACTGTATAGTGTACTTAAAATGGCCAATATAGTAAATGTTACTTTTAAAAAAATATTTATTTATTTAATGTATGTGGGTACACTGTCACTGTCTTCAGACACACCATAAGAGGGATCCCATTACAGACGGCTCTGAGCCACCATGTGGTTGCTGGGAATTGAACTCAGGACCTCTGGAAGAGCAGTCAGTGCTCATAACCGCCAAGCCAACAATGTTACTTTAAAAAAAAAAAAGAGCTAATTTTGTAACTATGTAATTTTAAAGTGCTTGTCTTTAATCAATCAACAAATATTTATGCTCCAATTTGGCACCAAATATCCTTTGTGACATAGAAAATTCGAAGGGTTAGGTTTAATGGTTTTGAGTCTTAAGAAGCTAGCAATCAAGTTCAGGAGCTAGTTAAGGTCAGTTATATGACAATTAACTAACAATCCAGGCAATGTAAAGACACCAGATGAGAAGAGACAGAAAGTCTTATGTATTTATAACAGTTACTAATCTCTTTGGGCTACAATGATAGAAAAACTTGTTAGGTATCTAAATAGCTTTTAAAGCAATTAAAAACTTACTCATTTATTTATTTTTATGTTTATAGGTGTTTTGTCTCCATGTATGTCTGTGGACCACATGTGTGCCTAGTGCTCACAGAGGCTGGAAGAAGGCATCAGGTCCTCTGGGATTGGAGTTACGGACAGTGTTGAGCTGTGTCATTTTCTAAACTAACCCTTCTAATAAATTCTGGAGGCATCTCCGTTTAAGACTGGAGGAAACTGGTTCAGAGGTTTTGATTCTCAGTTGACAAGGCAAGGCTGAGTCTAGACTTAATGTCTGTCACCGCTTTCTCCCCAGGAGGTGCGTTTAAGTTAGCACTGAAGATTCGCTGCCCAAAATCTTTCCAGGGTCAGGACGGCACCCAAATACACCAAGAATACTTTGGTTATGTGTTTTCTAAAATTAGAATGATTTCCTCCTCTATGCCCTCCTGACAAAGAGACTGAGCTACATTTAATACAAAAGTCACAGTCCCACCTCCCCTTTTTTATCGCTAAGAGAAATTCAAACCATAGTGTAGTAGAATCGAGCTAACGTACAAACTGTTTCTGCAAAACTTTCAGGCAACCACAGCTTCAGCAAAGAAATTCCTCCCCCATCCTGTGGAACACCGTTCCTTAAAGTCACAACACCCGTCTGCATTTGCCCTGATCTGCCCCAAGCGCGCTAGAAATGAACACTGACACAGCGGAATGAAGTCAGTGAGTAAGAATTTAGAAGCCCTCATCAGGGTTATGACCATATGATTTACACACATTAAAAAAAACCACATCCTGCTTCAGAAAGACTATCTAGAAAGTTCAGAAGCATTTACTGTGTTCACACAATACTGCTATCTGGTTACCTAAGGTCGAGCCCCCCTGTTCACCTTTGCCAGACGCCTACCCAGCAGGACACCTGAAACCTGTTTTTCACTAATTGCTCGATCTTCCATTATTAAGCAACAGAAGATATGGGATACTTTCTATAAAATCACATAAGCAATAAGAAAAGCAAATTTTAAAAGCACTTGTATGGGTAAAGTAAGATTAAAACAACCGCTGGGTGCTTTCCCTGTTTTCCCTAGATGCTCTCGTTTCTCAAAAAGAGGGGCAGTGCTGCCCTCTAGTGCCAAATGTTGAAACGTTAGAAGCGCGAATCTGCTGGCTTTGAGCGAGAGTAAAGCCATTACAGTGTCTTAGGACACAGGGCAAGGAGTTAAAAGACACCGCGTTTCGTCAAAGACATTGAACGTGCTTTTGCTTTATCTTTCGTTTGCATCCACCGTGTGCCAAAGCTTATGACTTAAAGTCATGTCCAACTTAACAGCGGGGAAAGCACGCAATTCAGGGAGATAAAATAGAAGTCACTGGGGCTGGAGAGGCCGCTCCACTGCCGCAAGATCAGCTCCTGACCTAGAGGACTCCATGCCGGCCTGCTTGTAAAGCCCAGCTCAGTGGAATCCGATGCCCTCTTCTGGCCTCTTTGAGCACTTGCTTGCAGTAGCATCCGTTCATGAAAATGCAAGAAATGAAATCTTCAAAAGAAGTCGGCATTGGGTTAGCAGTAAGATATGTATCCAGAGTAAACAGATCTAGGTAGACACAAGGCAACACGGGAGGACTCTGTCTTGATTTTAAGGCCCATTCTGAAGTGTTTTTGTTTTGTTTTTGCTTAGGCAATATACTCTTCTTTTTGTGATTTATGTATTTTTATTTTCTTTTTCTTTTTTGCTGTTTTAAGTCAATCTATGGGTGAAGATCCCTCAGCCCCTCAGGGTCTTCCTCCATATCAGACATTCACATTACAATTTATTTTAAAGATTTATTTATTTATCATATATAAGTACACTGTAGCTGTCTTCAGACACACGAGAAGAAGGCATCAGATCTCATCACAGATGGTTGTGAGCCACCATGTGGTTGCTGGGATTTGAACTCAGGACCTCTGGAAGCCCAGTCAGCTCTCTTGACCACTGAGCCATCTCTCAAGCTCCACGTTACAATGTATAACAGTAGCAAAATTACATTTATGAAGTAGCAACAAAATCTTTTGGTTGGAGGTTACCACAACATGAGGAACTGTATTAAAAAGTTGCAGCAGTAGAAAGGTTGAGAACTGGGAGTGGTTGGGTGCAGGGGAGGGGGGGCTAGCATCCTCATAAAAGCAGGGGGAGAGGGATGGGTGGGAGGAAATTGGGGATAACATTTGAAATGTAAATGTATATATATACTATCCAATAAAAATATTTTTAAAAAAGGCTGAGAACCACTGTTTTAAGTGGAAATAAAAATTTCCCCCAGATGTTGAAAATTATGGGATGGTTCTTAAGACATTTTTTTCCCTTGTGGAGAAAGATAGAAAAGGCTACTATTATCATGCTCATATTTTAGTTCATTTTGAATATATTATCTTGTTTCCTTTAAATTTTGCTAGCATTTACAGATCTTTACCAAACTTCTCAGAATCATTAAGTAGCTAAGGCTGACCCCGAGCTCTCCCTCTGCCTTGTAGGCGCTGAGATTACAGGCATGCACCACCACAGCTGGCCTCTTTTGCATTTAGAAACTGTTTCAGAGTGGATACCCACTAAGAGGCCAGATCAAACAGACTTCAAAGAGAGCTCAACCATTACCTTTCGGCTGTCTAGGGACTAAAGTGTAATCTCTATGACAATAATAATAACTTCTACCCATGTGCTAACTCTGTGCAAGTCTGTCTACTACAACTTCATAGATGAGAACAGTGAAACTCAGACACCTTAAATAACTCAATGCCTCAAAACGAGTACAAGGCAAAGCTAGATTTTGTTGTTGTTTTTCGAGATGGGATCTCTCAATGTCTGTCCTGGCACTGGCTCTGTGGACCAGGCTGGTCTTGAACTCAGAGATCCACGTGCCTCTGCCTCTGAATGCTGGGGTTAGCCACCCAGAGCAAAACTGGAATTTTATTCTGAATCCAAGCTTAGAAATAATTCACCTGCATTGCTCATTATTTAGTAAAAAGCGTGAAGAACTCACAAAGAAGAGTTTGTGATATCAGAGACGATGATTCATCTTATTAACGCTTCACCAACACTGTTGGCATTTGCTGAGTTCTTGTGAGATACCATTCGAAGGGCTTTCACACAGAACCGCTCCAACTACATTAAGCAAGTTAATCTTTCTGGCAACCCCCTGCGGTAGAACTATTATTACCTCCATATTGCAGGTGAGGAAACAGAGGCGTGCAGAGGAAATCCACTTTCAGAGGCTGGGCTTTTAGCTGTTGTACAAAGGATAGTTCTTAAGCACAAAAATTACACAGCACAACGATTTCTAAATGGCGCTATGGGAGTTAATTACAACCAACAGTAGAGGGTAGCATTCAGAGCACTCAGGTCTGTTGATATCTTTGGAACATAAAGGTCTTCGGAGCCATAAATACAACCTGCACATGTGAGTATCCAGTCCAGAACTAAGTTTAGATTCCATCTGTCCCAGACCTCGCTGGGCATGTCCTTCTGTGAGATAAGACACAGCAAGGCACATTCTGGCTTGGTACAAACCATGAGGTAATTGGGATGTTTTTTAGGGCTGGGGATATGCTGGTAGAGGGTCTGCACATGAAGAAGGACACTGTAGGGTAAGCACAAAATTAAGCTTCCACTTAGGCTTACCCAGGACCCAGCTAGTTAATCTCAGGGAGAAGCTGAAAACTGACAGTTTTGTTTAGCCAGAGAATTGTTACCAACCCAGAATACAACCCCGTTAGTAGGGTTCGTGCTTGGTGAACTCACCATTTGGCCACACAGTGACCCTTGGACATATCTTTTCTTGCAGCTTAGGTTCCTGAAGAAATATTGGTTCAGCATAAAACTCAGCTCATAATCCCCTTAAGGACAGCACACATACACCCAGGTATAAGCATCCCAAAGCACTTTGTGTTTGAGTTCAAAGTGCTATCAACTTTTCCCTTCCTAACTTGCTCTTGGGTTTAGACATCATAGGCACTCAGGGGTAAGATGGTAAAAGAATCAGGTGTGACTCAGCTCAGAGGGTTCGGTAGTTACCACTGACGCTCTGCCTCCTGTATTCTTGGACAGTATCTCGGCCTGGAGGCTTCAGATTTCCAGAAGAATATATTCTAAAGGAATGATCTACTAGCTGTTGCCGGGTGGCTTCCCAATCCCTCTTTTGAAGTTTTGTTTTTTGAAAAAAAAGAGGTGAGGATGAGGTGGGGTGGGAGCGAGCAAGGTGACAGCAGGGTTCTCCTGAGCGGTTTGAGAAACTTGTTGGAAGATGAGAAGACTTACTGGGCTCCTTGTCTTCTGACCTCAGCAGCCCTTTCCGTGGTCACTCGGCTGGCTGCCTGGTTCTGCTCTTCATAAGCCCTTAGCTTGGATCATCTCCTCAGCAAGGAGGCAGTGTTGAGTCAATTCTAAGTCACAGCGTTAAAATTAGCAACGACCTGGAAGGCATTTTGTTTATTTCAAGTTTGGTATTTTACTCAGGGAGTGGCCCACAAGGTTCAAGGCAGAAGAGTTCTAAATGCAAAATTCAAGACCTTCACATTACTGGGGGCAGGAGGTGGGAAGAGGACTTTTAAATCCTATATAAATCGTATACAAATTAGGCATCCCTCCCCACCTTTCCAGTCCCCTAAAGTTCAGGTGTTAGGTACAGGACAGGAAGAAGAAATGAATACAGCACCTTCTTTGGCCCTATCTGTCGTATTGAGGGTTTCTAATGCTGTGATGAAACACCATGACCAAAAGCAAGTTGGGGAGGAAAGGGTTATTTGGGTTACACTTCCACATGGCAGTCCATTACTGAAGGAAGCCAGGACAGGAACTCAAGCAGAACAGAACCCGAAGGCAGGAGTCGATGAAGTGGCCATGGAGGGGAACTGGCTTACTGGCTTGCTCCCCATGGCTTACTCAGCCTGCTTTCTTAAGGAATCCAGAACACCATTCCAGGGGTGGTACCGCCCACAAATGGGCTAGGCCCCTCCCATCATGATCACGAATGAAGATAAAGTCCTACGGGTGGATCTTATGGAAGCATAAGGTCTCTTCTGCCATTCGATTCTAGCTTGTGTCAAGTTGACATAGAACTATCCAGTACCCCATCACCTCAGGTTTGACTGTGGGGCTGTTGAGGCTGTCGATACGTATTTATTTGGAGGCTGGGGTGATGACTCAGCTGGTAAAAGCGCTTGCTGTACAAATCTGAGTTTGGATCCCAGCACACAGGTAAACACAGCTGTACCCTAGCGCTGGAAAGCAGAGACCAGTAAGTTTCTGGAGCTCATTGACCTGAGAGTCTAGTAGAATTTGTGAGGTCCAGGTTCAGTGAGAGACAGACAAGCGAATCTCTCTCTCTTCCCAAACATATGCTGCTGTGTACCTAACTGAACAGAACACAGGCACGCACATGCGCGCGCGCACACAGAGAAATATTTATTTGTTCTTAGCCAAACCAACAGTGTTTAGGTAACCCAGGGTTGCTTTTCTCCCTGGGAATGACGCAGGGAGTGACCATGACATTGTTGCCTAATGTTGTGAAGACCACATTTCTAAAGTAAATTCTAGGAAGGCTACGTTGCAGAACACCCCTCCCGAGTTGCCCTCCGGCTGTGATTTTTGGAAGCACCGAAAGTACAGGACGGCTGTTGGACCTTCAGCCTGTGACAGGGGAAAACATTCATGAAACACTGCAGGCAGTTTCCTTAAAAAAAAAAAAAAAAAACCAAAAAACAAGGTGATGTTTTTGAAAAGAAAAAGACAGAAAAGCTTAGCAAGTACTGCTCAAAGTTTGGTGGCTTATGTTTAGCCTCTGAATGGAAAACTCACATGAAGATTTATTATGTTATCCAAAGGAAGCCATGATACTGTTTTCTCACACAATACCAAGGCACTGGCTCCTTCCAGCATTTGTTGACTATCTAGGGTAAGAAACGGAGGAAGGTTTCCCAGATCCCAAGGAAAGTACCATGTCATCTACCAGGCGGTGTGGACCCTGTGCCATAACAAAGCTAGTATTTAGAGAGCACTTACCTCGTGCAACTAAACACTTTATGTGTCTTAACTCACCTAATCCCCACAACAACCCGGAGGAAACAGTATTATCTCCTTCTTACAGAGCAGGATCAGGCCTGCCCAAGTAGGTCAGCGGCAGCCAGCATCTAAACCCAACTTGCTTTGCTCCAGAGTTAAGTTCCTACTCATCAGGATACTTTCTAAAATTGTAACGTTGACAACAAAATGCCCAACGCACAGGAAAGAGAGATGTCTAACCAGACGGAATGTTAAGAGAAGGTTTTCTAGACGGTTGGCAGATGTGAATCTTCAAGGTCAACAGGTGGAGAAAGGGTGTGGACAGAAATAGCATCTCAGGGGAAGGAGCAAGCAGCCTGACCTGAGAGAAAGAAGCAGCAGTTTGGGTATCTGCCAATCGATGACAGCACGCATGGGTGGAATGCTACAGAGGGCGGCCTCGCTAGATCCCTGAAGGTCCTTTAGGGCTAAGGCCCCCCCTCTCAACACCCGGTTACCTATCGGGGTGGGGGGGTTGGGGGTAAAATTCTCAAACTAGCATGTGCTCATCCCTTACTTTCTGCAGGGTCTCCCCTGCCAGAAATCAAGGCAGACAACGCCCTCAGGTTTCTTTCTGGGGGAAGCAGTGAGTAGAGATGGTCAAGGTGACCCACGATCCGGTACAGCTTGTCCAGGCGGACCACTAGTCTTGTGCCGGGGACTTGGCTGTCAGCCCGGCCTGGCCAACGCAGGAACGTGCGCACCGCCGGAGCTTGGCGGGGACAGCAACCTGCTCAGCGGGTACAGAAAGACCTGTTCTCTACTATTCCCACGGGCGGGCCACCGCCCAGGTCTACAGGCCCCAGAAGGTCAGGAGGTTGTCCTCTGGGGACTCCCGCCACCAGCACCATCCTCATTACCCCCAAGGAATAAAAGCCTCAGCGATTGGAAAACGCTATGCCAATCATCCTAGTCTTTGCCCACACCTCCTCCGGTGTACATCGCATTGGTTGCATCATACAAGCCCCCGATAAGATCCTCTTCTTGAATTGGCTAACAGAGTCTTGTCCCGCCTAACCTTTCTTTGTCAGAAGGTTGTGATTGGTTAAGCTCGTTGCCAAGCTCCGGACGCGGCTCGGCCATTGGAAGCCGCGGGCTGCCCCGCCTGCCGGTGAAGGTGAGAGTCTCCTCCAGTCACCGGTCCCCACACCGCACGGAGCAGCTCCCGGCTCGTGTTAGAGGTCTCGGCGGATTCCATCGCGATGGCTCCTCCATCAGTCTTTGTCCAGGTTCCGCAAGCCCCGCCGGTTTTGGTCTTTAAGCTCACTGCGGACTTCCGGGATGATCCAGATCCCCGCAAGGTTAACCTCGGCGTGGGAGGTAAGGATGCAGTGCCCGGGAATGCGAGCAGCCTTGGGGAAGGTGGGCGTAGGAGGAGCTGAGGCTTAGTTTGGTGCCTCCCTGAGAGATAGGACCGGGGAGGAAAGGCTGGGACCACGAGGACATCACCAACCTACCCATTTTGCAGATGGCGATACAGAGTCCTTGGAAAGAGGCGGTGTTCAAGGTCATATAGAACAGGTGTAACATCTGGGACACAAAAGTAGTTTTTGTCTCTCCACCCTATCTTCTTTATAGTACTTGTTCTAAAGCAAAGATAGGATGGTAAGGAGAGGTAAGTCTGGTAACTTTGGCGTCATGGTCAGCTGGAACTGGGAATGAAAGAGTGTTAGCCTAATGGAGCTGTGGTCCGGCCTGAGCGAGTAGTTAGGAAGCCTGTTAACCCACATGAGGAAGATGTAGGTTTGGTTTATTCTCAGAGTGGAGCAGGTGAGGTGAAAGCCCAGTTCAGGCCTCACACATCTGTGTTTTCATTTCCTGATTGTTCGCCTTGAGTCAAGTTAGCCTTCCGCCAAGGCCAAGGACGTTTGTGTTGTAAAGTCTCTCAAGCCCTTTAACTAGACCCTTCAGTGACGTTGTCATAACTGGCATTTTGATGTTTGAAGCTCTCCAGAGCTTGGTTTGCATTTGGCCACGTGAAAAGGCCAGTCAAGGAGGGAAAAGTGAGCAGGATGCTGTCATTAGCCCGGAACCAACCCGAACTGAAAACGCTAGAAGATTATAAAGAAGAAATAGAATTGTTTTGCAACAGAGGGTGCGGGAGAAGGGAATTCAGAATCTCGGTTCTTATGCCTGGACAATAAGGAATAGATACTTTTTTTTCAGCTTCTATGTAACTTTCAAAATAAAACATAAAGAGGTCAGTATTAGTTGTTTTGTCAATTTGATGTTTTTAGCAGCCAGCAGAATGGGAGAAATACTGAAAGATAAAAACCACCTTATAAGCTCTTTATTTAAATCCAGCCCAGAATCTCCAATTGTTTATTTACAGCCTAGCATAGATAGAAGAGCTAGCAAGGTTGATTGCTTGGCCCATCTTGCAGTGGTGACTTAATGCAATCAGTGCTTGGTGTGGGGTCTGGTGTATAAGTAGGAGTTATGTAAGTGTAAGCTATTTCTATTGTTGTTTGTTGTTTCTTTGAGGGTCTCTTGAAAGAAGTTGTATAGAAATTTTCAGCCTAAAAAAAAAAAAAAAAGAAAAAAGAAATTTTCAGCCTAAGAACCAAAAACTGAAATTTGCGACATCAGTTCAGAAGTGAAATATTCGTGCACACGAAAACCTTCAGTCCAGATGAGCCGAGTCAGCCTTTGGTTGAGACACCCCTTTCAGCAGTGACCTGACTTTGTCACTGTTTCCAGGAACCTAAGAACGTGAGCAAATGAGTTAGGTGTGTAAGCGTACATTCTGTCTACAGCAGTTAATGGAGGTTGCTTTTCATGCTCTCCTGTGTGCAAGGAAGGAGGCTGATTGAGAAAGTATAGTTTGACCCCTGAATTCTAGGCAGGTCTCAGGCCTCAGGGTCTCTGGACTCTTCTCTGCTTGGGATGTTTCTGCTGGCCTGGGGTTAACCAGTAACCCTCAGAGAGAAGAGGCATGAGACATGGGTGTCTGTGACTCTGACAAAGGTTATCTGATGTCCTTGAAGCAGAGGAATAATGAGGTGACAGAAATGAATGACAATTAGAATCTATCAAGAGTCCACTCCAAGGTTTTCTAGCACCTTCGTGATTCTTCTCCACAGTTCTGTCAGTAGGGTAGTGCCACAGTGCGGGGTAAGTGTATTGACCACAACAATTAACCAAGGCCCCAAACCCAGGAACAGTTGTATGTGAAGTGTGATCTGGCCTGTGGCCTATGTGATCAAACCCTTGACCTGTTCTGTGTGGGTGATGCTCACAGAGGAACAGGGCACTAAAAGGCCTCTTTCTGCATATGCCTGTCCTGTTGTACTTAACACACCTCAGTACACTCTCTGTAAAGGAAACTAATTAATTACTGCTCGAGAAGGCTGCTCCTCCCAAGGCCAAAGGTAATGGAAGAGCTTCCTCTCAGGTTTTGTCTTGCAGTGCTGGGCAGTTTTAGAATAAACTGCTGCTGTAATCTCATTAGCTGGTTCCTACTTGCAGATAGCTTCCCAGTAGAGTTTTCTTCTTGCTGGACTGATTTCAACAGCTTTCTTGTCATTGAACAGAGCAGCAGGTCCCAGTTTTCACTGTTGAGTTCATGGAACTGGTGGGCTTGGTGTTTCTCAGAGCACTTTTGAGGACAGCGAGACACAAGTCCAACATGATGCAAAGTCTCTTGTTTATTTATTTTTTATTTACTTTCTCTGTGTGTGTATGTGTGTGTGTGTGTGTGTGTGTGTGTATACTTGTGTATGTGTGTGCATCCATGTGAAGGCCAGTTGTCGACACTGAGTGTCTTACACTACTGTTTCTACTTTGTCTTTGGAGACAGTGTTTCTCACTGAACCTAATGCTCACTGACTAGCTGGTCAGAGATCTCAGGGATTTGCCTGTCTCTACTGTTTGGAGCTCTAGGGTTACATGCCCATGTCCAGCTCTTTATGTGTGTACCTGAGATCTGACGACAGGTCTTACATGTGTGTGGTAGGCACTCAGAGGCAGAGCCCCCTCCCTTTTCTCTCTCTCTCTCTCTCTTGCTCTCTTTTTTTAAATCTCCTCCCCACCCCCCTTTAAAAATGAGAACTTACCTTCTTTCTTTTGGTCTAGTTTAGTTGTTTTTGATGTGGTTTCTCTCCTCTTCAGATGGGATTGTTGGTTAGGTCAGCCGCACCAGGTGTTTCTCAGAGCAGAAGTTGGAGAAAGACTTAGAGGCATGCATGGGCTCTTGGGTGCAGGTAGGTGAGGGAAGGGGGACCCTCAGGAGGATGAAGGCTCTAGTTTGACCATTTAATTCTCTGTTCTTCTTTTCTGCAAACAAGACCTCAGGGCCTGTCTGTAACCCTGTGATTGTCCCGGAAGCTCACTGGCTCACTCGGGAAGAAAGGAGATGCATAGGTCACTGAGCAGAGCTCGGCAGGGTGCTGATAAGAAGGCTCCTCCTGATACAGTGCCCTGGGCTGAGGGCTTTAGGATTTCCTAAGGCATCAGCTACTGCAGAGAGAAGGGGGAGGGAGAGTAAAAGAGCAAGAGATCTGAGAGACAGAGAGACAGAGAGAGAGAGAGAGAGAGAGACAGAGAGAGAGAGAGAGAGAGAGAGAGAGAGAGAGAGAGAGAGAGAGAGAGAACACAAAAGCTTTTGTTGAACTCAGTAATATCAGCCTAACTCTTATTATCTTTATGATCTTTGGCAAATAATTTCTGGCCTCAGTTTCCAGACTCCTAATACCTATGTATTTTGTGGTTTGTTAAAACAATTAAATGAGATTAAAGAAATGTACAAAGTATTTAGTAAATCCTTGTTATTACCGTGGCTTCAGTCTCCAGTAGTGTCTATAATTATTGCTCACCATCCTGGGTCTCCTCTCCTGGGCCCTTCTTATGATTGCCATATGTTCACCAGCTCCCTACCCACCACCCACGCACTATCCAGACTCCATGGCTGTGGGGATCACCAGCCACCCTTTCCTGGTCCCACCTGTATGAGTCTGGTCTTTGAGTTCCCGGTTTTCTCTTTTCACATCCTCAGAGGTCTGCCTGTCTATCTTCCTTTTTCTTTATCCCTCCATCACTGCCTTGTTTCAGGTCTTCATTATTTCTCTTCTGCATCGTTTCGGGAGCCTCCTGTTCTCTGTCCTCTGGGTTTTGACTCTGTGGTGTCGCTCAGATGACTCTGTAAATGTACAGGTGTTGGTTTTGGATCCCTTTTGGATCTTCCAATTAAGACAAGATTCTTGAAGGAAACTCCCCAGACCGTAAACTCCCTGTGGCTCCTCCACAGAGCCTGCCCCAGAGACTTCAGAGCCGTTTGGCTTATGCTGTCAGGCTTACGCACAGGTGCCCCTCAGACTGGAACGCCCCTCTTCCCGTCTACCTTTTAAACCCTTCCTGATTCACTGTTCGAACGTCCTCTGTAAGATCTTCCCTGACCCACAATGGAGAATGTAAGGCTCAGCATGGCCTGTTTCCCGGAAGACAGGGATATCTCGGTGTAGCTTCTTCTAGCCAATGCCTGGCACAGTGGGTGAGTGGGTAGCAGTAGGAAAGAGCAAAACAGGACAGGCACAGCAGTTCCCCGGGAGAGGAGGAACGGTGGCTAGCTGTTATGCTTGCTGTCCTTGCTCCCGTCACCTTGGGCAGTGAGAGGCTGAATGGGCAATTTTCCTCTCATAGTATAGTTAACCACACTCTCAAGTATTGCAGGGTAGTTTTTTTTGGGGGGGGGGGATGTGGGGTGGCCAGAGTATATAACAACGGTAAGAACACCGCACGGTGTTTTTTTCTTCCTCTTGCATGTTTTAGAATAATTTTTAGGATAATAGTTTTAGAATAATAATTTAGGAATATATCCTCGTAAATGCTGACACACAGCATAGTTATATCATGTGTGCAATACCCAGTCACAGATACCCAAGGTAATAGGACTGACTTTTAAAAATGTGCTCACGTATGGTTAGTCTAGATGGAATCCTTTCTGTGTGGCGCAGACATATATCCATCCCGTGTCTCCGGGAGTCCTCTTTTGAAATGGCCTTGGGTGTCACAGGACAGCATCTCTTTCCTTATACTTGTCTCTATACATCCAGTTTATTCAACTCTGTTTGCTGGGGCTGGTGCAGGTACCACATTTCCCAATATTGAGTTGGTTTTCAAAGGACGGGGGTTTGGTGGAATTGAGGACCTTCACAGTAATAAGATCCCACCTAAAATCACACCCCCCCCCCCACCCCAGAGACTTCCAGGAGCACTTTGGCAGTGTTAGCCTCAGCTCTGACTGGGTACCAAGAACAGCTCTTCCTCAGGAGGTGTTTGTATGTCTTTAAAGAAACCCAATCAGGTTCCACCTGGTTAAGTAAACCTTTACTATTTGTTGAAGGGGGTTAAGAGTATATGGACACTGTAAGTCATATTCTGAGGTTGATTCACCAGCCCAGAGACTAGACTGTAGGTGGTGAGGGGCTGTTCCCAGTCACATTTCTATTGTACACTGATACATTTCTTGGACTTATAGATGTCACATTTCTTGGACTTACTGATGGTTCATTTCTGGAAAATACAGTTATCTGACAGAATAGAAAACACTTATTTCTCTTAAAAATATATGACCTAAAGTGGGCTTAAACATGCTAAAGTATTTTGTTTGTTGTCGACATTTTGGCTTGGTAGTTTTATACTTTGAGGTATTTTCTGTGAGTATATTCACACTTAGTGATATTGGAATATTCAGCACAATGTGTCTAATGGCAGATAATTGAAACCATGGTTAATAGGAATTCAGACATAGGAAAGAGTGTCTTCTCATCCATGGTGACGTCGTGGGTGGCTCAACATAGGAAAAGCTTCCACTTGCATTCATAATAAGAGAACTGCATATGCAACCGGCTTGACACAAAGTGCGCATTCATTCTGGGCATTCACTGGGTGAGGCTGTGGGGAAGCAGACGCTCTTCACATTCACAATGGCCCATGGGAATTGATGGAGAGCCCTGGAGAGCAACTTGGAAGTATCTGTCCCAACGCGCATCCATCAGCACTTCCGTTTCAAGCCTGCAACTTACAGATGTATTTGTTGACACGTGACATGACCTGCGAATGGGGTGGTTTACACAAGTGTTTTAATAGCTGACATAGTAAACAATTGTTTTAATAGCCTACATAATAAACAACCTGGGTGCTCGACGTGAGGCTGATCTGGTTTATTCATCAGCAGCTGTGAAGAACAAAGAATCTTTCTGTGTATGAACATGAAGAGGCCATCCAGTGGCAAAAACAAGGAAGGGAATAGTTCGTAACAAACTGTAGATTACCAAGTGCAGGAAGCCAGATTTGCCTGTGTGTTATGGGGAATTCTGGACTGATATATAAGAAACAACAGTTATGTGTAGAGAGGGGGATTTGGGAACTAGGCAGATGTAGAGGACAGAGTGGGGGCATGAAGATAGATAGATACATCACCTATCAGAATGATACTGACAATAAAAGATACTCTTAAGGGCTGGAGAGATGGCTCAGTGCTTAAGATCACTGTCTGCACTTCTGAAGGACCTGGGTTCAGTCCATAGCACCTAGATGGCAGCTCACAATTGTCTGTAACTCCAGTTCCAATGACACCCCACCCTCACACCAATGTACATAAAATTAAATAAATGAAGCCCCATTAGTTTAGCAAGATAATTAAGATAATTAAAAAGATACCCGTAAAATATAACGAAGTGAAAGAGAAACAAGCATGTTGGAAATCATGTGATGGTATGACCGATATTTTATAAAATAAGCATGCTGGCAATAGATGAGGAGCTTGTATATTCGTGCCCGGGGTCAGAATGCTGAGACTGTAGTGTTTAATGTAATGTTGAGTGTTTATATTTGGGCTGAGCTAAAACCTTTATAGTTAATGTGTGTTGTTCAGGAAGACACCCTAAGATGCACATGAGTTAAAATTAAGTCAGAATCACTCTTAGAACTTGGTCTCACCTGCACAGGCAAAGGATTGCTAGCTCACCCAGTAGGGACAGAAGTGACCCCAGTTGGGATCAGCTCAGAGATTTTTGGCTCTGGTCAAGGCCAAAACAGCTGCCTGTAAAATCCAGCATAACCTTATAGAGTAGTGCAGGGGGAAATTGGAAGGAGAAGAAGAGGTCAGAACAGCCCAAGAATATGCTAAACACACCAGAATGTTGGAGGAATGCTTAGAAGTTTACTGTGTAGCCTGATTAAATGTTGTGAACTAGATAATTGATTAGATCAGTTCAAGGCAATGGGAAGCAGTGAGTGTCTGAACGGTGAAAATATAAACACCGGCTGATTTCAAAATACGCAGAGAGGACAAAGATGTGTTTAAGCGGGTCCCTGGTCATTGTGTAACCTGTTGCTGTGCACCAGGCACAGGACATGGGTTTCCCGTGTGACATGCTTCTGCATTTTGATGTCAGCTGGAAGGGGCAGACATTCTTTGGTTTTCTCCTCCTTTCTCTGTGGTTGTGTTTGGAGGTGCAATGCTTTTTGTGAAGTAGCTCCAAGGCAGACACGTCCAACCTTTTGACATCGCATGACATTGTCATTGTCTACAGATCTGTTGGGTCTTGTTGACAGATCTCCTGGGACATATGCAGGCTGTGGGCTGCAGCTTGGACACACCCAACCTAGGCTCTTCTGGAGCGTTCTTGGGAGGCACGGGGATGGGACCTCCACTGGTTATAGAGACGTAATCACAGAGATGGCTTCTACTCACAGACACCGCCCCCTCTTGTTTGACCGGTGTTTGTGATACCCCAATTTTTGTTTTCAGCTTTCCAGTTCTGGAGATCACATTAAAAGCTGTATGATCTGAATGAGGGGTGGTGGTGATGGGGAAGTGAGTCTGTCCTGTGTGCCCAGGGCTTGGAGCAGCAACTGAATGCACTTTTGTTTGTCTGTGTCCTGCTTTGGCTAGAAAGTGGTGGAATTTTCTCTGTCTGTGGTTAGACACGCTGACTTTGACAACGCCTGACGTTTCTGCGCGACTCTTTTTCCTTTACTCAGCATACCGCACAGATGACTCTCAGCCCTGGGTTTTGCCAGTAGTGAGGAAGGTTGAACAGAAGATCGCTAACGACAACAGTCTGAATCACGAGTACTTGCCTATCCTGGGCCTGGCAGAGTTCCGGAACCATGCTTCTCGACTGGTACTTGGGGACAACAGCCCAGCTCTCAAGGAGAATCGGGTGAGTTTAGGGGTGTGGATGGCTTCTCATTAGGGACCATACATATTTTTACAAAAAAAAAAAAAAAAAAAAAATTAAAAGTTCGATTTGCCTGAGGATATTGAAAGTTATGTCTTAAGAATTCTCGGAAAATGCATTTTTGTTATTGCTTTGAAGGTAAGCTGACCTCTTGTACCTTTTTAATTTATTTCATGTGTGTGAGCATTGTGCCCGCATGTCTGCCTGTGCCACAGGTGAGTTCCTGGTACCCAAGGAGACCAGAAGAGGGCATTGGACCCCCTGGGACTGGAGTTACAGATGGCCTTGGACTGCCACATGGGTGCTGGGAATCAAACCTGGGTCCTCTGGAAGAGCTGCCAGGGCTCTTAATGACCAAGCCATCTGTCCAGCCCACCAAATACCTTTCTAATCAATGTGAGCAGATAATTATGACCATATGCAGAGCTCAGCTTCACTTAGCTCTGTCCGGCACATTGTCAGATTTCAACGTTGAAGTCGTTGCTGGAAAAGCCAAGCAGTAAGAAGTTCATGGACTCTGAAGAGATGGGATTGTATAGACTCCTCTCTACCACTGCTTCTTTCCACAGGCAAACCATTTACCTGTTTGTTCTCTGTATCTGGAGTTTAGAGAGAAAACAATCTGTAGCTCATAATCCCACCAGAGGTTCTAGCATAGGGGCTCTCCTCTGAAATTATATGCAGAATCCCGTTTATTTCTGGGGAGAAATTTCCTTAGTTTTACCTGGATTCTCAGGTGTCTTTGATCCCTCAACGCTCAAGGATCGGGACTCCCCGCCTTTTCTTACCTGTGGTAGTTCTTGTAGCCCTTCCCCCGCCGCTCTCATTGAACTGCCTGGGCTGTAACTAGAGATGTGTGCAAGAATGAGTGTGTGTTAGAGCAGACACCGTGAGGCAGGGTGTGCGTGGTGGGAAGTGCTGATGGAGAGATTCGGGGGTGGGGAGGTACTCTTGGGGTTGCAAATGGGACTTGAGCTAAATAAATAAATAAATAAATACATTAATAAATTAATAAATTAATAAATTAATTAGGAGAGGGTTTCTCTGTGCAGCTCTGGCTGTCCTGGAACTCACTCTGTAGGCCAGGCTGGCCTCAAACCTAGAGATCCACCTGCTTCTGCCTTCCAAGTGCTGGGTATGCGTCCTGGCTTGGGAGTGTTTTTAAAAGGTGACCCCAATGACTCCAAACTCTATCTAGGTTTGAAAAAAAAACCACAGAGTAGAGAAGATAAGAACACATCAATCCTGTTCTTGGGACAGGAGTGTGTGGGGGTGGCCCAGGGACAGTGGTGGGCAGAAGCAAGTTTTGGTTGTAGAGACACTCGCCTGAAGACTACAGTTTGTGCAAGGGTTACCTAAGGAAAGTGTTTGAGCAAGGTAAACCTGGCTGGGTGGGAGGGGAGAGTAAGAGTTCGGTTAGGTGTTGAGCAATGGAAATCAGCTGCCCTCCTCACCCCGTTCCTCCCTGGCCACGTGGTAATGCAGGTCACAGTTCGCACACTGGGAGGGTCACGTGGAGTGGTCTCAGGTGTTTCTTGTCTGTTGTTTACAGCAGATTTTTCTTCTCCAGATGTCCCGATAAGCTGAAAGGCAAGGGGATATAAAGGTGGCTCTCCTGCTTGTTTTCTTACTGGTGTCTTGGAGCAGGGAGGCTCTGGTGAAGGTCAGGGAACCCAGGACACTGATTAAACAAGTAATTAATCAAAGTTCACACTCACTAGATTTTTCTGTAAGGCTTTATCTCGCCCTTGGCTACGGAAGAGGTGGGATTTGTGTGCCGGGGAGGGGGGGGTAGAGGGTGGTATGGAAGAGCCACCCCAAAAATCCTGTGTTTCCCCAGACAGAAAGTGGACTGTACATTTGAAGTTTTATCGCTCCTCTGAGAACTCCATGCAGTGTATTTTGGTCAGACCCATCTCTGTTTCTCACAGACCAACTCTGTCTTCAGTTAAAAAAAAAAACAAAAACAAAAAAAACCAATACACTGAGTTAAGTCTGTGCTGCCCATAAGCTCATAGATGATGTAAGGCCATCCATTGGAGCATGCTGCCTACCAGGAGCCACAGCCCGAAGAAAAACTGACCTTTCCTTCCTGCAGAAGCCAGCAGTGCTCAATAAGTAAGGGGTAGGGATGGGGACTCACGAACTCCTTCCTTCCCACTCCACGCTGGGACGCTGAGCACCACCGCAGGACCCGTCAGTGCAAGCGTCCTGTCGTGACCAGAACACACAGCTGTGTTCCAGTCCTCTCCAACCCCTGGCTCTTAAAAACCTTCCATTCCCTCCTCAGTGGTCCCTGAGCTGTGTGTGTGTGTGTGTGTCTGTGTGTGTGTGCGTGTGTGTGTGTGCGCGCGCGCGCATTCGTGCACCAATGCCTGTTTGTCTGGTTGTCTGTGTCTCTCTGTGTGTCTGTGTGTGCTAGTGTTTTATAGATGTCCCATTTGTGGCTTGATGCTCCACAGACATTTACTCTCTGCAGTTTGACCAGTTGCAAGCTTCTGCATTTACCACAGTCCAGAAGTAGACAATCTTAATGAAATTTGAAAGTGGGGAACTTGAGCAACCAGGAGTGGGGTACCTCTCTCTGTAGGTTAATCAGTTGGGGGCTGTTGTTGACAAATCAGAAGCCATATTGGGGAGCTGCTTCTCTAAGAAAACTGTATTCTCAACACGGCTACTTTGTTGACAGTGTTCCTCTGTCCATGGATCTGGGTTTTGACCTCCTAAGACTGTAAGAACCTGGCCTGGGGCTCATGGCCTTGACCTGGGAACACATTTTTCTCTCTTGGTCTAGTTTGGCTTACGGCCTCAGATATATAAAGTTTCTGTTTTGGGATCCTTCCCGGCATCTGCATTACCCTGGGTACAGCTGCTCATGAGCTCTGAGCTTTTCTTTTTTTCTGGAAGTTCTCTGCATCCCTGGTCACTATCTTAGTTCATGTAGACTCCTGTAGTAGCCTCACTGGCCTTGTGGCCTCCTTTTCATTTCAGCACATTTTCCACACCACATGTAGAGAGATCCTCCTTATAAAAAGAGCTAATGGTGCGACCTGCTCCCTTTCTCCACATGGTGCACCTTTGGTCCTGTCCTCAGTCTCTGAACTTGGCATCTCTCTCCTGCCCTTCACCAACTCTCTAGTCCGCACCTCTGAGACCTTCGAAACCTGATCAAGGGTCATTTCGCTCAGGTGTGGCCAGTTATTTATGTTCTCTGAATTATGGTGTGGCTGTTTGAAGTTCGGGAATGACAGAACTCATTGTGGCTTTACTCTAATGCCTAAGTTAAAATATCTTTATTTTATTTTATATGTGTGAGTATTTTGCTTGTATGTATACATGTGCCATGTGAATGTTTGGTGCCCATGGAGGTCAGAATGCTGCTTCAGATTCTTTGGAACTGGAGATTCAGATGGCTGTGAGTCACCATGTGGATGCAGGGAACTGAAACCAGGTTCTTTGCAAGAGTCGCCAGTGCTCTTAACTGCTGAGCCATGTCTCCAGCTCCCTACAATGTCTAATTTTATAAGGCTTTTTCTCTCTCTCACAGTTTGTGATCCTGGCTAGGGATCACGGCTCATTCATTCTCTACACGTTCCACAGGTAGCTCAGGGGACTTCGGAGGGTCTCAGATGTTTGAGTTAGTCACTTGTCAGAGGGGCTAGGCACGTTGCTAGATCCTAGGACCCAGCAGTGACCAAACAAACCAAACAGCCTCTGCTTCCCTTTACTGTGTTAAAGTTGTCAAATGCTGTGGGACAGAGAGGAGGAGGTGGTGGTGGCGGTGGGAGGGAGGCTGGATTCAGTTTCAACTGGAGTGGCCAGACTAGGAGAAGGGGTAGTGGAGACAAGACGTGAAGAATGAACGAGAAGGCAAACGGTAATGTCGTCATCTCCCTTAGACAGCATTCCTCTCGAAGTTTAAAGTTACCAAATTTTGCTTCAGTGGAGCACAATTTCTGGGACCCTCACTGCTTTTTACTACTATTCTGTTTTCAGACTCTAGGATTCAGACAAAATGTCCATTTTCCTCTCCCATAGAGTAGTGCTTCGGGCTCTGCCATTACCAAGCCTCGGCAGGCATGGCAGGTAGCCATGGTAGAGCTGACTTGATGCCTTTCCTTGTAGTGAGATCTCAGCCTCAAGGAGTCTGAGGGATCTTGCTTTGCCTCAGGTCTTTTCCACACTAGGTTCTTTCTTTAGCCTGTTGGGCAGGCGCTTGTGTGGTACTGTGTATCAGATACAGCGAGAGCTGCTATAACACCCAGGTGACATGTGACCCTGGCTGCAAACAGCTTCTGGTGAGCTCTGCTCTCCTCACAGTGAAATAACATGAGCAAATTATGATGCTGGACATGTTCCTAGAATTAGCAGTTACATGTCAACATAGAAAGGAGATGCAGACTGTCTTGTCCAGTTTCTACAATGACCAATTGCTTTTTTATTCACAAAAAGCAGTTTCTGTTAATTGTTGATATCTAGAGTAAGGAATGTGTCGCTGAAGCCATCCAGTGTTTAACTTTCGGGCATGATGGCTTGAGAATTTAGTAGTTCACGTGTCATATGTCACATTGGTGGCTCATGTTTGTGAAGTGGATTTATAATTGTTTTCAGTCCTGTGAAATCACACTCTGACACAGTTTGCTTCTGGACCAGGAGGGAGGGCGGGGCTAACCCCAGGACCTCTACTCCCTGGATTACTCTTACTTTGCTGTCTTTTAGCATTAGTGTTAGCTTAGAGTTTTAGAAGAACTTAGGGCAGCTTTTCTCCTCTAATGGGAGGTTTTCTTTTAACCTTTTTATTATTTCAGATACCATAATGACCAAAAACATGCCTACATCACATTAACTTTAAGTCAGCTGCATTGGAGAATCTTGTAATGTCACACCACTGCCAGAGCAAACTCAAGACAGCTGAATATATTTTTTAAATTATGACATCTTACAAATAACACAGGAACGGGTCTCTTTGCATGTCTTTAGAATCATCACGTAGGGCTCTCTTATGGCTGAGAGCACTTACCGCTCTGTGAGGGCTGGGGTTTGGATGCTGTAGCACTCACACTGGCCAGCCTGTAACTCCAGCTCCAAGTATTTCAAAACCTGTTTCTGGCGTCTGTGGGCATGCACAAACACATTCACCCCCACACAAACATAAACACACAAACACACACACACAGCTCAAAGAAAACCAACTTACAGAACGAGGTCCCTGTGACTATTCCTAGAGTCTTTCCCGAAGTTGCTGCTGTTAGGAGATTGCCATGCATCCCTTGGCATTAATTAATTTTTGGTACCATGATAAAATACCAGGATCAAAAAAGCATCTTATGGAGGAAAGAGTTCATTTTGGCCTATGGTTCCAGAGGGTTCGGGTCCTTAATGAAAGGGAGGTGTGGCAGGCAGCTGAGAGTTACGTCTTCAGTCCTGTGCAGGAAGCAGAGAATGAACAGAAAGTGGGGTGTGGCATAAACCCCCAAAGCTCTTCTCCAGTGAATACTTCTTCCACAGAACTAACGGTACCTGCCAAAGGTTACATACCCCCCACCCCCATTCAGCGCCATCTGCCAAATGTTACACCCCCCCCCAGTGCCATCTACTGGGATCACGTGTTCAGACACTCAGCCTGTGGTGGGCATTTTCTGTTCAAACCACACCCTTCTTCTTTCGTTGTTTTGTTTTATTTTCATTTTGTTTTGAGACAGGGTTTCTCTGTGTAACAGCCCTGGCTGTTCTAGAATTCATTTTGCAGACCAGGCTGGACTCAAACTCATAGAGATCCACCTGCCTCTGCCTCCTGAGTGCTGGGGTTGAATGTGTGTGCCTCTTACTGCCTGGTGCTTGCGCGCTCTCTCTCCTCCTCTCTCCTTTTAGGAGATTGGACCCAGAGCCCTTCACATGCTAGGCAAATGTTCTTGTGCTACATCTGTGGTTTACTATGCTTGGCCTAGGGAGTGGCACTGTTAGGAGGCGGAGCCTTGTTGGAAGAAGTGTGTCACTATGGGGTGGGCTTGGAGACCCTCCTCCTAGCCATATGGGAGCCAGTCTGCTCCTGGCTTCCTTTGGATGAAGATGTGGAGCTCTTGGCTCTCTCAGCACCATGTTTGTCTGGATGCTGCCATGCTTTCTGCCTTGAGGACCATGAACTGAACCTCTGAACCTGGAATACAGCCCCAATGAAATGTCCTTTATAAGAGTTGCCTTGGTCATGGTGTCTCTTCACAGCGATGGAAACACTAACCAAGACAGCATCCTAACCACCTCCCTCTATTTACAGACTTTTGAATGTGATCCTTTTGTTCTTAATCTTGTAGACTTCATAGGCAGCATTTAATTTATTTATGTCTTTTATCTGTACTACAAGAGTTATGCTGAAGCCTCATTAGAATTCGAAGGGTCAGAGCAAAGGAAGGTGGCTGAAGTGACATAGAAGGCAGTGCACAGATCCAGAGCTGGAAGACTCATCCATGCCCATTCATACATATCTAGAAGACCTCATTCATGTCCAGCAGAGCTGGAAAACCTCATCCACGCCCATCCATGCTGTCTGTCCTTTTGTGAACCATTGATTTCTCTCAGTCTACATCCTCATTTGGCAACTGGGGACATAGGGTTTACTTTGTATGTGAAAGACAAATGGGACTCTAGGTGAAGGTATTTTTCTAAATGATAAAATAGAGGGCTTTCATCACCACCTGTATTAGGACTCTTTAGGCTGAGAGGAAACTGAACAGAGGAGGGGAAAAAATCTGTCTGCTATCTTTGTTTGAGAGAACACATTTCTGGGGATTAATACACATGCATTCCATAGATAGATGGGCGTCAAGGGCTGGCTTAAAGTAAACAAAGTGAATGTTCGGGATCCTACTGAAAGGAGCCATCTTGGATGGGTGCTCAACAGATGGGTTCCCTTCGAAGGCACACATAGCGTGGCCTAGGCCTTTCTACCTGTGTTCAAGGTGGACGTTCCCCCTGGAGTCAGAACTATGACATTAAAGGCCTGGCTGTCCTGCTCTCTGGTGACTGAGCAGGGACTTCATCTCTTACCTTTCTGTCTCGTGGTTTCCCCACGTAGAATGAGCAAGCAATAAGATCTTAGGGTGCTTGTTGGAAGTTTAGATGAACTCATCCACTTGAGGAGCTTTAGACAGCAAAAGGACAGAGGAGCCTTCATGATTATTTTACTCTTTCGAATATTAGCTGATCTCAGCATCGGCAACCCGTGACCCTAAATCCTCTCTTTCAGGTTGGAGGTGTGCAGTCCTTGGGAGGGACCGGAGCCCTTCGAATTGGAGCTGACTTCCTGTCGCGATGGTACAATGGCACAGACAACAAGAACACGCCGATCTACGTCTCGTCACCGACCTGGGGTGAGCCAAGCAGCTGGGAGTGTCTTTATGACACTCGGTGACTGCGGTGACTGCATGGGAGATGTAATCTATCCCTGGAAGGGCTAGCTTTGGGGAGTCGTGGATTATAGCAGCACCCAGAGAAAGCGGCTGCTGAAATTTCAGCTGGGAGTGCCTTTGCCCTAGATTCTCTGTAGTCTTGCACTGTGTTCTATCCTTAGGGTTCCCACTGTAAAGGTGGATATAGAAAGCAGGCAGCCCTGCCGGAGGCTGCGAGTCTGGAGTTCTTGTAACTGGTTGAACTTGTTCCTGGTATAACTCAATAGCTAACCTCTACAACGCCCATCTGACACTGAGCCTGAGGGCCCGACGCTCACCTGTGCTCCTTCTGACTCTTGCCACCTTGTGTTTGAAAGACACTTCACCTCTGTCCCTTTGCTTCGCAGAGAACCACAATGCTGTGTTTTCTGCCGCTGGCTTTAAAGACATTCGGCCCTATTGCTACTGGGATGCAGAGAAGAGAGGACTTGACCTCCAGGGTTTCCTGAATGATCTGGAGGTGGGTGATACAGAGGAGCAGTAGAGAATTCTGTTTAGGAGCAGCAGGAAAAACGTTCGGGTCAGTTGATAAGTTAGAACCTGAGACTTTCTCCCAGTCAGAGAGTGGATTCTGAGGTAGCACCTGAGAGAGGTGTGTGAGACACTGAGAGTATGCCCCTTTCTGTGACCCGTGTCTGCTGACCATGTCCGAGTCCTGCCTTGTCGGAGCTGACGCAACCTTCTCCTCCTCAGAACGCTCCTGAGTTCTCCATCTTTGTCCTCCATGCCTGTGCACACAATCCAACTGGGACTGACCCGACCCAAGAGGAATGGAAGCAGATCGCTGCTGTCATGAAGGTAACGGCTCTTTCAGAGCATCTCCGTTAAGCAGGCTGCGTGGATTAGTTTTATTTAGTTGTGATTTCTTCATTATTTAAAAACACAGCCTGCTCACCGAAGGATCCTGAAAACGGAGAGAAGTCCAAAGAAGAAAATAGATATTAATTGTAACTCTTATTACTCATACAGACACTAGTAAGTGTTTTGGTGGATGGAGTATCAGAGAGTGTGGTTTTTAAAATGTGTATCTGTTTTACAAAGGAGGAATCGTTTTGTTAATATTTTGCAGCATTTCCCCTATTTGTTTATATTCTCTTTATATATACAATATTTAATGGTTTATAGCACATATTTCATTCCATATGATTCTTTCATGGAGATATGCCATCTAGGGGGATTGAGTAAATCGGTTGAGGAATGTTTAATTTCAGATTTCTTGACCTGATTTATTTATGTAGTAAAACACACACACACAAATACACATTCTCTCCCTCACGTTTGTTTTGTTTTTTTTTTTTTTAATCAGTTTTTTTGAGACAAGGTTTATCTGTGTAGCCCTGGCTGACCTGGAACTCCCTCTGTAGACCAAGCTGGCCTTGAACTCACAGAGATCCATCCATCTGCCTCTGCCTCCTGAGTACTGTAATTAAAGGTGTGTGCCACCACTACCGGGCAAAACTTTATCTCTTTAGGATTGCTTTCCAGATGAGAATTTCTAGCTCAAAGGGTATATTGTCCATCAACATGCTTGTGGGATACTTACTAAGGAACTGCTAGGTGTTGGGTACCACTGGGGTCTGGTAGTAGGGTCAGATATAGCCCCTGCCCTGAAGAGCACATAACCTGTTTGGGGAAGAACTCAGGGGTTAGTGTTCAAGTAATTCCAGTGTTTTGAGTTAAGGCTTGGGTGAGTTCCTTGGGGTATACAGCACAGATTTCTTTGCTGGTGGTGGGCTAAAGCTTCCTGAAAGAAGTTGTCCCCACGCTGAGTCTTTCAAAGGGGGAGATAAGAAGGCTTTGTCAGGAGGGAGCTAATGGAATGCTGGGAGGGGGAGGAGGAAGGGGAGGGGGAGGAGGAAAGGGAGGGGGAGGATGACCGAAGTCCCACCCAGGCAGACAGTATGACTAGTTAAGGAACTGAAGAACGTTTTCATTACTTCCTGGAGTTCTGGGAGTGAGGAGCTGGAGTATTTACCCTGGTATCTCAGTGTGGAAGCTGGCTGGGTGTTGCTGGTGTGAGCTACAAGAATCCCACCGGACATAGGGGAGAGCTCCCCGTGTGAGTGAAGGTACACTCTTGGTTTCTGGTTTGGACGGTTCAGGAGAGGGAAGAAGTTTGTCCTTTCATTGTGAGAGCCTGTTAGAATGGAGAGCCTGCTTCCTCCTGAGAAGCTGGTGAGGCTGTCCTCACGGGTGCCGGACCTCACTTAATTAGCTTATCTTACCCAGAATTCCTGTAGAAGGATCCGTGACTCAACAGCCCCTCTAAGCTTCAGAAATGAGCCCTGTTGCCAAAGCTGCATCTTGTCCCTGGAGTTCACACTGTTAAGGGAAGGTTTCTGAAACCAGTGTTTGCTGCTTGGTATTTGTGAAACAGACCTCGATGCAGAGTGAGAGGGGCAGATAAATGAATGCGTACAGACAAAAAACACAGGGAAGGTTGTGGGTAGAAATTCCTTCCAGGCACCAAGTGGGAAGGAAGGGCCCATGTCCGAGGCCGCTTCTGGAGGACGTCCTACCCTGACTCGCTTTCCTTCCTCGCAGCGCCGTTTTCTGTTCCCCTTCTTTGACTCAGCCTATCAGGGCTTTGCATCTGGAGACCTAGAGAAAGATGCGTGGGCTATTCGCTATTTTGTGTCTGAAGGCTTCGAGCTCTTCTGTGCCCAGTCCTTCTCCAAGAACTTCGGGCTCTACAGTGAGTGCTTTCCAGAGTCGCAGCCCTGCCTCCCTAACCCTTAACACCAAGTCAGCCGCTGAGCCTGGTTCTCATCTTCTCCTTAGATGAGAGAGTGGGGAATCTGACCGTGGTCGGGAAAGAATCGGACAGCATCCTTCGGGTCCTTTCCCAAATGGAGAAGATTGTACGAATCACCTGGTCCAATCCCCCAGCCCAGGGAGCTCGGATCGTGGCCACCACCCTCTCTGACCCTGAGCTCTTCAAGGAGTGGTAAGGGGCTTGAATCCTGATGGCAGGGGCAGGAGTGCATAGCTGAGTTGTTCTGCTGCATTTGTTTAGGTTTGGTCCTTTTATCTTGAAAGAAGCAAGATGCAGTCTTTTAAAACTTATTTTGCTTGCTTGCTTTCATATATAAGTGCTCTATTACATGTACACCTGCATACCATCAGATCCCATAACACGGTCATGAGCCACCACGTGAGTGCTGGGATTCGAACTCGGGACCTCAGGGTGAGCAGCTAGTGCCATTAATCGCTGAGCTATCCCCCCAGCTCCAGGATGCGATTATTTTTACCTCTCTGAAATTCAGGAGTTTCCTCAAAGCCACACTGATACCCACATCACCCGTGCAGGGCAACACAGCATCTGAGGTGTGAGAAGCCCTGCAGTGGATGTCAGTGCTTCCATAGCCCAGTCTGCCTTCTGTAAAGCCGGACAGTACTTCTGGAATTTTCCACTTAATGTTTTCTGACTGGTTAACCAAAGATAACTAAAATCACAGGAATCGAAAAATGTACCTAAGGATGAAGATCCGTGTTTTATCTTAAGAAGACCATGGCTTTCATGTCATGGCTGGGTGTGTGGTAAATAGATCAGTTAGGCTTAGCGGCGTACCTGCTACTGTTGGTATCGGTGCTCCAGTGAGTCCCGAAAGGGGTGTTAGTGTCTTATGGCTGGACTCTGTAAGCACAGGCCTTGCTGACTCCCTTCCGTGGCTGTGTCTCTGGCTGGTCATTCACCTAACCAGGAACCCAGGTACCACAATAGACAGGTTGTGAGCTCATGATGAGCTTTCAGTCCGAACTGCAGGGTGGGGTGTTTCTGTGCATTTGTTTTGGGCACAGGGTCTTGCTTGTGAGTCTCAGGCTGGTCTGGTCTGGCCTCAAGCCCACTAGAGATCTCCCTGCCTCTGCCTCCCGAGTGCTGGGGCTAACGGCATGCACCACCGCCGCCTGGCTTACATTACGGCTTTTAGACCTATGCATTTCTGCGTATTGATAACCACTGACCATGTCCCAGGAAAGGTAACGTGAAGACGATGGCTGACCGGATTCTGACCATGAGATCCGAACTCCGGGCACGACTAGAAGCTCTCAAGACTCCCGGGACTTGGTCTCACATCACCGATCAGATTGGAATGTTCAGCTTCACTGGGTTGAACCGTAAGTGGCCCCCCAATGCCCTGAGCAGATGAATGCACACAGTTGTAACAATTCTTAGGCAGCTGCTGCCAATCTGTCAGATGCTACTTTGGACCAGAGCAAGTTAGGTTTCTCAGTCTGATCTCCTGAGATCCTCCAGTCTCAAGAGCATTGTTGTGCTCTGGCATTTTGACCTATGATTTTGTTACTTTCTCTTTCTGTAGGTGGGAAAGTGGCTCAGGTCTAGCTTGGAAATAACAGGATTTGTAACTTGGATCTTTAATTGATAACCAGTTTCTCATACATTCATTATCATGTGCCTTTGGCTTTACCTTAATTAGTATAAATGCTACCTGATTCCTTAGGGACCAAGCTTAACAGGGCATTTGCAGCCTCTAGGTAGTACTCTTGAAAAGGTGTTGTAAAGTTATTTTTCCTGGTCATAAGTGTGAAAATGGGGTAGGTAGTTGGGATTAAAAGCTGATTGGGAATCCAGTGGGCTTGATTCTGAACAGCTGTCAGCAGAGTTTCGTATGACAGAGGAGCCATTTCTTAGTAAGAAATTTGAGTGCCTGCTGGATATTTTGCTGTTACATTGGTGCAGAGTGACCACACGCCTGTCAGCCTGGTGGCCCTAGGGAGGGATGTGTGTTGTGGACTGTTGTCAGGGAAATGATAGAGGCCTCAGCCAATATCAGGGCTGGCAGTTCTAAAGCTTGAAATGGGCTGAGGAACAAGCCAAAGGAGATAAATAGAAAGATGTGATCAAGATTGCTACAGATTTGTATTGAAATGAGGCTGCCCCACACAGTGGCAAGTGGCTTGGTTAGCAGCAGGTGTCCTCACGATTGTGGGGTGCAGTTCACTGAGATGTCATCTTTGTGCAGCTGGGGAAAAATGGGACTGAGCATGGTGTGAGAGCCTCTAAGAGCTCACAAGAAGAGAGATCCCCATGAGAGCATTATTCCTATGATTTAGAGTAGGAAGATGGTTTTATCATAACGGGACGAGTGGTAGTACTAGACCGAACCTGACCATCTGACTCCAGCCAGTGTAGCTCTCTCTGACTGTCCTGGAACTCGCTCTGTAGATCAGCTTGGCCTGAGATGCAAGAGATCTGCCTGCCTCTGCCTCCCAAGCACTGGGATTAAAGGCGACCACCACCACCCAGCTAATTCATTGTTTTATAACAACAGAGTTTGTCCCATTTTGTTTTTCTTCCCCTCATTTTACTAAGAAAACATACAGAGCCAGGTGTGGTGGTATGCAGCCTTTCATTCAGCACGTTGAACTTTTCTTGTGCCCATCTGTAAAATGGGCACAGTAGGTTATCACCAAGAATACCGAGGCGCTTAGAACACCGCCTGGCATGCTATGCTTGCCCACTAGTTTGTGCGATTTTATTATTCTCCGCTCTTAATGTGCTAATTAAGCAAAAAACATGCTAGAATTCACAGTTTTGCAGAGAAACAAGATCACTGTGGTGACAGAGGAAGTGCGGTGTCTGTCCCTTTCTGCTTTCATATGTGGGGTTTTCCTGCAGACACGGAATCCCTGCTGTATCCAGGGAGGCTGAGGAGTGGATGGTCCAGAGGCTAGGACCTGGTGGTCCAGAGGCTAGGACCTGGTGGTCCAGAGGCTAGGACCTGGTGGTCCAGAGGCTAGGACCTGGTGGTCCTAGGTCACAGGGTCTGGGGAGTTTCTCAGCCTGTTGGCTCACTTACACATCGGTTATCTTTGTGATGGGCTCCTGTCAGATGTACTGTGAGATGAAATTCTGGATGGAGAGTGGAGGTAGCTGGATGCTCAGGACCGTGCAGCCAGACTCGGGGAGACCCAAAGGTGCTATCGAGTAACGAGTTTTCCCTGTCAGGGTGCCGCCTGTGTGTCTGATGGTCGCTCTCAGTCGAGATGGGTACTCAAAGTCTGGCTGGGAGACCATCTGGGATTCAAAGCCCCCCTTCTGCCGTGGCCCTATGTGAATCCCCTGAAAATTGAACATGAATTACTGAGGAGTCTTTCTGGGATCTAGCGAGTAGTTTTTCTGTTTGTTGACTGCACAAAAGGACAGTGTAGCTCCCTTTGTTGAGTGTGTCTGTGTTAGAGAGAAAGAAGGAAGATGGTGAGTGTCCCATGATCGCCGAGTGTCCACTGCTTAAGTCGGTGTCTGCCCTCCTGTCTTCTCTACAGCCAAGCAGGTCGAGTATTTGGTCAATGAGAAGCATATCTACCTGCTGCCGAGCGGTCGGATCAACATGTGCGGCTTGACCACCAAGAACCTAGATTACGTGGCTACCTCCATCCATGAAGCCGTCACCAAAATCCAGTGAAGAAGCATGAGTAGTTCATGCCACCAAAGCAGTCCTTGTCACAACTTTCCTGCCTGCGTACACCTAGCTGCACACGTCCTTATCAGAGATGACTAGCATAAGGAGGCGGCTGCCGTTTAGCTCGTCCCACATGAGAAGACATTTCTTGAAATGAACCCGGGGGGGCCTGGGGTTAAAGCCTTTTGGAAACCAGAGCAGATTAAGGTTATTTAAGAATAAAAAGTACTTTGATATGAGACACAGTCACCTTGCCTTCCTCTGTAGCATTCTGTAGGAGTGTTCCCACACAGCCGCGGGCTTCTGCACTTTGCTTGACTCTGTACAAAGTCCAGTCCCAAAGATCAAGTTGTCTGAAGAGCCGGATGTGACTGTGGGTGTTGGCTGGGGCATTAAAACTCATCATCTCCACCCGTCTCTGTTTCTCGGCCCCTTGATCTTCCCGCATGGTCGTGTCCCCGGTCTGGAACATTAGTCTTTTTAAGGCAACCGTGGCCAATATTTATATCATGACACACAAATGGATTTACATATTTAACGGAAATGAAAGCTCCACCAAATGGTATTTGCTCTTGTGATATGTGGCACGTTGTGATATTTTCTTAGTCTATTCTGTTGTGTTCCGTTTCATTTAAGAAAATAAAATACTGATCAAGACAAATGGAATTGAGTTTGTGATACATTAATGAGTTGTGTGACTCACGATTTAGAATGAAGTCTTTACAGGAACTCACTAGTGGCAAAAAGTAGAAAGAACCAAAATGTGTTCTTGAAATCAAAAGTTCTAGTGGGATCACCACTGTCCCTGTTGCTTTTATAGGTTTATCCTTAGGATATCCTCCATTTTCTTATTTTTCTTTTCTTCCTTCCTTCCTTTTTTTCTTTTTTTTTTTTTTTAAAGATTTATTTATTGTTTGTATGTGAGTACACTGTAGCTGTCTTCAGATACACCAGAAGAGGGCATCAAATCTTATTACAGATGATTATGAGCCACCATGTGGTTGCTAGGAATTGAACTCAGGACCTTTGGAAGAACAGTCAGTGCTCCTAACTGACTTAGCAGCCCCCTTTTCTTATTTTTGTTAAGAAACTGAGATGATATCATATAGAGGGATTCTAGAATACCAGCTCTTCCCGTAACCGCTGGAGCTGTTATGTCCCTAGGGAATTGAAAAAATTGCAGCTGCTTAAACACATCACAGTTTCCAGAGTCCCTGAACTCTGAATCGTAGTTGTGGAAATTTGGTAGGGTTGTGCCTTACTTTAAGCAACAGAGTAACCACTTTTAAATGTTTCAGAATATTTCAAAATATTTAAGAGTGGCTTCCCAGGATTTTCCCAGGACTCCTGTGAGGTATAAATCCCCTCGGTTTTAAAGATGTTTGGCTCCCCCAGGGAAACAGTCTGCTTCCTGTCGTCCCTGACTCACCCCCTTTCCTCTGGGTGTGGTGAGGAATCCTTTCCAAGTTTACCAAGGCATCCAGTTCTGTTGGTCCCACCTTTTTGTTAAAAAAAAGGTCTTAGACCCTGTGCCAGAATTTGGTCTGCTTTTGTCATTCCTTATTTCTTTCTTTGAATCAGTGTGTCGGTACCGAAGCAGGCCTTCCTGCCTCTGAGAGCAGCAGTGTTATCCCTGGTCTGGCTTTCCGGTGTGAAACCCTCCAGCGTTACTGTTACTGCAAGTATCTTACTGTCTGACTAGGCTCTCTCGGAAGGTGCCCAAGGCTGGTGGGTGTGGATGAAGTAAAGGTTATTAGATGTCAGCTTGTCTTTTGTTTCCATTTGTATCCTTCAGCTTTAGAATGTAGCCATCCCAGCGTGAGTTTCTTGCTCTCCCTAAGCCATGGCCCAGCAGTTACAATTCCTTGTTGCTTTTGCAGAGGTCTGGGGTTCCGTTTCCAGGACCCACATGACATCTCACAATTGCCTGGGATTGCAGTTCAAGGGAATCTGATGCTGTCTTCTGGCTTCCAGAGGTACTACATATACTAAGGCATGCACATAAATAAATCTTTAATAAAATCATTTTGATCTATGGCCCTCCAAAATGTGCTACCCAGTAAACTTTTACTAGGGCATATTTCTCTTGTTAGGGAAAGAGCAATTTTCTCTAGGGGAGGTGCCAAAACTATTTAAATTAAGGAAACAGCTTTAAATACCAATATGCTAAAAATTCTTTTAATATTTAAAAAAAAAAACATGAAGTGAGATTTGGCCTTGTGTGTTTATACATCTTGGTTAGCATGTCCCGTGCTGTGTCTGGGGCTCTGGATGTTTGGGGAACATTGCAGGACCTCTCAGATGTGGGTGCGTGGTAGACTTCAGAGGCAGGCAAACAGGAAGCTGAC
This sequence comes from Micromys minutus, assembly GCF_963924665.1. NCBI lineage: Eukaryota > Metazoa > Chordata > Mammalia > Rodentia > Muridae > Micromys > Micromys minutus. The sequence continues at coordinate 17,212,553 of NC_137971.1, forward strand.
TTGCCAGTTCCTGGCAGGACAACCTCAAGCCAGTTATCCAACTTCTTAGGCAATATCCCCACCTTTGAGGGGCAGTTTTGAGAAATGAGCTAATCGGTCCTTATTACATCACAGGGTAAGTGTAGCCCAGATAAAACGATTGTTAGCATATTAAGGAATCAATAGCCTCAACTGAGCCTCCAGAGAAGAAATCTTAAATTGTTCCCGCATAGCCAGCAAAGGTCCTGTTACACAGCTAGCCAGCAGCCTGGCTGGTCCACCTGCAGAGCTAGCTTACAGTGCACAGGGAGCCTCTGGCCTACTGTGTTCTTTTTCCTGCCTCTAACCTTTGCTTAGGAACTGCTGGAATGAGGCCATCTTGATGTTCCAGAAAGTCTGAAGGAGCCCGTTAGTGATGAGTCTGGCCTCCAACATCCTGATCCTTTCTCATGGTCACGTGGGTTCAGCAGCTCCACCTCCTTCTCATTATCCTCTTAATACTCCTTTGTCTCCATTTACACCCAGGTCTAGGTTTGCTTTCCTCTTCTGCCATCCATTCCTACAAAAATCCAACCCACCTGGCTTCATGTCAGCCTTGCACCTGCCCCGAGGGGCCCTATTCTTGCAGGCAGGTGGGCCACAGGTGCGCTACAGGTGGGATTGTGACACCTGTGCATTGTCCAACAAACATCTCAAATGAAACCATTTTAGAACTCCAGAATCCCATGGGCAAGCAAAGCAGCTAGTCCAGGAAAACACATTTTTGTTTTATTTAAAAACTATTTACAATTTATTGAGTCTCCATAAATGCTTTATTTTAAAGTCTTTTCCTTTTAAAATGTAGTTTAACCTGAAGAAAACCTGGGGCGGGGGCTTGGGAGCTAGGGAAAGGAATGGTGACAGGTCCCTTAGAGGTTCTGCAGAGGGAGGGGCTAATGCGACAGCAGTGGCCTGAGCCTGGTGGCCAAGGGGCTAATGAGAGGGAACTTCATTTACCCAGCAGGCTCCCTTTCGAGATCTTGTTCCGAACTCATACTTACTGGCCTAGGTCTGAGACACCGTCCAGCACTAAGTGCCAGCACTGTATTCTGAGCAGGCAGGAGCGTAGACAGAGGTGGCTGTGGACCTGGATAGAACACATGCATGGCTGAGCCCCAGGGCAGCCAGGCTAAACAAGGGGCATGTGACGTCAGCAACACACGCAGGAGACGTCCCTGGCTCCAGTCTTCCCTCCTGTGGTCTATGGCCCTCTTGGCAATACCTACTGTGGTTTTGGTAGACAGTGGGCAGAAGTTATATGGGATATAGGTTGTGACCCTACTGTGTGGTGTGCCAGGGATTTCTGAGGACTCTGTCTTGGTGGGTGCCAACCTTCCCCCATCAACAAGAATGCTTGACCACTTGTAATTAAACACTATTCTCAAGTGTCCCGGCATTCACTCTGCATTGCAGAAACATTGGGCTGAAAGTTCCCATTATCTAAAATCGTTAAAAAGCCTCCGTGGATCTGGGAACTTTGAGAATATTAAGAAAGCTTAAATCTCCAGAAAACACACAAAAAACACTAAGTTCCGACAGTTTTAAAGGCTCCTAAGACCCCTGGAGTCAAACTATGGACTCCCCTGGGGTAATGGCCCCAGGTTAACAACCCCTGAGTTAAAGTTCCTGTGGGCAAGCATTTTCCTGTGACTGAATGGGGTGGGGGTGGGGGAGGCAGCTAGAGCTAGAGAATGGTTTGGAGATCCAGCAGGCAGCACTGGATCTCTGGGCACTGACTGGAGGTGTGCAAGGAAGGGGTGGGAAAGAAACCAGAAACTCAAACTGAACTTTTAAATTTTCCCTTGGGTTGGCTGTGTTTCCTTCCCGTCTTAGGAGCAGATATGCATGGTCATTCTGCCATCTTGTGGTTATGATTAGAATTGCATCTGCCCCCACATCCAGGACTAAAACCCCTGGGTCTGGTAGGCTTTTGGAATACTCAGCTGACCAGCAAGGGATGTAAGAGGTCGGAGGTGGGGTATATGAAAAAGAAAAGTGAGCATTCAACATTCCGGTGTCAAGCACAGTGAAGTCCCGTGACAGCACGGAGCATCCTTCCTGGCTGACCTGGGCACTCTTTGGTTTATCATGGCTACACAAACTGAACAACTTACAATTTTTTTTTCCATGTAAGTTTTTCTTTTTCCTGCTTTGAATTTCCACTTAAAACCTGAAACACTGTGTCTGGCTCACAACTTGGTCTCTGTATTCCCTGAACCTTCTCTTCTGAAGCAAGCTTATAGGGAGATTAATCCCTGGAAGTCCAAACTGACATCCCTGGGAGATACAGTGGTTTAGGGCTTCCTCCCCATTCCAGATGAACTGCCTTTTCCCAGGCTGCAGGGAGAATACCAACTACTAACAGTGAAGAATCCCTGTCCTTATCTGTCCATCCCTGGAGCTGATTTCCACACTGGTTCCTCTAGACTCCAGTTCACCTCTCTGCCCACATCACTGTCTGAGCTAATGCTGAGCATGAACTATGATAGAAAGGATTATTTTGTCCTGGAAGGAAGAATGGTGAGTTCCAGGACATGGGTCTCCTGTGGCCCAGGGACACCAAAGAATAAAGAGTATTATTGGGAGCCTCAGAATGTCAGCTTGGAGTCACCCTCTGGCCAGTTCTAGACTATGCTACAGACAAGACCATTTCTAGCATCTTCCATTACGGGTCTCTCCTTCTGTGTCAGGCTGGAGGCAACTGGTAAAGCTTGCCAAACTGACTGTGAGGTGAAGGGTGAAGGGCAGAATGTTCTGTCACCGAAGGGAGGCCTTGGGGCGAAGCGGGTGGCGGGAGGGTAGGTCTTCACCCCAAAGCCTCGGAGTCTCACAGCCAATGAGGAAAGACCTCATCATGTGATCAGGGGTGTTAAATTGGAGTTTTCCTCAGAGGCTCTCTCTCCGTCTGCTGACTTCTTTCTTTTCCGGCCACCTGAAAAACAGGTTGTCAGCATCCAGCTGTGGCTAGGGAGGATATTCATGTACTGTCAGCAGCCTGAGGACTCTTCCACACAGATGCAGGAGGGGAGACATAGCCCTGCTTTGGAACTGATGCAATGGAACCTGCATGGTGCTGACGTCAGCACATTTACACCTTGAAGCGCTTTCCCATAAGGGGAACGATTCTGAAAAGCCACAATCCCTGGCACTAGCCTTTGGTAAAGGATGCACAGAAGGGATTGAGGTAGGCCCTGAAATGCCTTCTCTCCCTTCTCTGAAAGGCCCCAAGTGACTGCCAGACACCACAGAGTTCTTTGCTATCCCATGGGCCTCAGTTGGTGGATAGAGCTGGGAGCCATTCCCAGGGGTTCTGGTTCAGAGCGTCTCCCACTTGTTCCGTCCGGTGATGGTGACCACAGAATGCCCTCAAAGACAGACTTGGTTCCAGCTCTTGGGAGTTTTCAGAAACTGAAACTTTATCCTGCTCCCACTGCCATTGCTCTCTGTTTCAGGAGGATACTGCTCTCTTTCTTAAAAAATAATTTAAAGAATAATTATTTCATGTCTGTGCATTTGCACATGTGTGTATGTATGTGTGTGGTTGTGTAGGTGCCATGGTGTATAAATGAGGTCAGTTTTCTCTAAACACGTGAGTCCTGGAGCTTAAACTCAGGCCCTCAGGCTTGGCACCAAGCACCCAAGCACTCTTACTCACGGAGACACCTCCCAGCCCTTCACTTTCCTTTCTTGGAGCCTCCTAGACACGGGGTTTGTTTTTTCCCCTGAAGGACTATATAGTGAATATTGCGGGGTTTGCGGGCTCTAAAGTCTTTGTTACAGTTGTTCGACCTTGCTACTGTGGCTACATATGACAAATGACCTATGACCTTAAGGTCCCTACCTATAAAAATAGGTGAGGGAGGTCAGATTTTGATTTCAAGACATGTCTGTAGACTCCTGTCCTAGGGGATCATCAATATGACTGGACAGATTTGAGCAGTATCACAGGGCTGGCGCTGGCGCAGGCCTTGCTGTGGATTTCCAGAGTCGTGTCTTGTAAGAGTTTGCAAGCCTTCCCCCCTGAGAAGACCAGCTTACATGCTATTTCTACTGCTTGATGAGGAGATACTGGGAGAGAAGATACTCACTCAAGGTTCTTAGCAGCTTCTTGCCCATGGATTCCTCGGAGTCACTGCTGCAGGGGCTGGCCTCTGGATCCAGGCGGATGTTACAGCATTCAGTGTCTGAAGCCGAAAGGAGAGCACACTCAGGTCTCCAACCTAAATGTCAGCTGGAAGGTTCTGAAGGGGGCCTTTCTGTGAATAACAGGACTGAAAGGGTGAGGCCTTTCTGTGAATGACAGGGTTGAAGGGTGGGACCTCTGTGAGTGACAGGGTTTAAGGGTGCCTTTTTGAGAGTAACAGAATTGAAGGGTGGGGCTTTTCTGTGAATAACAGGACTGAAGGGTGGGGCCTTTCTTTGAGTGACAGGATTGAAGGGTGGAACCTCTGTGAGTGACAGTATCAAATTGAGAGAAAGAGAGAGAGAGAGAGAGAGAGAGAGAGAGAGAGAGAGAGACAGACAGACAGACAGACAGACACAGACAGACTCCTGAAAGGTGTTATTAGTTGGCAAATGACATTTTACTGCCACAAAAGGAACAGACAGACCACAGGGACCTGTAATCCAACAGTCTACTCAAAGGCAGAATAATTACATCTCCTCAAATACCATCTGGCAGGAGAGGGAGAAAAATACTAAGTGTTCTACCTAATTTCTGTGCCAGACTAAAAGCATGTCTAAGGCCACAAGATGTCACTTTCTTCTACCTGTAAAACCAAGTGCTCAACCATAACAGGGCACATGCCTGTGTCTTCTTAGAGTCTCAGAGCCCAGAAAGGATCCAAGCTTCACACCAGTTGAGATCTGACCCTGGGAGAGGCAGGGTGGTGTGTTGGAAACTGACCTGCACCAGAAGCCCTGATGTGGAGTTCATGTCTAACATGCTCTTTGGGTGTGGGTGAACCATTTCCCAAATCCTGGGACTTGCATGCCCCAGTTTTCTGGGCAACCTGAGGAATCTTTCTACATCTTTGCTCTGTATACTTGGTGTGGAACAGATCAGGCCTGAAATACTCAGAGGAACTACTGGCCTGGTAGGTAGGTAGAGGGAGTGTTAAAGGGTCTACCTCTGAAGCAAGCCAGATCTCACTGATGTTGGGACACAGGGAAACCCCCACAGACTGTGGCTCAGAGGCAGAGGAAGACCCTACTAGTAGGGGTAAGGACTGACGTCAGCCTTCTTATCATAGGCTAGTTCTAATGTTTATAGAGCGGAATACTATACACTGATATGCCCGATAAATATTATGTCATCTGGAACTTGCCTTATGATATAACTACATTGTCTATACTTACCCACTTACTCAAGAGCACTTACCTACTAAGGAAACTGAGCCTTAGAATGAATAATTTACTTAACATTGTACAGCTCCTAAACCCCTACTGTGGTGGTAGATGCCTGTAACCTAGCAAGGGAAGGCAGAGGCAGAGGCAGGAGGCTTGGGAGTTCAAGGTGACTGTCTGTTCAAAGTAAGCTTGAGGCCAGCCCGGATTACAAGAGACCTTATCATTAAAAATAAAAAATAAAAAAATCCTGAATTGGACAGTTATGGTCTGAATCCAGGCAGAAAATGTCCCTACCATTGTCCAAGTTTTTCTGGAATGATGAATTAGCCGGACCCAATACATGATAGGTGAGTCCTGACCCGCCCTCTGCCCTCACCATCCACCCCCATTCCTCTGTGTGTGTGTGTGTGTGTGTGTGTGTGTGTGTGTGTATGAGAGAGAGAGAGAGAGAGAGAGAGAGAGAGAGAGAGACAGACAGACAGACAGACAGACAGACAGACAGATAGACAGGAGCTGGAAACCCAGGGCTAAGCCAGCTTGCTCTGAACCACACTTGTATCACGCAGAGTGGTGATCTCCCGTTCTGCTCTGGGTACAGCCCTGACCTGCTGTTGCAGGAACAGCTACAGGGGACAGCGAGACTTGCTGCTGTGTCTTGTGCTCCTCAAAGTTGGGCATTTCTTCCTGGGGGAAGGCCATCTCCTCCATCCTCAGGTACACCACCTCGCCCGGGCTTCTCAGACCATCTGAGCGGCTGCCTATGGACGACAGTGAGTAGGTTACCTCTGTGTCTTGGAGGAGACCTTGGGCTCTTTGAGGCACAAGATGGCTGCTGAGCAGACATGGAGGAGAAGGTTGGGTCTGCTTCTTGTCACAGAACAGCCCGACCCATCTACCAGACTGACTCACACGGCAAGCTGGTCCTGTTGCTCAGGAGTGTGAGGGCCGGGTCATCCTTTGGAGTCTGGGGTGTGCCCCGGGTGGTGGGGGCCTTGGTGGAGTCCCCATCAGTGAAGGCTTCCATATCCGGGGACTGGGGTGAGCTGTCCATGTGGCAGGCCGTGAGTGCGTTCTGGTACTGTTGTCGTGTGATCTGGAAGGAAGTGGATGTGGGCAGAGGCTTAGGGGACAGACAGGCCATCCATGCAGCCAGCTTTCCTTGAGCAGACAGGCTCCACGGGGATGCTAGGCACGCCTGGTGTGAGGCCTGAGGACATCAAATGGGAGTCCTATCCAAGCTGTGTTAAGCCCAGCAGCAGAAAGGCAATGAATAGATCATCTACCTGCTAGCCATAATTAATTGTGGCCAATCCCACCATTTGCTTTTATTTGCTATAGACTTGGTACTGTACTGGGAAGAACCTGCATGAACCTGTTCTGGGTTGCTGTAGCGAAATATCTGAGCCTTGTCCTTTAGGTTTTAGAAAAGAGGTTTATTAGGCTCAAGCTCCTGGTGGCTGCAAAGTGTAACCAGCATGGGGCTGGTGCCTGGTGAGAGCCTCCCTGGTTGTATCAAAGGTGAGAGACATGTAAAGGGAGCAAACTGACTGTAGCCAGGGGCTAAGCACACAGGCCAGCCTTGCTAGACAACAACCTGATTCCATGAAAACCAGTCCAGCCCTAGGAAAAATATATTAATCCCCTTCGAGGGTGGTGCTCCCCCAAACCAACTGACTTTTCACTAGGTTCCGCCTCCGGAAGAGCCACCTCATAATATTGTTAGGTTGGGGACCTCATTAACCTTTGGGGAACACGGCTAAGTCATATCCAGATCAGGGGACGTGGGGCATACAGAACTATGATTCTCACTCCTCAGTATCAGACTCCAAGGGCTTGCTACATCTAGGCTTCTGGGCCCAATTCTGAAAGTTTTTAATGTACTAGGACAGGATCCAAAACAGAATTTGTGTTTCTAGCGAGTTCCATGAAAGGCTACCGATATGGTAGCGCCCTGGGATCCACTGGCCCTGGGATCCACTTAACCGAGGCACGAGTTCCGCTCTGCGTCAGCTTTCTCCTGTGGAACACTTCAAAGGACACAGCAGCCCCGTGTTCATAACCGGCTTTGGTCGTTTTCAGGTGAAAACTATGCTTCATGCTTTATAACATGAAAATGTGGGTCTCGATTCACAGTCTGCCCACAGCTCCGATAGAGTCAATGCCCCAGCCTTCCTCCCTCACGGAGAAGTCTGAAGTCACGTTTCAAAAAGGACAGGAAGAATTCCTACATGAGACTTGATAGGCCCAAGAAAGCGGCTGTCTCTACTGTAGCCGTGTTCTTTAAAGAATTATTTTTTTTAAAGAATTATTTGTTCCTAAATTTTAATTAGTGTGTGTGCACCTGCACAGACATCTACATGCTCGTGTCTGCGAATTTGTGTATTGCCATGTGTGTTTGTGGTGTCTCTGTGTGTGTCTGTATGCCATGTGTGCGCACCTTAAGAGGATGCCAAATGTCCTGGAGTAGCGATGGTTGTGACCTACTCCATAAGGTTGCTGAGAACCAGGTCCTCTGGGAGACCAGTAGGCAGTCTCAACTACTGAGCCATTGATCCCCAGCTGTCTTCTTTAAAATATTAATTATATTTTATAATTATATTTTATAATTATAAAATAATTATACTTGTCTTCTATCCTAATCAAATAAGGCAAAAGAATCCTTAACCCAGAGAGTATAGTAGGAAACTTTATTTGATGTATCTTGAGTGTTTTGCCTTCATGCACGTTTGTGCAGCACGTGTATGTCACGTGCCTATGGAGGCCAGAAGAGGGAGTCAGATCCTCTGGAACTGGAGTTACAGATGGTTGTGAGCTACCATGTGGGTGCTGGGAATCAGAACCAGGACCTCTGGAAGAGCAATCGGTGCTCTTAACCACTGAGCCGTCTCTCCAGGCCCCGTATTTGTATCTTACATTTAAATATATTTAATGTACTACACAGTATTCAAAGTAGGTTGTTAATGATCAGGAAATATCCATTGATTGGCTGATGGAGCTAAGCATGTTCAAAAGGCAACATTTTTTTTTTCTTTTCTCTCTTTGTCTTGGCAATAGTCTGAGTTTAGATTGTCTTTCATATTTTGACCAGTTAATAATATAAACATCTCCTAAATTATTATCTTGAGATTAACAAAAGGTAATATTTCCCTTTTTGGCATCTTGACTTAGTGCACCAGAACTTAACCTTTAGGCTAGTGGATGTCTCTTGCCTTCCACTTACAGCTTATTAGCCTTCAAGACGAGACCCTGCAATTTAGGAATTCCACCACTAGATGGCGACGGGAATCAGGTTAAAGTTATATAATACCATAAAGTAGTTGCCAAATGTTCTTAGCTTAACAAGTATGTCTACAGGACAGATACTAAATAAATAAATTCACAAGGATTCTTTGGGGGACTTCACAATGTAGCAACATCTATGAATCATGGCTTTGTTTAAAACCTTACCCAGAAAACCATCAGATGTACCTTTCTGGCTTACTTTATACTTGTCTTGAAACCATATTACTTTTGAATGGAATAATTTGGGAACATTATAGTTTATTGGACAAGGAAGGTCACTTAGGACCTTTTCTACAGCCAGCAGCTGGGGCTTGGGCCTGGGAAAGCACTTTTTCATGCAGTGTCCCCAGAGACTTGCTCAGTGGTAGAGCACTTGCCCAGGGTGTCTGAGGCCCCAGATTCAATCCTTAGCATTACAGAGAGAGGGAGGGTGAGAGAAGAAGGGAGGAAGGGAGAAAGGAAATATGGGGGAGTTGCTACAGCAAGGGCCCCAAGCATCTCCTGAATTGGGATGAAGTGATTTTTAGCATATGGTTTAAGAAAAATAGTACACTACACAGCAAAGGAGTAAACAAAACCCTAACACATTTCTTGAATTTGAAAAGTGCCCCTTGGTAGGACTAAAACGTTTTCTGAAGCTACAGGTTTAAAGAGAGTTTGACTAGTGCTTTAATAGGTCATCCTTCTCAATTTAAAAATATTTAGGTGGGGAAAAAAGGACCATGTTTGGTGTTTTCCAGCAGCTTGGACCAGAACATGACCTTCCGGTGAGACAAAAAGAACGTGTACTGCTCCGTTCTCCTGAGATCTGTCCTTGGGTTCCGGTTTCAATCACCACTGTCTCAGGATGGGAAAGAGTTTTCCATGTCGTTTGTGGAACGCCCCTTTCCCTAGCTCCAGGGATGGGGACTTAGGGAAATGTTACAAATGTCCTCTCTCAGAGGCTCTCCTCTCAGTCCCCCGAGGAGCTGCCAAATCCAGGTCTGACTGTCTTATCCCGCCTATTCAAGACAAAGGGTACCCCCTCAGCCCTCAGCCCCATAGATGCTATTTAAGCCTGATGGTTAAAGAGTCTCGTTGACTTTTCACCCTACAGCTCCAAACCAAATTTTTAAATTTTAATTCTGCCATAAATGGTGCCATGTGAACCACAAAATCTACACACTACGTACTGACACCTAGTCCTGGAGGAGAAGGCATGCAGGAAGAGGTCTTCGGAGGGGCTCAGGACCCTATGACTTTTCTTCTATGTGGGCTTGCTCCCTTTCTCTGCTCTCTAACATCTGAGGACCCAAGGTTGGTGAGGAAGTCGGGCCCCCAGCACACACTGGATCTACTGGCCCCTTGACTCTTCCCAGGCTACAGCAGTGTAAGCTATACATTCTGTGCAAATTTGTGACAGCAGCCTGAATTGACTTAGGTGAACAGGAAGGCCCAAGGGGGGAAGAAAGGAGGAACCTCCTTTTCCCTCATCTAAAAAGTTTTAAAGTTGAGAAGGGTGGCCAATTAAAGCATTAGTCAAACTCTCTTTAAAGCCAAGGCTTCAGAAAACTTTTAGTTCTACTTAATGCTTTTTTCTCCCATTGCTGGGGAAAAGCACTAAAAATAGAATCTAAATTCCATATGCTTCCCCAGAGGGCCTGGGGCTCTGCTTCTGATGCTCACACCAGTACTAGCCTCTGCTTGTCACAGGCCAGGGCTCAGATCCCTGACACACACACACACACACACACACACACACACACACAGACACACACAGACACACACACACACACACAGACACACACACAGACACACATACAGATACACACACACAGACACACACACACAGAGACACACACACACAGACACACACAGACACACACACATACACACACAGACACACACACAGACACACACATACACACACAGACACACACACACGCACACACACACAGAGACACACACACACAGACACACACAGACACACACAGACACACACACAGACACAGACACACACACACACAGACACACACACAGACACACACACACGCACACACACACAGACACACACACACAGACACACACACACAGAGACACACACAGACACACACAGATACACACACACACATACACACACACACACTCACACACACACACACACACACCACTGCTCTGATGGCCACTTCAAAGGTAGCCCAGTCTCCTCTGCCCAATCGGTTCATGCCATGGTTCAGTCACTAGCACTTGAACTCACCTGTGTGCTTACCTGTCTCCCTCACCCTGCTATGGCCATGTAACCTCTAGAAAAGCAGCAGTCACAGTGTCTTATCAGTGCCAAGCTCAAAGCAGACAGCTGACAACCTGTGTCCTAAAGTTACGAGCCCAGTACTACAAAGCAGCAGAGCTCGCACGTCAGTAATGCCATCCTGCGTTCTTGCTACCCCCACCTCTGAGGAAGGTCTGCATTAGCTGGAAGTCGTGGGCTGTGGTTTTCTCAGGTTAGCCTCTCTGCCCTCGGACTTGCTGGATATTCAGTCATACCTGTGAGTAGTGCTCAGCTATTCCATGGTTGCTTCTACCTGGGTTAACTTTCTACAGCTCTCCCTGATGTCCCAAGTCTCGGGCTTCAGAAGCAGACAGAAGTGTCAACTCTGCAGCTTGACTTCAAGTTTTCAGCCAGATGATCTTATAGTCAAACCCCAGATTCATTTGCACAAGGGAGGGGGTGACAGTAGCACCTACCTCAGAGTGACTTATAAAGGACAGTAAAGCTCCTTGCGGGATGGTCTCCATCCTGTAGCCTCATCCTGCCTCATTTGGCAAGTTCTGCTCCTGCTGCTAATGTTCAATGGTTTCTTTCCTTCTTCCCTCCATCCCTTCCATCCTTTCTTCCTTCCTTCTTTTTTCATGGCTACTTTTATTGGCTGACCATCACTAAAAGTATCTTCAGAGTATCCGTGACTTCCAGCCTAAAAGACGTCAGTGCTAATGCAGCCAGCACACGCCGGAAGTTATCAGTGTTCTAGGCAGGAAGAAATGACTCTCTGCCACCGCATAATTTTAGTGTCTGGTGCAGTTACCAAGTGTATATTCACTGGATGTTTTGTTGGACTGGGCTAAGTGGGACTCTAGCTAAGGTCTCAAGGCCAAGTTTATAATGGTTTGCTGGATGTCAGAAAATAAAATAGAATCCAGTAGGGTAAGAGAAAGGGAGAAAATTTAAAAGGCTCTGGTGTATTGCAACACTAAGGAAAGAGAAGAGGCAGTCTTCCTTAAGTGCAGGCCACTGAGGTGGCTACATCTGTCCACAATGCACCTTTAGAGTGGTTCTTCAGTGACACACTTTAATATCATGGTTTAGAAATTCCATCATATAGAAGTCACTGTACTATCATAGAAGATCATCATGGTGTTTTGTATGCTTGGTTTATTTATTGTTTGCCAACTGAAACGATGAAATCACCCTGATGCCAATGTCAGGGGTCCAAAAGAGACAGTTCTGTTAGAAACGCATCTCAGACAAGTTCCTATCCCTTTAATTTGTGCATTAGTGTCTCCACAGGAGAGTAAAGGACAGGTGGAGCAGGCACACTGCCATCAGAACTCGAGGCCTGCCCACTGAAAACTGAGCACCCAGAGGAGACACAGGAGCGCTCTCCCTACTGAGCCCATGGGTGAGCCCACACTGTCTCTCCACTGATTATCTTGGAGAGACCTCCGGGACTCTCAGGGCGCAGGTATAGTGCTACTGCTTCCATCTGCACCCAGAGCTAGAGCTGACCCATCACCATTGGGACTCACAGCCTGCCCATAGAGAGCTGGACACCCAGGACCAATCTCCCTGTACACAACCCACAGACGCACAGGAAAGACAAGCTCCATTCAGAGACAACAAGATCAACTAACATCAAAGATAGGAAGATGGCAAGAGGCAAGCGCAAGAATCTAAGCAACAGAAACCAAGACAACCTGGCAACATCAGAACCAGCTCTCCTACCACAGCAAGTAGTGTATGTCTCAACACATCAAAAAAAAAAAAAAAAAAAAAACAAGGTTTGGACTTAAAATCATACCTTATGCTGATGACAAAGGGCCTCAAGAAGTGCATAAATAACTCCCTTAAATAAATACAAGAGAACACAGAAAAACTAGTATAGGCCCTTAGAGAAACACAGGAAAACACAAGCAAACAGATAAAGAAATTGAACAAAACCATCCAGGATCTAAAACAGAAATGGAAAAAATAAAGAAAACACAAAGAGAGACAACTCTGGGGATAGAAAACCTAGAAAAGAGGTCAGGAGTCATGGGCTCAAGCATCACCAAAAGAATACAAGAGATGGAAGAGAGAATCTCAGAAGCAGAAGAAACCATAGAAAGCATTGACACAACAGTCAGAGAAAATGTAATTAAAAAGCTCCTAACTCCAAACATCCAGGAAATCTAGGACTCAATGAGAAGAGCAAACCTAAGATAATAGATGTAGAAGAGAGTGAAGACTCCCAACTAAAAGGCCGTAAATATTGTCAACAATTAGAAGAAAACATCCCTAACCTAAACAGTGAGATAACCATGAACATACGAGGAGTCTACAGAACTCCAAACTGATTCGATCAGAAAAGAAATTTCTCCCGACACGTAATAGTCAAAACACCAAATGTTCAAAATAAAGTAAGTATACTAAAAGCAGTAAGGGAAAAAGGACAAGTAACAACATATAAAGGCAGACCAATCAGAATTACACCTGACGTCTCAACAGAAACTATAAAAGCTAGAAGATCATGGATAGATGTCATACAGACACTAAGAGAACACAAATGCCAGTCCAGGTGACTATATCCAGCAAAACTCTCAGTTAGTATAGAGGGAGAAACCAAAATATTTCATGACAAAACCAAATTTACACAGAATCTGTCCCCAGATCCAGGCCTATAAAGGATAATAGATGGAAAACTCCAGCACAAGGAGGGAAACTACATCCTAGGAAAAGCAAGAAAACAATCCTCTTGCAACAAAACCAGAAAAAGAAAGGCACACAAACATAATTCTACCTCTAACAACAAAAATAACAGGAAACGACAATCATTATTCCTTAATATCTCTTAACATCAACAGGTTCAATTCCCCCCAAAAAAGACGTGGAGTATCAGGCTGGATACATAAACAGGATCCAGCATTTTGCTGCATACATGAAGCTCATCTCAGCAACAAAGACAGACACTACCTCAGAGTAAACGGTTGAGAAAAAACTTTCCAAGTAAATGGTCCTAAGAAACAAGCTCGAGTATCCAGCTTAATATCGAATAAAATAAATTTTCAACCAAAAGTCACCAGAAAAAAAAAAAAAAGATAAGGAAAGACACTTTTTACTCATCAAAGGAAAAAATCTATCACGATGAACTTTCAATCCTGAACATCTATGCTCCATATACAAGGGCACCCACATTCATAAAAGAAACTCTACTAAAGCTCAAAGCATATATTGCACCATACACAATAATAGTGGGTGATTTCAACACCCCACTCTCATACATGGACAGATTGTGGAAGCAGAAACAGAACAGAAACACAGTAAAACTGACAGAAGTTATGAACCAAATGGATTTAACAGATATCTATAGAACATTCTATCCTAAAACAAAAGAATATAGCTTCTTCTTAGCACCTCACAGCACCTTCTCCAGAATTGACCATATAGTCTGTCACAAAACAGGCTGAAACAGATACAAGAAGATGGGAATATTTACATGCATCCTATCAGATCACCATGGACTAAGAGTAGGCTTCAATAACAACAAAATCAACAAAAAGTCCACATACACATGGAAGCTTAACAATGCTCTACTCAACGATAGCTTGGTTAAAAAAGAAACAAAGAAATCAAGGATTTTTTTTTTTTTAGAATTTAATGAGAATGAAGACATACTTACCAAACTCATAGGACACAATGAAAGCAGTAATAAGAAAACTCATAGCTCTGCGTACCTCCAAAAAAAAAAAAAAAAAAAAAAAACTAGCAGCTTGACAGCACACCTAAAAGCTCAAAAGAGTCAAATACATCCAAGAGGAGTAGACAGCAGGAAATAAACTCAGAGCTGAAATCATCAACCAAATAGAAATAAAAAGAACTACACAAAGAATCAACAAAACCAGGAGCCGGTTCTTTGAACAAATTAGATAAACCCTTAGCTAGACTAACTAGAGGGCCCAGAGAGAGAATCCAAATTAACAAAATCAGAAATGAAAGGGGAAACAGAACAACAGAAACTGAAGAAATTCAAGAAATCATCAGATCCTGCTACAAAAGCCCATACTCAATAAAACTGGAAAATCTGGCGGAAAGGGACAATTTTCTAGACAGATACCAAGTACCAAATTTAAATCAGGAGCAGATAAACCATCTAAACAGTCCCATAACCCCTAAAGAAATAGTAGCAGTCATCAAAAGTCTCCCAACCAAAAAAAAAAAAAAAAAAAAAAAAAAAAAAAAAAAAAAAAAAAAAAAGCCCAGGACAAGATGGGTTTAGTGTTGAATTCTATCAGATTTTCATAGAAGACCTAATACCAATACTCTCCAAATTATTCCACAAAATAGAAGCAGGAAATACTACTCAACTCATTCTTTGAAGCCACAATTACTCTCATTCCTAAACCACACAAAAACCCTATAAAGAAATTCAGACCAATTTCCCTCATGAACATTGATGCAAAGATACTCAAAATTCTTTTTTTTAAGACTTATTCATTATGTATACAATGTCCTTCCTGCATGTATGCCTACACACTAGAAGGGGGCACCTGACCTCATTATAGATGGTTGTGAGTCACCATGTGGTTTCTGGGAATTAAACTCAGAACCTCTGGAAGAGCAGTCAATGCTCTTAACCTCTGAGCCATCTCTCTAGCCCTCAATAAGATTCTTGCAAACAATTTCCAAGAACACATCAAAAAGATCATTCACCATGATCAAGTAGTCTTCATTCCAGGGATGCAAGGATGGTTCAATATATGGAAATCTATCAACGTAATCCACTGTATAAACAAACTCAAAAGAAAAAAAAAACACATGATCATATCTTTAGATGCTGAGAAAGCATTTGACAAAATTTAACACCCCTTCATGTTAAAAGTCTTGAAAAGATGGGGTATTCAAGGCCCATACTTAAACATAGTAAAAGCAATATACAGCAAACCAGTAGACAATGTCAAATGGGAAGAAATTTGAAAATCAGGGACTAGACAAGGCTGCCCACTCTCTCCCTACCTGTTCAATATAGTACTGGAAGAATTAACCAGAGCAATCAGACAGCAAAAAGAGGTCAAAGGGATACAAATTGGAAAGGAAGAAGTCAAAATATCACTATTTACAGATGATATGATAGTATACTTAAGTGACTCCAACTTTTACAGCTGATAAACAACTTCAGCAAAGTGGCTGGATTAAAAAATTAACTCAAACAAATCAGTAGCCTTCCTCTACTCAAAGGACAAACATGCTGAGAAAGAAATTAGAGAATAGACACCTTTCATAATAGTCACAAGGACTATAAAATACCTTGGTGTGACCCTAAACAAGCAAGTGAAGGATCTTGTATGACAAGAACTTCAAGTCTCTGAAGAAGAAAATTGAAGAAGACTTCAAAAGGTAGAAAGATCTCCTATGCTCATGGATTGGAAGGATCAACATAGTAAAAATGGCCATCTTGCCAAAAGCAGTTTACAGGTTCAATGCAATCCCCATCAAAATTTTAACTGGATTCTTCATCAACTTAAAAAGAGCAATTTGCCAATTCATTTGTAATAATAAAAAACTCAGGCTAGCAAAATCTACTGTCATCAATAAAAAAACATCCTGGGGAACGAATCATCATCCCCAACTTCAAGTTGTATTACAGATCAGTTGTGATAAAAACTGTATTGTTGGTACAGAGACAGCCAGGTAGATCAATGAAACAGAATTAAAGAACCCACACACCTATGGTCACTTAATCTTTGATAAAGGAGTTAAAAAAACTTTGGGTGTTAAAAGGACAGCCTCTTCAACAAATGGTGCTGGTTCAACTGACAGTCAGCATGCAGAAGAATGCAAATGGATTCTTTCTTATCTCCTTTACAAAGCTTAAGTCCAAGTGGATCAAAGACCTCCACATAAAACCAGGTACACTGAAACTAATAGAACAAGAAGTGGGGAAGAGTATAGAACACATATGCACAGGGAAAAATTTTCTGAACAGAACACCAATGGCTTATGTTTTAAGATCAAGAATCGAAAAATGGGACATCATGAAATTGCAAAGTTTATGGAAGGCTAAGAGCATTCTGAAAAGAACATAATGACAACCAACAGATGGGAGAAAGGTCCTGCATCTGATAAAGGAATAGTATTCAAGATATACAAAGAACTCAAAAAGGTAGACTCTAGAGAATCAAATAATCCTATTTTAAACATGGAGTACAGAGCTAAACAAAGAATTCTCAACTGAGGAATACTGATTGGCTGAGAAGCACCTAAAGAAATGTTCAACATCCCTAGCCATCAGGGAAATGCGAATCAAAACAACCTGAGATTCCATCTCATACCAGACAGAATGGCTAAGATCAAAAACTAAGGTGCCAGCAGATGCTGTTGAAGATGTGAAGAAAGAGGAATACTCCTCCACTGTTGGTGGGGTTGTAAGCTGGTACAACCACTCTAGAAATCAGTCTGGCAGTTTCTCAGAAAATTGGATATAGGTACCTAGGTACTACCTGAAGACATAGCTATACCATTCCTGGGCACATATCCAAAAGAAGCTCCAACATCTAACAAGGACACATGTTCCACCATGTTCATAGCAGCCTTATGGAAAGAACTCAGATGTCCTTCTACAGAGGAATGGATATAGAAACTGTGGTACATTTACACAATGGAGTACTACTCAGCTATTAAAAACAATGACTTCATGAAATTCCCAGGCAAATGGATGGAACTTGAAGCTATCATCCTGAGTGAGGTAACCCAGTCACAAAGAGCACTCATGGTATGTACTCACTGATAAGTAGATAGTAGCCCCCAAAGCTCGGAATACCCAAGAAACAATTCACAGAAATTATGAAGCTCAAAGAGAAGAAAGACCAGAATGTGGATGCCTCAGTCCTTCTTAGAAGGGAGAACAAAACACTCATGGGAGGAAATAATGGGACAAATAGGGGAGCAGGGATTGGAGAAAAGATCATCCAAAGACTGCCTTACCTGGGGATCCACCCCATATACAGCCACTAAACCCAAGCACTATTGCTGATGGTAAGTAGTGCTTACTGGCAAGAACCTGATATGGATGCCCCCTCTGAGGCTCTGCCAGAATCATACTGATACAGAGGAGGATGCTTGCAGCTAAAAATCGGACTGTACACGGGTACCTCAATGAAGGAGCTAGATAAAGGACTGAAGAAGCTGAAAGGGTCTGCAACTCCATGGGAAAAACAAAAATATTAACTAACCAAACTGACCACAGCTCCCAGGGACTAAATACCAACCAATGAATTCACATGGAGAGACCCATGGCTTCCGGTGCATATGCAGCAGAGGATAGCATTCTTTGGCATCAGTGAGGGGAAAGGACTTTGGTCCAGCGAAGGCTCGTTTTCCCAGTGTAGGGAAATGCCAAGGTGCCAAGGTTGGATAGGGAGGTTGGGAGAGGGAGCAACTTCATTGAGGCAATGGGAGGGGGAGAGGGGATTCGTAGAAAGGTGATAACATCTGAAATGTAAATACAGAGAATATCCAATTTAAAAAAAAAGGAAAGTAAAGGAATCAGAGATCTTGACTGTGGCAAATGATTAACAGTAACTACATTATGCAGCAACAATCAAGCTTACTAAAAGCGAGGCTTTGTACAGCCAGGGAAGAACTGTCCCCAGCACGATATGGGACAGGGAAATGGCATAAGTATGATGCCTAGGTCTGTCCCACTTGTCCAGCCCACTGCCCTTCTGGAGGAGTTACCTTCACAAACTGCACATCGCTGAGAATGTGCACCGAGTAGTCAGGTGTGTAGAGGTTGTTGCTGCTGCTGTACAGCTGCGTGTTGCTCCCCCCGAAGTCACTGCGCTCACGGTTTGGAGACTCGGAGCGATTCAACCCGCTGCAGCGAGAAGGGGACCGGTTTACTGCAGATGGTGAGGAAGAGGGAGGGGAGCGAGAGAGGAGCCAAGGAATGGCGGGTGGGAAAAAGAGAGGAAGGATGAGAGGAAGGAGGAAGAGAGAGAAAGGTGCTGTTTACCGAGGTCCCATTGAGCTACCTGGCAGCCAGCTATGGCATTGTAAAAATAGGGGCCCACACCCCACTAGAGCCCAAGAAAGGGGTGGCTTGTTGGTGTTGCCTCCTGTGACGTATGGCCCGGTCTGGGGAGGAAGCCAGAGTGCTCCATTTCCCTAGATAGGGTGGGGGCAGAAGTAGAAGGCCATCCTGGCTCTTGCCTTTAAATTAGGTGTAGGAAGACCCCCCCAAATAAACAAGAATAGTGACGTGTGTATGGTGCTTCTTACTGGGGCAAGGTACTGAACACAGTGCGATGACAAAAAGGCCAAGGCTCTAGGTTGATCTTCATATTACCTGACATTTCACCACAGCCATATTTGAGTGGGGCTAACATGGCCTGCCTTAGCCAATGGCAGGCTATGTGTCCATGAGCCATAAGGGTCAACAGTTATAGGTTGTATAGAATGTTCACATGCAGTTAAAATGTTTTTTATCCTTGCCTTTTACACCTGTTTATACCAACCTGTAAAGCAAGGCCCAACTCCTTGAGTTTTGTAGCAGAAACAGGGTTGTATGGGAGCCAGGCTCTGGTCTTAGGGTTCCCAGACTCAGTAATTTTCAGGGATGTTTGGTTGTGGAACTCTAGAACTCTGTATGTCTGAGATATGTAGCAGGAAGAGCATGGGCTCAGGGTGGGCACAGCCCCTTGATCATTATGAATGTCTTGCTCTATCCAGAGGGGGGATCACTGAGGAGAGTGGTCCTTGAAAATGTGGGTCATTGAAAATGTAGGTCATTGAAAATGTGGGTCATAGGCATAAACAGAATCTGAAACAACCCACAGACTTTTAGCCAAAGACACAAGTCTCCACAGCATCTTTAAATTCAGTAAAGACTATGCCATTTGGTTTTAAAATGGACAGTGATCTATCTGTCTTCCCCAGGACCAGTAGGCGTGAGGAAAAGCTACAGGTAACCCTAAGCATTGTCTCAACAAGAAAATGCAAAGTCCTTCTTAGCCCCTTTCCCAACTGATGCCTTCCGCATGTCTTCCGAAGACACTAAGGAGGCCACTGGCTTCTCAGCACTCAGATTTACCTCAGCTCAAGTGAAGACTTGAAGTCTTCAAAGTTCTATCAGGGTAGAAACTTAGGGGTTTAATTCTGTCCCTTGAGATGATGCTAATGTTAATCAAAATGTCTGATTAGCACCTGCTGGAGTATGTCACAGAGTCTGATGACTTGATAATTGCCACGCCATCACAGCTTGGTAAACCACGCAGCGAAAATATTAAACAGAGGTTGGATCACGTTCTCTCTAGAGCCACTTTCATATGATTATAGAACCGAGGGTCCCACTTTTACCTTTAGTCATTTCTGCAAATGCCACTTACTTGTTTGAAACTATTTACCCCCAGAAAGCTGGGATCAACCTCGACTTCCCTACTCTCTTGGGACCATATCAATACCTGCCACTGGTCTCTAACCCAAAGGACGCTCTGCTTTCTCTCTCTTTCTACTCAAGAACAGTTATCATCAGCTTTGTCTGGGTCACAATCTGTTCTCCTTACTAATCTCTAA
Source organism: Micromys minutus (assembly GCF_963924665.1). NCBI lineage: Eukaryota > Metazoa > Chordata > Mammalia > Rodentia > Muridae > Micromys > Micromys minutus. The sequence goes on from NC_137971.1 coordinate 17,233,005, forward strand.
CAGCAGCTTCCTATCTGTGTGTGTGTGTGTGTGTGTGTGTGTGTGTGTGTGTGTGTGGGGAATCCCATGACTCCAAGTCGATACCAGACACTCCAGTAGTAAAAACCCAATATATACATTGCATTTCCCCTTCCTCGCATACATATGATAAAATTTAATTTACAGTCTAGATACAGTAAGAGATCATTTATCACCAAGTATTAACTAATGAACTAGAATTATAATATACACTACAATAAAAGTTGTTTATACATTGTGAATTCCCTATTTCCTAAATTTTCAATTTAATTTTTATGGGTCTTGATCAATGTAAATCACAAAATGTGGAAGTGTGGATAAAAAGAGACCACTGAAATCTGTTTCCATAAAATCATTTCTGATTCTACATGAATAAACCCAAACTCCTTGCTGCTGACCCCCACTTTCCTGACTTAGTCTTATTCCCCCCTCTCTTTTTTTGGGTTCTGGCTTCCTTGGGCATCCTCAGTCATGGAAGTGCCTCTCTCTGAGAAGATGCCAGTCTCTTGGTTCCCAGGCCTGCCTGGCAAGGTGGCATCCTTCTTAAGCGGTCTCTGGAGATGCTCACTTCTCTGAAGACCTCATCTGGGTACCCTGAGAAGCCTCCCCACATTCATTGTTACTGTCTCTTTCCAGTTCTTCAAAAAGTACTTTTTCACAAAAATCGATTACATACTTGTTAGATAGGTTTAACTCTAAATTCAGTGAGGATAGAGACCTTGCCTTTTCTGAGCATCATCAATATACACCCAGAGAGCCTGACCTGGGGCAGGTACTTGGTACAGATGCAGAATACATAAATCTGTACCTATCAGCCCTGGAGGGGACTTTAATATAGAATCTAAATCCTGTTTACAGGGAGGTTTTTAGAGTTCCCTTTCCTCTTTAAACTACAGTCACCTGGGGGAAGCTGTTTCTCTAAGAAGCCAGGGCTGATAGCAGGATGTCAGAAGTGTTGATGAATAGAGATCAGTCCAAGAAGCCTCAGGCCCTAGCCTAGCAACATAGAGGAGAGGCCAGGGGACATAAAGAGTCCACCTTCTGTTTAATAACAGCGCTTGAGACAAGAGGTCCTAGAATCAAGGCTGTAGAAGTGGCTCGTTCACAGGCGTTGAAGGACCAGACTGTCCAGAGTGACTAAGGACTGACAAGTCAGTGACCCAGAACACAGGGACACATGCACCAGTGGCTGTGGGTTATAAGACTGTGGTCTTGGTCCCTTGAAAACAAACTGATGGGTCCTGCCTTGGCCAAATCTACTTGTAGCTCTTTAGGGTAGCTGCTGGCTGAGAATGCCAGAGCTCTGTCCTCTGGGGTAACCGTGTGAGTAGCGGCTACTTTTACAGGAGGGCAGCTTCTTTGGCGAGTGACCAGGATCGGCAAAACTGGCTCGGCTTCCACTGAGTCCATAGCTCAGGGAAGAAGGCTTCATTGTTGCATCTTTCACTCTTCCTGACCAATCAGGGGTTTTGCAGCTCACAGCCTCTGCCCCATATCCTGATCTTAGGTTTCTGTACACTATTTGGAAAGGATGACGGAACTAGAACCTCTCTCACTTACTGAACTTTCCCCATCTTCAGATGCAACTGCCTGCATCACTTTTATTCCTTGTAGGGAACAGAGGCAACCACGCTATCCATAAAGCTCTCACCATGAGCATCTAGGATAAAGAGATTACCTTACTTCTATTCAGTGACTCCCATGTCAAACACACACATGTGTGCACGTATGTATGTATGTATGTATGTATGTATGTATGTATGTACGTATATTCACTGTTGTGTTGTAAGGAGAAACATGTTCTAACACTTTTCAAAAAGTAAATACACCATTGTATGTTTACTTATAAAACCCCAAAGATCTCTCAACCCCAAAAGATACAAATGTGAGAAAAAAAAAAAAAACCTTCATTTTGTGACAAAGAAACTCCCAGCCCATCTGAAAACTGTGCAAGATGGATGCTTCAGTGTCCCAGAGCCCGGCATTCCTCAATAGGTAGGACACTGATGATTCGGCATTTTGGTAATTGTGCACATACTCTGAGGCTTCAGAGAAAGGGAGATGGAAATGCTTTTAATAAAAACGAGAAGAAATCAGTAACAGACGAGTGTCCCAGCAGCATGGCAAACTAGTTCAAGTTGTCTAATTCCCCTTGGCATTTCCTAAGAGCACAGAGGCACAGCTTGGGGGATGAAAAGAAGTGGAAAACCCTGAGTGTGGTGCGGCAGATTCGACAGAACACGTCACTGCTGACCACAGAGACACCAACCGGAGCCGGGCCAAGTGGCCAACATGCCTCTGGCCTACTTTTGGCCTTGTACTGTACTTTGTAGCTGGCTCCCGGGTGACTGGGTAGAAGCGAACTCCGCTTTCTGCTTAGCACCACTAACTGCTCTGGAGAACTGTGGTAGACCTCTGTCTGCTACACTGTGGCCAGTGTGTGGTCATCCTGCAAGAGCTGTCTGTCCTGGATAACAGCTTTGAGTGACTGAGGGTGGGAGGAGAATATATTGCAGTAAAATATGTGGAGGTAGAAGAAGAGATGGAGGAATATTTTATATAGTAATGGATACTGGATAGACTCTCCTTTAATTTATCCTAATATACAGGCACCTTAAAGACTGTCACATAGCTCTGGGACTTTTGCCTCTCTTGTGCCTACCTTTATCTAGGGAACCTTCACAGGGAACAAAACTCAAAATCCACAAGCATAATGCTTGACTCTCCTTTGGAGCATGAAGATCTGGGGGCTCTGTGCCTGCCTATCTACATTTTTTGGATCATCAGAGATGGATGAGGGGGGCAGTGGCTTTCCTTTGGTCATGGTTACTGCCACAGGCCATCTGTGTTCCCCAAATTAGATAGGGGTGGAGCTTAATTACACAGGCTTATAAGAATACAGACTAAGATTATTAAAATTCATCATTCTTGGTAGTTTTTTTTTTTAACATCAGACAACCAAATGCCAAGAGCCAGCCCTCTGTCAAGCCCCACGTGAACCTTGCAAGTCAGCCCCAGTTACGATCCCAGATGAACTTGCTCACGTTTCAAGGAGTGTGTTAATGGTTCCCAAATGTTTACTGCACAAGAGCCAACCCCAAGGAATATTTCCACTTGCCACATTGTACAAAGCTGGAAGATTATTTTTAGGGACTCCTCTTCTACTTTGGGAGAAAATGCCATTCTCTTTGATCTCCAAGCACACTGTGGATAGACAACAGCCTTGGTTGTAATGTCTATTTCTCTGCGTTTCTATGGATTTAGGATTTCCATGAGAAAGTCAATATTGTCTCCATCAGGAGAACGAAGAAATGAATTTGGTGAGAGGGAATGGTAACTGCAGTAGGGCCAAGAAGAGGTTTCACTTTTAAACAAAAGCACCTGCAAAGTTAGCTAATTGCGCTGTTCTCTGGAGGTGATCCACGAACCACTAAGCACTCCTCACTTCAGACTCAAAGAAATGCCGCATGGATAATTTGCAATCACATGCTCAGTATTTTTGAAATATTTGGTGCAAGGACTCTTGGACTCGGTCCAAACGTGAGCACCATATTCATTAGCATGGCTAAGGCAGGCATTGCCCTCTAGGGGGTGCAAAATGCCTACATGTAGAGATGCAGTAACTGTCCCAGGCAAGAGAAAGCCCATCTAGGGACCTGCATTTCTCATCTCTCTACCTACTTATGACACATACATGACGGACCAGCTCGCTTAATGCCTGTGAGCCTCCCTATGACAATCCCTGCCCACCTCCCAGAGCAGTTGTGAGGACTAAGGATAAAATGACTCTTTCTTTTAAGAAACTTCTTTTTAACTTTCAAATTTTACTTGTATGTGTGCAAGTGTTTTGTCTGCAAGTCTATATGCACACAGTGTAGAATTCCTAGTATCCACTGAGGCCAGAAGAGGGCACTGGACCCCAGTATCTGGAGTTACAGAGGGTTCTGAGCTGCCATGTGGGTACTTGGAACTCAGCTTGGGACATCTGGGTTAGGGTTAGGGTTAGGGTTAGGGTCATGGAGGTTAACAGTTTTCCAAAGATAGAGCCCAGAAGCAAAATTGGTGGAAAGAGCAGAAAGAGAAAGCATTGGCTTGGTGCACCCATGACTGGTCCACTCTGCAAAGCTGAACCAAGACTGGGGAAAGGATGGTTTTGTTCTCAACTTGTTTTGTTTAGTAGTTTCCCATTGGATTAAACATCTACAGTCATGGAGAATTGGGAGAAGGTTGCATGAACTCCCTGGGGTACACATCAGCTAGAGTAGGGGGAAGTGTCTGTCCCTGGTGGGAGAAGGGCTACACAGCGAGTCTGTTTATTCTTTGGTGTTGGGTCAAAGACACTTTTCATAATAAATACTGCGAACTACCACTGTTTTCTACATTGAGAAATCATAACTAACTGGCTAGTTAAGGGTTAATTAAAAAGAAAAATATAAGCCTGCATTGACTTTTCTGGTTTAAAATCTTGTAAAACTATGCACCTCCCCTCTCTACAGCTCATTTGCACTACAGTCTTGGCATTTGCCAAGATTTGAAGGTCCATGATGTGGTCATTTCTAATTTTGCTGGCATGTGGGGGTTAGACCGCTTAGCTGGTGTGGATACCAGATTGGCATTTCACGTTGACTGTTCTAGCCTGTAGCCATTGGGAAGGCATGAATTCTCACAAAGCAAGAAGAGCTTTATTTCTTAGTGGAAAATTACCATCCATGGAGACAGAAAACTTTGGTGAAATTTGAGAAGGTGGTTAAGTTGTCTTGAACAGATAAACATGGGAACCAGATGGATTTTGATGGACAAATGGGATTTGGGAGGCAAGTTAAAATAACTGTGTTTGAGGTTATGAATATGAGGTTTGAGGTCTCAGGACACGGTCTTTCCAGTGCAGAAGGTCAACTGACCACACATAATGGGGCTCTGGGTCACTGAGGATACAGTGGGTTTAGGGAGGGAATAGATGAAGCAACCACAGGGAATAGACTTTTTCCCCCTAGTATAAAAGGAAGTTTATTTGGGACCTGAGAAGATGGTCTCAGGAAGAGGGTAGAGGCAGAGAAAGAAAGGGGATAGAGAAGGACAGAAAGAAGGGAAGAGGCCAGCAGGAACACGTGGGGAGAGAGGAAGAAGGTAGGGGGAGGGAAAGAAGGAGGAAGGGAGAGGAAAGCAGGGAGAGAGAGAGAAAGGGAGGGGAGAACAGATTTTTTTTTTTTAACTGTAGGGAAATTTATCTAATAAATTCCTTCTTTGGTCTTCACTCCATGGTACTAAGAGATCAACTTCTAAAGATAGAAACAACGTAAACAGCTATTTAATTATTCAGCTTTACTGTACCCATTGCAGTCTTTGGATTACTGAGTGCTCTAATAGGTTTCACTAGGTTTAAAAGGAAAACCATCAAGTCTTATTTCATTAACACGAGGAGTTCTACCTAATGAAAAGCTATTTGGGCACTTTTACATACCTTTGTATGTGCAGAAGGGCAACCATTACTCAGTAGATTACCAAGAGGGGAATGGGTTAGGAGCTAACTGTGGGGAAGCGAAGGTTGAAGAAAAAGAGGTTGCAGGAAGGTCGGACAGTGTTCCATCATTTCCTTGGCTCTTCTGCTGTGCTTTCTATTTCTCCACTCCGGAGTCAAATTATGCGGGAGAACTTATATGACTTCTCACCTCAACCATAATTCCACACATGTACACAGATGTATATATATATGGATGTATATATAATTTCCTGTCAGGAAAACTTCTAACTGATGCTATGCAAATGAGTGTTATTTGTACAATGCTTTATGTCTTAGTCATCGACATGCCTGCGGGCAGAGACCAGTTCTCATGCAAGACAGTGAAAGGGCCAAATGCTTCCTGCTAACCCAACTGGATCTACAGAGACCGAGATACTCATGCATGTTTACCTGGGGAGCCTGCCAGAGAGTCCCCTCTGCTGTAGGCGAAGGTACGAGACACAGAGACGGGCACTAAGGGGTCAGGGGTGGGAGGGGGGAAGGGCATGTGAGTGGGAAGGGAAGATAAACACAAAAGAGAGACAGAGCAAAGTGGGTGAGACCGGCTGTTCCTGGTTCCTCACAATAGCACATCTCTTGGCAAAAATAAACCCTGCTTTGGAAAGCACAGGGATTCTGTTTATGGAGTCATCCTCCAGAGAGACAAAATAAAATGAATTTCACTGAAGGTCTCTGGAGAGGATATGCCATCATCTCATCAGGAACTCAGATGGCAGCGACCAGCACAGCCAGTGCCCTTAGAGATTGCACACACAGCATTCTCTCCGAGGGGCCCGCCTCAAGCTGACAAATCTGCTAAAGCCCAGCTTGTGCTCTGCTTTCCGTTGGTCTCATGTAGCCTGTTCAACCACAGGAGAGCACTCGGGTAGACATTCAGAGGCCAGGGTGTTCCTGTGAGGGCATCTGCTAGGAGACTTGATCCTGCCTGGGCCCCCAGGTGCCAGTGTTTGGCCAGAGACCTCAGGCAAAGGCAGGACAGGATTCTAGTGGCTCAATTGTGAGTCAACTTTATGAATCAAATCAGGTGGTTTCTAGAGATCACAACCGTTCCAAAGCACCTCTTTCTTTCCTCTCTCCTCTTCTGTTTCCAGACAGGAATGGTGTTGGCCATCACTCATGGGGTGGACTGCCCAAGACTTCTTGTCCTTTCCTCTTGTTACTCCTGATGCACTGGTCTACACAAAACTCTGTCTTATCTGATCCTTCTTAGGATCCCTTCCCAGGACCCAAATGAAACTGATCTACAGGATGAAGGCATATGAAACAATCAACTTGGTCCTTAACTCCTACAGCACAGGTTTGATCTGAAATTACTCATCTAAGCAGGGGAAGAGGAGAGGGTTTGATACCTACCTGGTAGCCATTCTGCCATAGGATGTTAATGAGTGAACTGGCCTCTGTGTGGAGACACCCTGGAGCAAGAAACTCCAGTCTTCAGGAGGATCAGTTCTTCCTACATTAAATGTCTACTCTGCTAAACAAATGGAAGGCTCGTTCTGTCCGTCTCCCCTGCCCCCTGCATCTCTCTGTGTATCTGAGCTCATATGAGGCTCCTCTAGAAAGCCAGGCTCCCTTACCATGGGCTCCAGGATTTCTTGGCAATCAAACTCAAGATATAGAATATGGGTCTGGCACAGTGGTCCACAGTCAGAGGCAGACAGACCTTTGTGCCTTCTGGTCTATATAGCAAGTTCTGGCCAGTCTGGCTACACAGTGAGACCCTGTCTCAAAAATGGGGCAGAGAACAGAGATGGATTGTGCTTCCTAGGCCACACTCGGGAACACCTGGGAGACTTCTCTGCAATCTCAGGCTCAACACTGAGACACACATCACAGGTGTTCAACCTACTAGGTCAAGATCCTGTAAGAGTTTGCTGTCCTGGTTTGGGCTCAGGTTCCACCTCCCAGCTACATGCTGGCTGGTTAAATGTGGAGCTGGGGGTTTCTAGACCTTGACATCAGCACCAGCTCAGAGAACAACACTGGTGTGGGAGTGGACTTTGCATTTAGCTCAAACTTCATTCTGGGCTACAGATTTAATAGAGGATGGACAACCTCATTGCCTCCTGGGCAATGTTCTTTTGTCTTTCCTGAATATGTATGTACAAAGGCTCAGAAGCATGGGAAAGAGAATTTAATGCTTCCTTTAGTTGTTAAATACAAAGTATAATGACTCATGTATATGAAGATGCATGACAAAACCTACCACTTTGTATGTTATCTTTTAAAAGATTAATAAAATAAGAAGAAAAAAAGATTATGGTTGCAAGTTTACTCTTCTCACTGATGTCATTGAAGGGTTTTTGATAGAACCAGGATCCGAGGAAGTCAGATAATATCTTCTTACTTGACATTGTCTTTATTTATTTGTGTGTCTGTGGGTGGGTGTGGCATAGCATGTGGGTGGAGGTCAGATATTTTCTTTTCCAATGTGGGTTCCAGGGTAACAAACTCAGTCATGAGACTCAGCAGCAAGGGTCCTTTTCGGCTGAGCCCTCCTGCTGGCCCTGTTTAAAGACTATCATATGAACTGGGGAAGGAAGGGGGAGGACAAGACCTATAAAACTCTTTGTTTTCTGTTTTTCTTTTCTCACAGCTCTTTTTGAAGCACTAGGGCAGAGTCAGCACTTCTAGGAAGCATCTTACAGTCCCAGGAGAAGGATATAAAGCGGGACACTGTGCCTCTTTCTGAGAATGAAGGGGTTACATATTACCTGGTCCTGGAACCTGTCTCTCACCTACAGCTCTCTACACTGAGAACAGATGCTTCTTTTATCAACCTTGCTCGACAGTCATTGGCTAACATAAATATATTATTATATTTCAGCCCCCTCTCTCAAACAAATCTGCTTCTACTCAAGTTCTGTATCCCCGAGGGTAGAACAGATACTTAAGACTTCATTTCAGCCAGCTGGTGGGCTAGAAAGGAAAATGCCATGGTAAATTATTCTATCATTTCCATACAGCAACTGAATTATGGACTAGAATGAATTTAAAATCTGTGTTCATTGTGCTTTGTATACTAGTCATGACACAGGAGATGATGTCCCATCTGGTTAAGTCACCAACTGGCTAGGTGATTTGGGACAAATCATTTCTTCACCTTGTATTATTAAAATCTTAATTGATAAACTTATTTATTTGTTATCTATTTTTTTTTTGTGGGGCTGGGATTTGAACTCAGGGTTTTGCCCTCGCTAGACAAGTACTTGACCTCTGCTCTGTACACCCACTATGTAAAACACTATGTAAAATCTCTTTTCTGATGAAAGGAAATACCCTATTTGACATTAAATTGGTCACTGCAAAATTTAGTGAGTCGAAAGGAATTCTAAAGTTTTCTCGATTACATTTCGAACACAATTGAAGCCATGCTTTCTACACACAAACACACACCAGTTCTGCACAGAAACTAGCAAGAAGGTGGAGCACAGAAGGGCAGATCAAGCCAGCCACCAGCCCTGTGCCAGGCTGCACCCCCAAGCATCATGCATGGCCAGATGGCAGAGGTTGTAGGCAGGGAAAGAGCAATGGCTAAGCAGCAGATTGTGCCAGCCTTGATTTACAATACTGCATGCCACAGTCACCTCTTCCTAAGGACAAACATCACGGACAAAAAATTACAGCACTTCAGATAGAGACCAAATTACCATCGTGGAGAAGGAAAGACTGAACCGCCACCAGAGCATAGAGACCAACTTCCTGCATCCTCTGGAAGGTGGCAACTCATGGTGTCCCCCACCCAAGCCACACTTCCATTCATCACTTTTGAGTGAACAGAGAAGCCTCAAGCCTCCTCCGTGCTCTGTGGGTGCCTGGCAGCGCTGGGGGTTGGGGGGGGGGAGCAGTGGTCATGGCAGAGCATTGTAAAGAAGCTGCCCGAATTCTTGTTAACCCAGCCCATGTTCAAATAGCTTGGTTCGGGTTCCCAAAGTGGGCCGGGGCAGGACCATGGCAGGGAAGACACGAGGAAGGGGTTTGAGAGACACATACGGAAGACAGAAGATCCAGCCAGACTTCCAACCTTCCGCACGTCATTATCTAAGGACAGAAGGGGGCAGCAGATTTCAGAAGTGATTCAGAAAACATACCATCTTTAAATCTCCCCTCTATTCCACCCCAGCACCGATTGATTAACCCTGAAGAAACCAGGCAAGCAGACAGGAGGGTGGGAAGAGGGGAGAGTGAAACAGCTCGTCCTTCCTTACTGAAAACCCTTCTCCACCTCCAGCACTTGTACATGATGACCTTTTCCACTCCCAACTCGGTCATCCGAAGAAAACTTATTTTTATGCCCTCTTTGCATAGAGGGAGAAATGAGAGTCCGGGAAGTGAAACAGCTTATTTTGAAGGTCTTCCACAGGAGTCAGAGAGTCATGACTTGAGCCTAGACTTTTCTTGGCCACCCCATTGCTTCCCTGATAAACCCCTGCTTGAGAACTGAAATACCTGAGCACGCGGTGGTCATGATGGCCGGGACGCCGTAGTAGGTAAAGGCTCCGTTCTCAAAGCGAAGGCCTTCCTTCCCAACCTCCACTTCCACTTTCCCCTGGAGAAAGAAGGAGTGTCAGGAGGGTCCTAAGGCTGAGATGAGCACTTCCAGCTCCTGCATCCGCTCAGACCCCAAGGACTTTGGTGGGTATTGACAAAGGACTCGCGTTATCACAGGGCAGTGTTACCTCTGCCTAGATTTACTTTAGAAACACAAGCTCCCGCTTTAGAAGCCCCTTGCAGTGAATTCACTGCGTTATGAATCCTAAAGCAGCACCCGGTCATGAAAAAACATGCTCTCTGATAGACTGTAGCTGCCGTAGAGGACGCAGGTATAACGCACCACCCAAGCCAGAACATAGTAAACACCTCCACTGGTTTACTTCCAGATGAGACCATTTCTGGGTCTGGATGAAATGGAATCTGCTCTTGTTGAATTCACCATCGGTGACAGTGATAACTAACATTCAGTGTCAAGGACAGTAATAACTACCATGAGTGTGAACAGCTGCATCTATGCATCTGATACTATTATGTGTATGTTGTGGATTCTCACTGCAGGGTTTCTCTGTGTAACCCTGACTGTCATGGAACTCACTCTGTAGATCAGGCTGGCCTTGAACTCAAGAGATTCGCCTGTCCCTGCCTCCCAAGTGCTGGAATTAAAGGCATGCACCATTATGCCTGACACCTTTGCATTTTTCAAGATAAACATTTACAAATGGGAAGATTATGAATTCTTGACAAAATGTGGATATATTCACATTAGGTAATAGTTACATCTTTCTTCTTTCCACTTTTTGGCATTTTTTAATAATAAAATGTTTAAAACAAGCGCCACCACCTGGCATGTGTAACATTTTTATGTCCAGTTGACAGATGGATGAATTGATTCAGGCTCAGAGAGGTTCACTGGCTTAGCCAAGGTTTGCTATCAAATAGAAACAATGACATTTTAAAGGTAAATATTTCCAATTCCTGAGAATACCTTCTGTTTTATTCCCTTCAGCTTTTTATTTGAAAACTTTCTGTTAAGCATAAGATGAAGGACTGCATGTGTCCTTGCATTATATATACAATGTAACATGATCCATTTCTAACAGTGAAGAAAATTACCCCATTTATGGGGGTAGAACAATCATTTTACTGGGGTTACTTGGAATGATATACAAGAGACAAATCATGTCATAAGAAAGGACAGGCTGGGGCTGGAGAGATGCCTCAGTGGTTAAGAGCACTGACTGCTCTTCCAGAGGTTCTGAGTTCAAATCCCAGCAACCACATGGTGGTTCACAACCATCTGTAATGATATCTGATGCCCTCTTCTGGGTTTGTCTGAAGATAGCTACAGTGTACTCATATATTCATATATCATAAACAAACAAATAAATAAATCTTTTTATTTTTAAAGAAAGGACAGGCTGAAGTGGACTGTAATGAACAGAAGCCAGTTTTAACTCAGTGTGATCTTGACTAGGACCTTAAGCCATCACTGTTTCCAGGGCCTATAAAACTCTGTTGAGAAGAGACACGGAGCCAGTGATGGAGCGGATGGTAGGGGTCAGGACAGGGTCAGCTGTGCTCCAGTGGAACTGTGCCTGACACTTTTAATTAAGTAATTAATTAATTTTATTTTGCCAAGTAGCTCTGCTTGCCCCAACCCAGTATGTAGATCAGATGATTCTAAAACACACTGCTAGCCTCCTGCCTTTGCTTCCTGAGCGCTGGGGTAACATGCCTGTGCTATCATGTACCAGCTGTGATATGTATACTTAAGACAGGCCTGTCCAGGTACCCAGGGAAGGCAATTGATACCTTCTTTCATTCAGTCATTGCTTCCCTTTCTGGCTATGGAACCACAGAGCACAAATGTATCTCATGGAGTCCAGGAGGCAGAGCAAGGGCCAGTGTAGAAGCCAGAGATGCTGAGAGTCAGATCAACAGAAGAGAGTGTTTAAGAAGAATAGGCTACACATTCAGGAGGCAGTGGGAGATACTCAAGCAGACACTCCAAGGTATCAGGATTCCACATGCCCTTTCAGTTCAGAAGAATGCCTTTACTGACCATACAGACTTCTCACTATCCCCCAAACATGCTGGAGTGCTCAGATGAAAGACCACAGAAGAAGCTACTGCTCCTGAGAGTTCACTCTTACATGCCCATGACTTTCCTGCAAGGATGCCTACCCCATTGGCCTTGTTCTCTGGGTACCCTGCAATGAGGGAAGAACAGCGGCAGGAATTCCCCTTCACCCTGCAGGTGGCCTCCTCTTACTCTTGGAAGTGCCCTGACCTTGACACCCACCTGTAAAAGGAGCACAAAATAGTCCACGGGGCGGCTGCGCTGGTAGAGGTAGTGTTCTGGGGCTTTCTTGTTCCTCTCATCAAACTTAAGCTCCTGGATCACATTGGGGTGTTTCAGAAGCCTGAGCAGGATCTTCTCAGAAAGGTACAGAGATTTAAAGGGCTCCACCTCTGGAAGGCAGCAGGGGGTGGGGGGTGGTGGTGGAGTTAGCATTTCTGCGCCTCCCCCATCCCTGCAGCAAAACCCACACAGCATCTGGGGTTTCCATCTAGAACAAGACCCTTAAGTTGGTTGAGGGTTCTGCTAATCCCTCAGATTGAGGAATTTTAATCCCCAGTGAGCATCCTGGGGCCTGCTCTAAGCCTTTTGGGGATGACTATTGATTCATTGCTATTTCGGGAGAAACAGGTCAGCATCTGGGAAATGTTAGTTTCGTTATGATTTTTCTCCTTGATTTTATTTAGAGTTGGACCCTGGACAACAAAATCATGGACACACAAAGTCTTTAATTTTACAGTGGAATGATGCATAGAGAATCGAGTCTGGCTTATCTGGATACTATTCACCTGCTGGTGGACATGAAATCCTATGTTAATAGAGAGGTAATGACTTATATAATAAGTTGTCAATAATGTAAAATATCATCTATCATATTTAACTATTAATAGGTATTATATATCGATACTTGAGTATTCTACTAAGTAATGAGGCTGCCTTGCTTTTTGGGAATTGATTCATGATTGAAAAAATTACATTAGACAAGATTACATGTTGAAACCCTACTGTAAGGAGGCTCTACTTTATCGTTACCCCCCTTTTAGCACCTGGAACAGCTCTGGATATAGCATTCACTATATCCTCAGTACATATATATTGTTATTAGCTAAAAATGGAACTTAGTCATGGACTGGCCATTCTATGTGAGCATATTAATTAGGGCTGAATGACATCAGAGAGTTCAAAGGCAAATCCTAGCCTCTTCATAAAAAGGGCTTGGTTCCTATGCTGTCTTTCTTTCTAAGGCACCAGGTTTCCCACCACAGACTCGTGGTGGGGACTAAAACACAGGGGCTCGTTGCTCGGTAGGATAATATTTTGCCCTCTGGGACAAAGGTCTGGAGCACCCCAATCCCAGTAGGATGGAGGAGGTTGGCTTCAGGCTCCCACTAGGAAGTGAGCAGAGGAAATGGAAGTTCTGCAGTGGTTTCCTTACCCTTTTTCTGGTAGAGTACACACTTCCTCTCCACAACACAGCAGGGAGCCTGGAGCTACCACAGGACCCCACAGGAGGCAGCCTTCTTCCTCAAACCCTGCTCTCAGCAGCACACCGGGATGGAGGATATTAAGAGATGTGGCCTCTGGTCTAGAGTCTACTAGAAGTGTTGAGGTAGGGGTGGGCCGGGCAGGTCCTACCTGTGGCCATGAAGCGGTGTGTGGCCAGCAGCAGCTGTGGCGAGATCTTCACTCTGACCTCCGAGTCTGAAAGCTTGAACAGAGAGAAATCATGCCGCCTCCTCTCCCGGTGTGGGACCCTCTGCTTTTTCCGATTGTCAGCTATAGAGCCACAGGGGAAATATGACAGTCAGAATCATTGTTGGTCTTTGGATGCTTACACAGATTCCTTGGGACCACACACTTCTGCAGTGCCAAGTGTAGGAGGCTTAGCCAACTCCCTCCCAGTAGGAGCCGGCAGGCAGCAGATGGTTCAGAGTTGCTTGTACTTAGGTGGTAGATGAAGGGGTGAGGAAAGCTGGCAGAGGAGGGTTGGAGGTGAGGTTTGGGGTGGGGGTGGGGAGGTTTTCATGCCCAGAGTTCTAAGGCTGGTTCTCTTACCTGAGAGCTGTGCAAACTCTCGATGCATCAGAGTTTTTGATTGTTTTAATCCATACAAGACCATTATTTAATAACTTCTCTAGTGCTGTTATTGTAAGGCTTCAATAGGCAACTGCACTTGGCAGTGTTTATTCAAGGTCATGGAAACATAGGCTGCTGGTTTTCTTGGTATCAAGGGGGTTAGGGTCTCCCTCTCTGTCCTCTTCCATTCCCTAGAGCAGGGTTCACCTAGTCCCTTTCCTGTGGGGATTAGCTGCACCAGGAGTGGTAGCTAAGCCACTGTCACATACCACTCACAATTCTCCTGCTTCCCCCGGGACCCTTTGGAGAAAGAATCATGGGAAATTCGAGGAAGAAGAACAGAAAAGGAATAAGCTCGTGTAGTGTTTTATAAAAAGATAAGGGAGAAGGAATACTTTTGGGGGGAAACATGGGGGGAGGGGTGTCTTTGCAGGCCCACGATAAGGCATCCCTTCTGAGGGACCAGCCATAAGATGGTATAGTATAGAACAGAGTTTATTCAGGGAATAGGGAGGAAGTGGAGAGGGTAGTGACAGAGAAAGGCAGAGAGAAGAGAGAGAGAAAGAAGAAGGAGGAAGAGGAGGAGGAGGAAGAGGAAGAGGATGAAGAGGAGGAGGAAGAGAGGCTGGGCATGAGCATGGGAAGATAGAGGGGCTGGGGAATGGAGAGAAGTGGGGGGGAGTAAGGGGCAAGAGGACAGAGCAAGAGCAAGAAAGCAAGAGAGAGAGGAGGGGGCAAGCAGCTTTTTTTATGGTGAGTCAGGCACACCTGGCTGTTGCCAGGTAACTGTGGGGCGGAGCCTAGACTAAATGCCAACAGAATGTATATATACTTTTCCAAAATCAGATTCTTTAGATGGGGACTCAGGCAGAGCCTGGAACTTCAGAGCTTGTACACTGCGCATGAGTCTGTGCACTGAGAAACCTACTTTCTTTAATTTAGTTTCTTACTTGTTTAAATGAAAAGTCTAGGGGGCTGGAAAGGTGGCTCAGGATTAAAAGCACTGGCTGCTCTTCCAGAGGTCCTGAGTTCAATTCTCAGCAACCACATGGTGGCTCACAACCATCTGTAATGGGATCCAATGCCCTCTTCTGGTGTGTCTGAAGACAATGACAGTGTACTCATATGTATAAAATAAATCTTTTTTTTTTTTGGTTAAAGGAAAGTGTACATATGTATACACATGTATAGATTCATGTTTATGTACATTACATGCGTATACATATACATACAATTTTTTCAAGTGAAGAAAGTGTTTCCTTTGACCACTTCTCTGTCGCTTTCCCAGAGTGTTAAAAAAAAAAGGAAGTGCTAACTCACCTCACCTACGCTGAGGGGAGGGGAAATCAATGTGTCTCTGTTCTCTTCAAACTCAGCCCAGAAAACAACAGGGCTGCAGGGCTTGTGGTAAAGTGGGCCAGAAACATTAGAGACTAAAGGAATATGTCCTCACAGCAGGAAGCAAGATCCCCAGGTTCTAGATTCCTTTTCCCCCACCTTCTTCTTCTAGAATTTGCTTCTTTCAGGCCTTTGGATTGGGAGGGGTACACCTTGTTTGAAAATGCTCAGGACTGCATTCCCAGGTCCCTAAAGGCAGGCACAGTGAGCCTCAGATTGTTTTCAGTAAGGGCTGGCCCATGTTTTAGATTTGATCTCTTCTTGGCCCACGGGTATCAGTGCCATATGACATCACAGCTTTTTGCTGTGAGGAAACAGTTTTTGGACAGTTGCTCTGGCAAACCGAGGTTGCTCTTCTCAAATGAGTTATCCCCAGGAAGGGAACGGGGTGGCTATCCTAGGAGATGAAACTCTGGGGAGGAAACATTTCTGGGCCAGAGACTCCCATGGATTTAGATAACATTCTAATCACATAGACAAAGCAAGCCCTTGTATTGCTGGCAAGCAAAGCGTTGATAAGGTCTAAGGGCCCAAAGCTCCAAAGTGGAGGCCATATTGTTCCTGAGGGGTGCAGGGAGAGGAAGAGACCAGAGACAGAAGCAGGAACAGGAGCCACACAGGGACTTGATCCAGGGGGCAGAAGAAAGAGTGGGAAATTTGGCAGGGGTGCTGCTAAAAGGCACGAGGGCCAAGAACAGCATCCAATAAGGGGCATTTGGCTTAGCACAAGGCAGTGCCATGACAGTGTTTACTGCTCACTGCTGGTGGGGTGTGAGGAGTTCCAAGGGGACCTGGGCTCTGTCTCTAGGAGACAAAGAGCTGCCATGGGAACAATGAAGGGGGTAGATTCAAGAGCAAAGAGCCCCCTGGCCTCCCCTGGGCACACTCTATTTCCCATAGCCATTTTTTTTTTCCATTTGAAGGCCAAACTATCTTTCCCCAGTTTTAACTGTGTTCTGGAAAGTTCCCTTCTGATAACACCTCACAGGCGTGTTCCCAGTGACGCAGGATAATGTGGGCCAGGGTATCTTGCCACGCTGGATGGCGGTGGATGACACACCCGTGCACAGACTTGCCCTGACACCCCATCCCATTGTTTATCAAATGGATGAGCCCCTGTGAGTCTCAGGGGAGCAGGAAGGACACACACTTACTGTAGAGGTCAGTTTCATCCAGGATCTCCGACTTGATGATCTCTTCTATGATGTCCTCCAGTGTGACAATGCCCATCACCTCATAGAAAGGGTCTCCTTCACCCTCGTTGTTCACTCTCTGGACAATGGCCAAGTGAGACTTTCCTGGAGAACAAATGAAACCAGAGTCAAACATCTGGATCATTTTCAGAGATAATTTCTGTTTGTGAGAAAACAGTACAGAGATTCTGTTTGACCAAAATCAGGACTGAATTCACCCCAGAACCATCTGAAAAGGAAAATTTGTATGCAAGTTATTTTTTAAAAAAATTTTTACACTCAAGATTTTATTCCCCTCCTGGTCCACCCTCCTACTGTTCCACATCCTATAGCCCCTCCCCTTCCCACTGTCTCCATGAGAGGATGTCCCCACCCCACCCACCCACCAGACCTCTAAACTCCCTGGGGCCTCCAGTCTCTTGAGGCAAAAATCCAGACCCAAGAGTCCTCTGCTGTCTATGTGTTGGGGAACTCATATCAGCTGGTGTTTGTTGCCTGGTTGGTGATCCCGTGTCTGAGAGATATCAGGGGTTCAGGTTAATTGAGACTGCTGGTCCTCTTAAAGGGTCGCCCTCCTCTTCAGCTTCCTCCAGCTTTTCTGTAATTCAGTCACAGGGCTCAGCAGCTTCTGTCCATTGGCTGGGTGTAAATATCTGCATCTGATTCTTTCAGCTGCTTGTTGTGTCTTTCAGAGGACGTCATGATAGCAAGTTCTTACCAACGGAAGCTTGATACTCAGAAGATATACAGATGTGTGTTGCTCAGTGATAGAGGTAAGTTCTCAGACCAGAACTGTTAGGCAGTTCCATTGTGTGAATATCACGGAGAACATGTTCACTGGCTAGCTTTCTGTCAACTTGACACAAGTTACAGTCCTCAGAGAAGAGGGAGCCTTAACTGAGAAAATGTCTGTATACAATAGGGGCTGCATGCAAGCCAGTGGGACATTTTCTTAATTGACTGATGGGGAAGGGCTGAGTCCATTGTGGGCAGTACCATCCCTGGGCTGGTGGTCCTGACTTCTACAAGAAAGCAGGCTTAGCAAGCCACGAGAAGCAAGCCAGTACGCAGCATTCCTCCATGGCCTCTACATCAGTTCCTGCTTCCTGATTCTCCCTGTTTGAGTTCCTGCCTGGCTTCCCACAATGGAATGTGATATGTAAACCAAATAAACCCTTTCCTCCCTAACTTGCTTTTGGCCATGGTGTTTCATCACAGCAATAGAAACCCTAACTAAGATAGCACTTATGTAAACTAATGGTTATATCATAATTAATGACATAATGGTTATGTCATAATTAACGACATAACGGTTATGTCATCACTAGATGACAATTTTATAAGACCATTCTACATAGTCTATTGTTGTCTGTAATATCACCATGTGGCACTTGATTATATTTTATAAACTTAGTTTGCACATAGGTTGGAGACATTTCTAGGGCATAATGTGGCATTTGAAAACTTTTACATACTACGTGATGATCAGATCAAGGTATTGGCAAGTCTACCAACTCAGCCTCATCCTGTCCCTGAATCAGGTCTGTGTGTACTAGCTTTTGAAATGCGTGATTGATCATTGTCAGGTAGGGCGCTGTTCTGTGTTCTGAGCCATTACAAGCTACTCCTCCTACCTAGCACACCACTGTTCCTGCTAGCCACACCCCTCCTTCCTTCCTCACCTCCTCCTGCTTCTTGCTTCTGACAACATTCTATGTTTCTTTTCAGGGAAGCTTTCTAACAGGCATCTAAAATGTAACCTAGTTACATTTTTTTCTTCGAGCTTTCACACATTGGCAAGCATTCATTAGCTGAAGGAGCCGGAAGAGCCTAACTGAAAAAGTAAGATGGGATTGGATTAGAAGTCAGTCTCCCTGTCATTAGTCATACTGGTTACTACCGTCTGGCAAATTATCTAACTGCCACTGAGTTGTCATTACACAGGTGGAATCAGGGACTAGTAAGGTGTGTCGATCCAAAAACAAGGCTGCTGGATTCCTGGAACTGGAAGGCTGTGGCTAATGTGTCCTGCTCCGGAACCTGGGTGGGCTTGTGACTACTTGAACCATTACCACTTAGGAGGAGTCTGTTCTGTACTCCTGAGGCTGGGTGATAAATAAAAACAACCTCTGCTGTAGAGACCCTGTGAGACATTTGTTGACTATCCTGAGGCCACCATGGTTCGAGAAACCACCTTAAAGTGGGTGCTTCAGTCTCAGATGACCCAGGTTTATTTATTTATTTTGTCTTTCCTAGTAATGGCCTAAGCACTATAAAGCAGAGAAAAGTTATCCTCTTGTGCCTTTCTTAGAAGCCATTAATGTAATAAGATGGGAATTGATTTCTATCTCTTTGGGGAGAGTGACTTGCTAGCAATACTCTAACTGGAGTAACCGGTGCCCATGAACTGATCACACAGCTGGGAGATTTATAAAAAGGTTTAGTGAGTTATAATGTAACATAGGCAGATGTGATGGTCATCTTGATTGCCAACTTGGTTGGGCTGAGAGATATCTAGGAGGTTAGTAACACACACTTCCGGTGTTTCTATGAAGGCAATTCTAGGACGGGGGGAGGCAGATCCATTTTAGGTGCTGTGGCCCCATCAACATGCCTCAGCCCAGATGGGATAGAAGAGTGAAGAGGAGAAAGCTTGTTTCTACAACCATTCTCCCTCTGCTTCCTGGCTGCCATGATACAAACTGCTCTCCCTTGGCCACCATGGCTCTCCATGGGGACAGGATGAAACCGGGAACCAAAGAAATCCTTCCTTGTTTAAGGTGTTTATCTCAGGAACATTCTGACTAATGTCTAACAACAAGCACTAACACCTGTTGAGCGCTTGCGTCATGCCAGACACTATTTGGAACACTTAACACACATCAAACGGTTTAACCCTCAAAGGAGCTGGAAAGTGGGGAGCGGCATTACACCCATCTTACAAAGGAGAGAATGGGAGCTCAAGTCGGGTTAGTGATAAACCTCAACTCGCACAGCCCAAAGGGGGCTGAGTTCGATTGCAGCTGTGTGACTGTATTCAGTCCTAACCTAAAGCCTGCCTTTCCTTCCCTTTACCTCCCTCTCATTGCTCCTGATGGAATTGGACCTAAGGAGAAAATTGAACCTAGAAAACAAAAACAAAAAACAAAATACCCCTTCCAACATTTTATTTTGTAACATGGTCTCACAAAGTTACCCAGGCTGGCCTTGAACTTCCATCTTCCAGTCTTACAAGAAGCTGATATTATGGGGCCTTTGCCATTAGGCCTGTATGAAGTATTTTCTAACTGCCTTTCTCTAGGTCAGTCTGTTTCCTTTTATAATACAGACACATTTCCTGATCCTGTTTCTAAAACGCAAACTGAGTGGTTCTATTTTTCTTGGCTACAAGACAAGGCATTTGTAAGGAGAAAATATGAGGTACTGATTCACATGAATTAGTCTTGAAAAAAAAATCCCCCAAAGCAGCTTTTGCTTATTTTCCAGAAGCATAATTAGCTATCATTTAACTTCCCTGTTGCTGTGATAACACATCTGACCAGAACAACTTAAGGGAGAAAGGGTTTATTTCAGCTCACAGTTTGAGGTTCTAGCTGATTACAGTGAGGATCACAGCAGAAGAACCTGAGGACCACTGTACCCTCATCAAGAAGCAGAGACAGGTGGATGCCTGTATTTAGCTCACTTTCCCCTCTATACAGTTTAGTACCCCAGCCTGGGGAATTGTGCGACCCTCAGGTGACTTTTCTCATTTACATCAACCCAATCAAGATAAACCCTAATAAGTAAGCCAAAAAGACCATCTCCCAGGTAATTCCAGATTTCACCAAATTGGCAATTGGGATTAACCATCACAGCTATCAAAGTGTAAAGGCAAAGAAACTCCTTGGGACTTGAAATGGAAATGATATTTGAAAGATGGTATTTGGTATTTTTACCACTTATGAACGGTCTCTAAGATTTCCCCATCTTCTACCTAAACTTCAACCTGCTTCTATGCTTCTAGCCGTGTTCATGTTCAAGAACTTTCCCCATAATGGTTAATGTTGACTGTCAACTTGATAGGGTCTAGAATCACCAGAGACACAAGCCTCTGGATATGTCTGAGAGAAATCATCTAGATAGATTCCTACTGATTGAAAGTGAAAGGGAGCTGGGCACAGCATTTGGCACATTCTGCTTGCCACCTGAAGACTCAGTGTGGCCAAACATATTAAGCTCCTGACTTCTTTCATGGTGCGCACATCTATAACCTGGAACTGCCAACAGAGAAACACTTTAAGTTGCTCTTGCAGCTCTTTTGTCACAATACCAGGAACTAACACAGTACTTAGAGAATCAAGTCTAGGGGCTGGAGAGATGGCTCAGTGGTTCAGAGCACTGACTGCTCTTCCAGAGGTCCTGAGTTCAAATCCCAGCAACTACATGGTGGCTCACAACCATCTGTAATGGGATCCAATGACCTCTTCTGGTGTGTTTGAAGATAGCCACAGTGTACTCATGTGTGTGCATCTCTCTCTCTCTCTCTCTCTCTCTCTCTCTCTCTCTTTCTCTCTCTCTCTCTCTCTGTGTGTGTGTGTGTGTGTATCTCTTAAAACAAAAAAATAGAATGAAGTCTAAACTCAAGTTGTTTAGTAAACTTAAGGCTGTACATTGTGGCTGTTCCCAGTATTCCCATTTTCTCTGCCACAGGCCATCAGCAGTCTGTCCTCTGGGTATTCCAGATAAACTCCACTTCCTGAGTTTCACCCTGGTGCCCCTTCTATAGTTCATAGTATGGCTTTCCCCATCCCATGTCTGCTGGCCCTTTAGGTTACAGCTTCAGGAGAAGCTCCCCAGCTGCCTTGGCCTCCAAAGCCTTTGTTACTATTGTAGCTTTGTGCTTCTTGTAACTAGTGACCCATACGTCCAACATTAGTGTCACTTTCTTGGAGGGTGAGCTCCTTCAGGACAAAGGGTTACGTCTTGTTAAACAGATTCTTTCACCTATCCAACACCTGGTAAAGATTTGATAAGCTGAACTAGGTTGGAGACCAAATAAAAATACAAAGCTTGTATGACAGATGTTACTAAGAACCTTACATTTCTGATAGCATATTATAGGTTTAAATGAATATTTCGACCCTCTGTCGGTACTCCAGAAAGTTACCCTATGAAACAACTGTTTCCTATCCGATTGGACTGAAGTGTTTTGTAGCTGAAATTAGATTATGCTAATTGTTAGAATGTGTGCAACTTAAAGATTAAAACAATTCCCAACACATTCTTTCTTAAACGTATGGTACCTGTTCTCACTTTTCAGCTGACATGTGCCGATGACAAAATAAATGAGTAACATCATGGAAAACCTAGGCAAACTGATTTCTTAAAATGGTTTGCTATAACTGAATATAAAAAATAACAGCCTTTTGTGCTGTGGGGCTCAAGCCGCATACAACACAGCCACACTTTCCAACAGCAGTTCATAGGCTAGAATCAAATACATGAACAGTTTACTGTTTTATAAATAACTTCTACATCATGGACACCCAAAGTGGGTTGTCCTCATACACAGGAAGATATGTACACCCAACCCAGCAAACACACACACACACACACACACACACACACACACACACACACACACACACATACACACACACACACAGATGAAGTTCTATACCTTATAAGGTCAATTTGAGGGTCACAAAGGGATTTTAAGCTTTACTTATATGCTAATCAAGATAGTGAGACACAGTGCCTATGCAACCCATTTGGAAACATTTTACAACCAGTCTCTAAGATACCCTTCAGACTTGTCACGATGTTCTTGTGTATATATGAAAGTTACAACCAAGTCCATCATTTTGTACATTTAATATACACTAATAAGAGGTAAGGTTTCCCTTCACAGCCATAGGAACTGACAAAGAAAGGAAGCTGCTGCCCTTCTGAGGGACAGATTGGGATAGGAAACAGGGGATGGCAGCCATAAAGCCCTGTTTTGAGCTAACACAACAGCGAGACAACCAGCTGTTTCCATGGTAAACACAGCCAGTGTCCTTCCTTCTCTTATAAAAGCTGAAAGTCTTTTAGAGCCCTATCCCGGTGTCCCTCTCTTCCTAGGCCTCAGGAGAGAGTGCTGCAGGTAATCTTATGTGAAGCCAATCTGTGGATGTGGAACATCTCACTCCCTTCTTTCCTGCCACAATACTCTGTGAATATTTTTCAATTTCAGTTAGGACAATAGCTATTACTATTATTATTATTGCTTTTACAGAAGCCACTGTTTACGCTATATATGTTCTCTAGTGCCAGGCATCAGACATACTTCATTGTACAATGACTCCATCTCTGGAAGATATAAAGAAACACAAAATCTCATGAAAAGACAACCCAGTTACAAAAATGACAAAAGGTGCTTCTGTAATTAATCAATAAGCATTAAAAAATGCTGAATTATATTATAAGCATTAGGAAAATTCAAATCAAATGGAAATGGAATATCACTATGTATTTACTAGAATGGCTATAAAGAAATCACAGGTGTTAGAGGGGGTATAGGAAACAAGGATTCTCCATCCTTGCTGTAGTGCTCTTAAACTATCACTTGGTCCAGCAATTTTACTCCTACACAGATGATGTATGGCCAACATTACTAACGATAGCATAGAAGTATCCACAACCCATGTTTCCAAACAAATAAAACGTGGTGGTAAGTCTATACAATGGAATGTTGTTTGGCCACAAAAGGGGTGAAGCAATGCTATCAAACACACATGCCTTGAAGACAGAGCTAATGTAAGAAGCCAGGCACACGCGGCTGCCTGCTATATGACTCCATTCATGAGAAATTTCCAAAATAGGCAAGTCTACAAAGGAAGACAATAGATTAGTGGCTGTCAGAAATGGTGGAAAGAAGAAAATAGGTAGTAGCTACTGGCTTCAGAATTTCTTTTGGGGATGAGGAATTATCCTAGGATTAGATGACCTGGGTGCTCACATAATTCTGTTAGTATGCTAAGACATAAACTAAACATTTAAGAGTAACTTTTATGACATGTGAGTTATATCTCTATGAAAATTTCTTTTAAACAGAAAGCCCTAACAGCTCATGGCTGAAGGGACAAGAGGTTAGTAAAGTTTAAAGCTACGAACCACTTGAAAGTATGAGGCAGAAGTGGGTTCGTAAGGGGGACACAATGACTGGAAAGAACAATAGTGGTGTGAGGCTGAGGAATTGGGCTGGTGAGTGTTGCTGACAGCATTCTGTCACTTTGTGTTCTAGGATGTGGTGACCAACAGTGGACCTAAGAGAGGCCAGGGAGAGCAGAGGAGGAAAGGACACCATTTGTGCTCCTTTGTGGAGGAGGAAATCATGAACAGAGGCACGGTCTTGGTCACACATAACAGGGGGAGAATCTGAAAGCAAGCAAAGGCAAAGCTTAGCCTTGGGAGGTTTAATGCTGTTATCAGGTTTTTCATTGACTCTCATGACTTGAGAGTGTTTAAAACTCACAGACTGGGGCAAGCCTGAAATAACGTCTGTTTTCATTTTTTTCTCAGCAAATGTTGATCTCCAATCTGTAGGAGATTAATCTCAACAGTGGGTCAATGGTGTGTTTGGATGAGTGGCTTACATTTGCCTACTTCCCTCTTCTGCTTCCTCATGAGATTCCATGAGTTTGAACTGTGACCTCCTCTGCTGGAACATTCCTTTACTGACTGGAACTGTCAAGTGATTTCCTATCACGACCAACCCATTCCTTTCAGTTTGTCCTTAATTTTGTAGAAAAGTAGGCTATCTGTCAGACAATTTAGGTTAATGACTATTGCAGTTATAGAATTTTCCAGTTTGTCAAGAAGCTCTCTAGATAACACAGAAAAGCCTATGTGAGATGCTATTGAGAACTACGTAAATTTCCTAAGAAATGGACGAGAAACGATTTTATGGGTCCCAGCTTGCTTTCAAACCAACGGACACATATGTGTCCTATGTATTTTTTTAAACAAGTTAACTCCCCCTTTCAACTTCCATTAATTAGTCCCCTCTCACGTGGTGGCCATATTCCTAGGGCAGGCAGTGTTCTTTGAGAATCATGACTGCTAATAGGAGAACATGTGCACAAAAGCAAAGCCATGCCAAGCTACGGCTTCGGAGGAGCAGGCTAAACGGAATGATCAGCTTTGCACACCCTTGGCAGTGTTCAAAGCCATGGGGCCTGGCACAGTTACCTCCTTTGTTTCTAAAATTAGCCAATGTAACAATATTTAAGTCAACTAAGTCGATGGGCATACTGTATCTCATTATGATGTATCAGAGGCAAGAGATAATTCTTCACACGTAAAGCTCTCTGATGATAGTTACTACAGTTGAGGCATTTTTACATGTCCCTTGATCATACAATTATGACATGGATGGACAACCTCTAGGCTGAGTTAAAAGGTAGTGGTTAAAACCAGTGGGGTTTAGGCTAATGCATGTTCTTCCCCTGCCATATATGTCCGCTGGGCATGTAGACATGCATGTGCGTGTAAATGGAGGCCAGAGGTCAACACTGAACATCTTCCCCTATGCTTGTCCACCTTATTCTTTTGAGACAAGGGCCCTCACTGAAGTACTCACTAATTTTCAAAACTAGTTGACCAGCTAGCCTCAGGAATCCTCCTGTCTCTGACACAGCTGCACACATTTTTGTTTGTTTGAGTGATGGGGATCCAAATTCAGATCCTCCAGTAGCGGGAACTTTACTGAGCCATTTCCACAGCCCGCTACTCTGCTGCATTCTCATCCAAGCTTTCTTCTCTCTCCTTTCCCTCTCCTCCTCCGCTTTTGGGAGACAGGATCTCACTATGTAGTCCTGGCTGGCTTGGCATGCACTCTGTAGACAGACTGGTCTCAAACTCACAGACATCTGCCTTTCCAACGGACTTTAAAAAAACAAAGCCTATATTTGTCTCTGAAATGTAAAACCTATATTTTACTCTGGGTTCATTTGTATTATACTCCTAAACTGGTAACCATACAAAATCTCGGATGTCTGGTATGGACCTCGTATCCAGACATTACAGAAGTCTATCCCTACCTTGATGGCTCAGCTCACTGGCCTTGTTTTTTTCTTGATTTCTAGAAGCTCTGGGCTCCTTTATCCAGAGATCTGTTTGCCTGAAGCCTCCTTCCTCTCTCTCATTTACAATCTCTAGATCCAGTGCTGCCCACATCCTAATAAGACACAAAGTAAAGAATGTCTACCTACAGCTTGACCCTTGCTTGGAACATACCTCCAGGGTGGTACTGAGGAAGTCGGAGACTTAAACCTTAATGAATCTGAAGGAGCTTAAATCACACTTCTGTAGGATTAAGTGGGGTCTATGGTGACTGATCTCTCTATTAAATAGTACCAAAGGTGAGATCCCTTTGCTCTTTGAGCCCTTTTACCTAATTCAATGGCTTTCACTTTTGGCTCTGGGTTAGAATTACTCCAAAAGCATTAGACACATTCTTCACAAGAGATCCCACACGAAGATATCCAACCTCTAACACTGTTCACACTCAAGACTGGCTTGGGGTAGAGTCATGACATCAATATTCAAAGTTTGGTTTCAACCGGCAGCATCACTGTCACTGCACTAGCTGGAAATAAGTTATCAGGTACCTCCCCAGACGCCCCGGAGTCAGAATCTCTGGGGGTTCATTGCAATGACCTGCGGTTCAATAAGCTTTATAGGTTATTTTAATACAGGCTAAAACACCAATTTAAAGGAAGGATTTGTGTCACCATAGTTATTGTCTGACACCTATGAAGAGAGGGTAAATACTGAGATGTCCATCAAACCTGAGACCCTTTCAGTACATCTAGTTTAAGATGCTAAGTCTTACAGGAAGGAGAAGATTTTTCTGAATTTACAAAGAATGGCTGTAGTCATAAGCTAAGTGCTACATTCTCTCACACAACACTGGGTAGATATAATGCTTCTGTTGACATGAATCAGATAGTTGGTGAATCTTAAAGCTGGGTATAGGAAGGCATCTTTTGTGGCCTTTGTACCAATCACTTCTGAGCAAGGCTTGACATGTTACATTACTAGGCTCTTGACATGTCTAAGGTTAATTAACTTCTACTCTACTGTAAGTCAGGTACTCAGAACTCAAGGTGTGCTCCTAATGTTGGGCGCTGGTGATTCTTTGTGTAAGTTTCTACTATCACCCGGCATCAACAACCAAAGCACAAGGCAGATCACTTCGATGGTTAACTATATTGAGACAGCAATTGAATGCCTGTTTATCTACAGGGAGTGGCAGGAGGAAGGTTTTGCCTATTCCGTATCTCCAAATACTGTCTGGCAATTCCTGGAGATGAGTTGGCTGTTACAACTTGGAGTTCACATTTAGTGAGCAGAAACAAGGACGAGGTTAAGTATCCTTCAATGTACAAGATGGCTTCCCTGGAATTCAACATAACTGAAGCTGGTAATGAAGTTGGGTAATGAAAGAAATTACATTACGTGTTTGTATTGGAAGACGTTGACATATCCTTCTAGGCCTTGAACAGCAAGGGGTACTGCAATATACACTGTTTAAGGAATGGCCCTCGGAGAGCTCTCACGGACCTTATTAGATAACATCC
This sequence comes from Micromys minutus, assembly GCF_963924665.1. Taxonomy (NCBI): domain Eukaryota; kingdom Metazoa; phylum Chordata; class Mammalia; order Rodentia; family Muridae; genus Micromys; species Micromys minutus. Next base: position 17,260,392 of record NC_137971.1, read on the forward strand.
TCTGCCATGAGAAAAGCCAATAATCGACTTGATTCCTCATTGTTTCAAAAATAGCCACAGCACTCTGGTAAAGTGATTGTTTCCAGCACTGAAAATAGAAACTCGGAGGAGGGCACATTGCTTGGTAACCAAGAACAAAGGAAAGCAAAAACCCTGCATTCATGACCTTCGCTTTGTAGAACGCAAAGGCTCCTGTTATGCTCCTGCATAAGCATCATTCATTCTTTTGGTGGACAGCACTCTGTGACTTGCTACCAGTGTGAGACCTCCTTAGAACTACAACAAGAACATTACCTGGGTACTTGTTCTGGGACCTCATTTCTGATGCATAGAATCAGGATCCTGGGGGTGAGTTGGGAGTCAGACAACTAGAAGAATGAACTCTGCAAAAGACTCTTAAACTTACTGAAGTTTAAGGACTAGTGGCCTTGACACTTGCTGCTCAATGTGTGGGTCCTAGGCCAGAAGACTGGCAGCACTGGAAACTTGCTTAGAGTTTCCAAAGCTCAGACCCAGCCTAGTTCTCCAGAGAGAATCTGCTCTTCACTACGACCCCAGGTGGTTCTAATTCCAATTTGGGTATGAGAAAAACTGGCCCAGACTAATCCTAAACCTAGTCCTTGACACTTGATCAACAGGTACCACATGCCTCAAACATATATAGAGATTTTTTTTTTAAGCTAGCCTCATTTGTCATAGTAAGCAAAACCAAGTTTCTGTTTTGAAAAGATTTTTCCAAATGTAAAGGCTTTGCAACTAAGAGGGATTATCATTGCTACTTTTCTTTCAAGGCTTGGGGTTTTGCTATTGTAAAAGTAAAGGTCGGAGGGACATAGTGGTCCATGCATGCATATTCCAGCACTTAGGAGGCTGAGGCAGGGAGATTTGGAGTTGAAGATCAACTTGGACAAGACAATAAAACCCAGTTTCAAAAAATCAAAATAGTTTCAAAATTTAAAGTTGGGATCAGAGTTTTTTTTTTAAACTTTTCCCCCAAAATACTGTTATAAGTCTAACTAATTGCAGGCTACAAGAGAAGTTTGATTTCACAGGGTGCCTCTTTTTGATTATATGTATTTAAAAATGTTTTGTTTTTTTAAATTAATGATTAGTCAATTGATTGGGGGAGGGAGGCGCATGAGTGTGCACGCACTATGGTGCATGTACTGGTACAGAAGTCAAAGGACATTTTGGAGGAACTGGCTTTTATCTTCCACCATGTGGATCTTAGGGATCTACTCAGGGGGAGGGGCCCAGGTCATCAGGTTTGGTGGCAAGCACCTCTACATGCTGAGCCATCTTGTCGACCCTAGAGGTTTAATTGGGCCAACGATTACAGCCTCTGTGTTGGCGAAGAGCTCTGTGCTCCTACTGTTTATATCTTAATGATCTAGCACCCCACTGGGAGGAGATAAGGAAGAGCTACTGTATAACAGGCTGTGGGAGGGGGTCTTATTCCCTACATTCACCATCTAACAAATCCAGAAGAAAACACAAAGACATTCCCCCATTAACCCTATACCAAGCACACTGAACTGAAAAAAAAAAAAACAAAGCCCTCTTTCCCTCCCTGATTAAAAAACAAGGAACTGCAACCACTTTTTGAAGTCTTGTTTTACAGAAATAACAAGTGACGTCTTTATCACCAAAAAAAGAAAACAAAAATCTGTTGAGCCACTAAAAGGTAATTACAAAAAAAGCCAACTGTGTCATCCAGGGCACCATGGTAACCAGCATCACCAGGGCATGAAAAAACAGTTGTTAGTCACCAGAATGAAAGCCAGTTGGCAACTTGGCTTGCTAAGCAACACTACAAAAATAGCAGAGTAGAGGCTCCTTATGTGCAGGTCTGACTCTGCATAGCTTAGAAAGGACTACCCATGTCTCTCCATCAATCCTAACCTGAGGCTCCCAACCTAAGTCTAATCCATCACTCCTTTAACTAGCATTTATCAAAGCTTGCGTCTGAGGCAGGTGGTTTCATAGCTGAATGGAAGCCGTGAAATGCCAGATAGGGCAAGAGTCATTCGGTCAGAAGCGTGGTAAGGCAGGGTTTGCCTGAGACGGACTCAAAGGGAGATAACAACTGACCATCAGAGGACAGAGAAAACTGTGAGGAACAGAAGAGACCGGTTATGACACAGCAAAAAATAACTACATTCTCATGACCGTGATCCTGCGTCATCGAGAAAAAGACAGTTATATTTAGGATCATTAGAGGAGGCAAGAGTGGGCACAAGCAATTTTAGAACTATCACCATCGAAATAATAAGAGATGCTGTTCTGGCATGCATGGGGAGTAAAAACTGTGTTTGGCAAATACTTGATTTTCCAGAGTTTACGATTTTGGTAGAAGAGACACAGGCAAACGAGAATTGCTTTAGCACATGAAGACGCACGGCTGTCTCTGTTCTGCCTTTCTTTATCTAGCTCAAACTCCTGCCTCAGCTGGAATGCGCTTTCAGAATCGCTGATCACAGGCCTTTCAAGGCCAAGCAAAAATTGCACTTCCTCGGAAAAATTTTCTCAGGTCACCCAAGGACTTATGGTTCCTTCCTCTCTTCACCCACAGACACCCTTGCCTGTACCCGAGGCTGTCTCTTACTATCATTTGAATGAAGCCCTTTTCTTTCTCCTTGTTTCCACATTTCCATCTGTGTCTGCCCTGGCCCCAGTGCTGTAGGGAACAGTCCTGAACTGAGCTCTAGTGATGACAGCCACAGGGAAGCAGAAGGATCCTTGGGTTTTGCTGCCTGCACCCCTCCACTCAGAGCCTTTACTCAGTTACTGCCATCTTCTGGGAACCTTTTGTTTGGAGAAAGTTCTTCCTGTTCTTTAGGGTTCAGCTCAAATATCTGGGGACTAAGGAACCTACTCTTACCCACAAACCAGCTGAGCATATTCAAATAAAATCACGTTTTGTAATAATTTGTCAGCTAATGTTCTTCTCTCTGCTTACCCAACAGCACAGAGTGGCATCTACCTATTACTATATCCCCACGAAGGACAAGCCTCATCAATACATGGGAGAAGAATGAGGGTGGGATCTAAGTTTGATAAGGAACATGAACCAGGAAATAAGAGGGATGAAGATTTCAGGTTCCTAAGAGTGTGCCTGGAGGCAAGCCAGCTTTGGAGAATACCAGGAGAGCATGCAGAACCTCCTTCGAGAAATCCAAAGGTTCGAAAGAAGCTAGGAGCAGGCCACATGCATCTGAAGAGGTTAGCATATGAAACTGGGGTAAGCTACAATACACAGCATGTTTTGAATAGGAGATGAATTTTGAATCATCTCCGGTGAGATGATAAAAAGAAGAAATGGAATTTTACTGCAGCCCGTGGGATTTAGATTAGATGAAAAGACAGCCCTACAGTGAGGACTGGGTGGCCTATAAAGAAAGACTAACCCCAAAAGAAGAAAGCACTAGAAACTAGAGTCTTATTCAGGTTCCTTAACGCTTCCTTTGGCCCTAGCTGTGGTGTGATCTTATTTCTTTTGCTAGAGGCTGAGGGATGGAATGGGCAGAGAGAATACCACAGGAAAACATTATAATGACCACACTGAAAAATATTAAAAAAGGAAAGAAAAGGAAAGAAAAGCAAATCTACAATTTTTCATCATACAGAGTTATTTTAATTTTTCTTGTTTCCCTTAATTTTCTCCCTGTGCGGGACCGACCCTGTTTTCTCTATTGTTTGCTCTGGTGGTTTAAAGATTTGCAGCTCATTCCAAACCTCACTAATTACTAGTAATCCTTAACGCATTTAATAACATCTTGGCCTTTAATTTTAACCAGTGTACTTCAACATTGCATCTCAGTGTCACCAACTGAAGCCTTGATATTTTGACAGGCCTCTATTGGAATTAATCAATGAAATAATGATCCTTTCTACTGAAAAATCTCACATCAGAGTTCGGAAGTACTGACTTTTAGATTATTTACCAGTGAAAAGATTACAATCTGTAAGTGGGGCAGGAGCATTTCCTTGATGGTTTGAAATCCTTTAGGTAAATATCCCTTGCAAGAAGACCCAGGATTGAAGAGGGTGTACCTTGTAGTCCCATAGTGCAGTGTCACAACTATTCCCAGGCTTTAGGGTTCAACAAAAATGTTTAAACAAATCAATGGATGAGCAAAGACTGTACATAAAACAGCATAGGCTCTTTTGACAGTCATGCTAGCTTGCAGGTGGAGTAACAAGCACAGGTGGGTGGAGCTGCACAGAACACACTACTGTTTGGCAACACATTGTTTAATGGAGTTAACTATCAACACTCTGCAGCCCATGGGGGCTTGACATCAGAATACACTTTCGTGCCTCTTCTGTGTCTACACAGGGTTAGTTTCCTCTTAAAACTGTCTCCTAGGGAGTAAACTGTGTGCTAAGTAAAATAAACCTCAAGCAATCCGTATCATAAACTACACTTCCTATATTACAGTGCTCAGTCTTGAGAAAACTATTAAGAATAATCTATGAGACCATCACTCTAGGGATTAGACTAGAGCATTAGATTTGTAGATTATAGCAGGATCCTGTTTTTTCCCCTTTATTTTCTTTTCAAAAATATGAGGCAGTGCTTATGTGTAGTTGTGTATTTAAAATACTAGTGTTATTTAATGAGAGCAGGGATCATGGCTCAGCATTTAAGAGTATGTGCTCTTGCAGAGGACCTTGGTACCATTCCTAGCACCCACATTGGATTGCTCTTATCTGCCTGTTCTAGGCTATCTGTTGTCTTCTTCTGACCTCAATGGCTATCTGCACACACACTGTGCACATATGGACAAGCAGGCAATTACACATACACATAAATGTAAATCTATAGAAAGTTTATTTCATGATAATGGGATTCTTTTCACACTTCTTTTTTTCCTGTTGTGTTATATCTATTTTTTCTATATAAAGTATAGAAATCTATAAACCTCAGTGCAATTTATATAAAAGCAAAATATGTCATTTAATCAGTTGCCCCAACCTCTGAGTTTCTATTGCATCTTTACATTTCTATTATAGCATTTTATCTTAATGGTTCTTGTACAGGTTTTTAAATAGTTTTTGTCTTACACATATATTTATATATTGAGCTATGAGTCATGAACTGTAATGTCATTGGAAGTTATGGAGAAAGATGAGTTAGCCTGCTTTCTAGCTTGCAAAGAAATATTATTCTTAATGGTAGGTTCTTGACTTCTGGGAGTAGATTTTGTACTTCATGTACTTAGTCTGTGTTGTGTAGAGTGACCTAGAACTTGAGGTCCTTCTGCTTCTACCTCTGAGTGAAAGCAGGTTTGCATCACCTTGTCTTAGAACAGCATATTGTACACTAAAGACAACTGTAACAGTTGTTTCTAAAGAGAGAGATAGACAATATAGGTAGTATCCTTCCACTATTATTTAAAGTTTAATATGTCCTGTTCTATAGTCCAAAGCTATTAGGTTAAAGACAACCAAATATTCATTTACTAGAGCTCTGCAGAACTCATTTATTACATCCTAGTAGATCCTGAGTAATCCATTCACCCTTTCAAAAAACATTTATGATGTACTAAGCAACACATGGTGGTGAATGCCTATAATCCTAGAACTCTGAAGGCCAACACAGGAAGACTCCCACTTCATATCGTGCATTTAACAATACATACGGTGAACTGTGGAGGCAGCTCAGTTGTTAAAATGCTTGCATTGTAAGCAGGATAACCTCAGTTCTACCCCAAGGATCTACTTAAATATCGAGACCCACAGAAAAAGCTAAGTATGGTGGCCCATGGTTATAATTTAAGTGCTGGGGAGGCAGAGAAAGAGGCAGGTAGATGCTCAGGGCACACCGGTTAACCAGCCTAGCTCAGTGGGCAAACTCCAGGCAGTGGGATACTGTCCTCAAAATAAGATGGGCGGTGTTCTTGAGGAATGACACCCAAATTTGTCCTCTCATGTTAAATATGCACACAAACATGTACATTCACCCAACGAACTTGGATACAACAGAGCTTTACAAGAGATCATTCTAGAAAGGGTGTCTCCTAACCTGAGTACTAAAGAGGGGGTTGGTACTGGGTAGTCAGGACGTGAGTATGCAGCTCACTATATTCTCCTAGAGAATGAGAATAAGACACAGCCATGTGCTGCCATGGGCACCTAAAGCTCTGGCAGAGAGTAGGGAGTACTGAGGCTATGCATGTGGTTAGACAGCAGTCACCAAGGCACTGACAGCCCCATCTCTGCGTAGACACCACTCTTGGGCTGCCAAAGGGTTTTAAGCGGAGGATTTAAAACCTGAAGATTATTTTAGTGACACCAGAGAGGACAAACTGTAGAGAAACAATGGTTTGAAGAAGTCTAACTTCTTAGGAGATATTTTCATAAAGGAGTAAGAGCTAACCACAGCTAACACTTAGCGCTTGTGATAGGCTCTAAATCAGCATCGCAATGCAATAGTCGTAATGTGCTCGACAGCCTTATGAATAAATACTATGATCTTTGTTATGTATCTAATGAGGTGGACAGAGGTAAGCGATCTGGTCAGGACCAGTACCAAGCTAGATTCTGGCACCATACTTTTGCTCTTAATCTCAGTCTTACTTGTTTAATGTCCAACTCTTCAATTGGACTGAAGCTTCCATACAGACAAGGAGCCAGACCGGCAGTATCAGCCACTGTGTTTACATCCTGGGTACAAAGTAACTACCTGTTGAATGAAACAATGAATAATCTACATGGAAGAAATAGTGGGATAAACCATGTAGGTTCAAGAGTCCGAATACAATATTGATAAATGGTATTTTCCTAAGGAGAGACCAGAATTCTCTTGCTCTTTCTTCACAGGCACTAAGGACAGGACAAAGAAAGAAGCAGCCAGATGCAAGCCTGGAAGAGTCTGAACCAGGAACTGTGCTAGCTGGAACCTTGAACTGGAATGTCTACTATCTAGTACAATAGGAAAAGGAGTTTCTGTTGTTTAGGTCATCTAGTCTATAGTACTTGGGTAAGGTAGCACCTAAGGAATACACCAAGACAAAGAAGGAGGAAGGTCCAAGAGAGGAAGCTTGAATCTCACTCAGAAGGGGAATAGCACAGTCACAAGAGGCAGGTGGAAAGAGGAAGCAGGAGAGGAGGATGGAGAGGGGTTGAGGGTGGGGAAGGACAGGAGAAATGGCTAGATGGTCATGAAAATTAATGGAAATCTGCAACTGATGGGGGTGAGGATGTAGGGGGCATCTCTGGGATGAGACAGAGACCTGAAATAAGGGAGGTGCCCACTAATCAATGGGTATAACCTTAGCTGTGACTCACTACACTGGGGATACAGAACCTGAAGAGGTCACCTCCTGTAGCCAAGCAGGAACCCCAGTGAAGCGATAGAGACACCGATCCATCCACAAAACTTTCAACCCAAAATTTATCCTGCAGGCACGGAGGATGTAGCAGAGACTGAGGGAATGACCAACCAATAACTGGACCAATTTGATATCCATCTCCTGGGTAAGCACCCATCCCCAACACTATAAATGACTCTCTGTTATGCTTGCAGACAGGAGTAAATTGTCCTTTGAGAGGTTTCACTCAGCTGCTGACTCAGACAGATACAGACACCCACAGCCAAACGGGATGAAGCTTGGGGACTCTTATGGAAGAATAGGAGGAAGGAGTGCAGGCCCCAAAGTGGATAGGAACTTTACAGGAAGATCAACAGAGTCAACTAACCTGGGCACTTGGGGCTCTCAGAATCGGAACCACTAACTAAAAAGCATACGTGTGCTGGTCCTAGGCCTCTCTGCACATATGTGCAGCTTGGTTTTAGTGTGGGTCCCGAACAACTGGAACGGAGCCCTATCCCAAAAACTGTTGCCTGTGCATGGGGTATGTTCTACTCGGCGGGCTGCCTTGTCTGGCCTCCATGGGAGAGGATGTACTCAGCCTCGATGAGACTTTAAGTGCCAGGGTGGTGAAACACCTGGGGGCCCTACCCTCTCAGAGGAGTAGGGGTTGGGGGATGAGGGATGGGAGAAGGATGTGGGAGGGGGACAGTGAGCAAGATGTAAAGTGAATAAGTAAAAATATTAAATAAAAAACAAAACAAAACCAAACAAAGATTAGTATGATGAGAATGGGTAATAAAGGAGAAGTTTCTATCTCAGCATATTGGAGGGACTATGGTGTCTCTACTGGAGGCATTTGCAGTGGCCAGTGAACAACCCCAATTACTTTGAGTTTGCCTTCAGTCAAATATAGATATATGAATTTTACCTATTTACAACACTTACTTATAGTTACACAGTAGTCTCTGTGCTTGTTCTGAGAAAAGGACTGAGTCATTCCCTGTCATCAAGGAACTCACAGTCTTGTGGAAAGAGATACAATTCTCTTTGTGAAGTTGGCATGGCAACTGGAAAGCCTGTTTCCCTTTTCTCTACCCCTACAGACTGGCAGCCAAAAAGTGCAAGGGTAGCATCCTACACAGACCAAGAGCTTTGGGTCATGTGATCTGCATTTGAACCTGGGTTATACATGCTCAGTGTATTCCTAGGTCACCACCTAGGAATAACCATCTGGCCCTAAGGGTCAGTCCTTGTAACTACAGAATCAGACAAGAAAAGGTAGATAGAATCCTACAGTGGGATATATGTCACTGGTTGTTACAATTATTAAAGCTACATTTGTAACCCAAAGAAAGCAGAAGTGGGCAGCAAGTCAGTGGAAAAAAGGCTAGATTTTACCACCATTCTAGGCAGCAGGAATTCCAGGTCGGAGGAACAAGGAATCAGAGTAGCAGACAAGCAGGCTTCGGGCATCTACAGACTTACCTGGTTCATTCACAGGCCAGCCAGTTATCACCTATGGGAAGTTGAGTAAGTCATGGTATCGATCTAAGCTTTAGTTGTTTTATCTACAAAATGGAGTTTATAGTACCAACCCAGGAGGGCTGTTCTAAGTATAAAAAAAGGCTTGGCATGGTGCCTGGCAGAATTGTCACTCAATTAATGGCAACCGTTGCTCCTATTAATATAATCATTCCCCTCTTTTGCCTCCTCAGGGATTTGTTTAGATGGTTAAGTTACTTGAGATTCGAGGAAGTGAGGGAAATGGAGGAGCTATTAAAGACTAGCTTAAAAGTTATTTTTAAATATAAAGAAAAGCAGTTTAACTTGGCTTGCCTCTCCTAACATGTGCTGTATGCATAAGTCATAGAAATTGGCCACTGTCCTAGGGCTTAGAGCCTGATATAACCTCCTTGTTAATGATTCCTTGTCTCCCACCCAAAGTAGGTCTTCCAAGAAGTGTTAATAAGGGTTCTCTGAGGGTGTTTAATTCTTTTCCAACTCTAATATAAACTCGAGTCACCCAAGGGCTTGTTAAAAATGCAGATTTTCTTCTAGGAGATATAGAGCAGGGCATGGAATTCTCTGCCTTGCCAATGAGCTCCTGTGTGACTCAGAAGGATGGCACTCTGAGGAAGTGGCTAGGTGCTGAGAAGACTTGGACATTTCCTTGTCGGCCTACTGCTTGTTATCATGACTTACTTCTCTTTAATGATCTACCTAATAACAGACTAGATATAGAATACGAAAAAGCTAGTTTCAGAACAGTTTCGGAAATTCTGCATGTGGGCTCACTTCCAATGAGCACCATCTATTTTAAAGTTTCCTGGAACACAAAGTTGGCTTTTAAAGACTGCTCTTACTAACCTCGTGTACACCATAGACTTAGCTTCCTGAAGGCAGGCTTGCTTCCACTGTTACCTCCAACTCTGTATCAAGAGGTGCTGCGAGATGAATGAAAGGGATCATAGAGTCTCATCAAAATCCTCTGGTCAGAGGCTGTCAGAAATTCTCGTACATCTAGTGGGCTACCACCCCTTGAGTGGTTGTTCAGAGGTATACTGGAGAACCCCCCAAACCCTACAGGCTACTGCCATTGCTCTGACTGCTCATTGAAATTTTATAAGATAAGACCCTATTGCTGAAGACACCATATACTTTGCTCACAAGTTATGGAGGGAGTCACATTGGTACTGACTAGGAGGCTTTCTTGTAGTTACTTTTAGAGTATTGGAAGGTGCTATGTAGGTTGCTGGAGCTGGGGGAGTGGAACCATCACCCAGCTGTGAACCTTGTGAATGGAAATAACTACCTGTTGCAGTAAGATACCCATGGCTGCAGTAGTGGCATGACTGTTATAGGGGAACACACTGCTCTCTGATTGGATTTAAGGCCGGCTTTACAGAGGGAAACATTCCTGGCGTAGGATAGCATAGCTCTCAGACCTTATCAGTAGATAGAGGTTAGTGCAGAAGCTTTCAACTGGTCAAAACACAGAGAATAAGTGTTAGAGCTGAGTGTTCAGTGGGATATCTAGATCATCACCAGCCTCAAGGTTCATATAGCAGATGGGGGCAGACACATTGTAAAAGCCAAGGCTTGGGGAGGACCAGAATAAAACTGTATCCTGGACAGGACAGGGCCGCTGCACTCAAACTCACAGCCGCTGTGGCTGAAGGCACAAGATCAAGCCAGTGAAAACTTAAGCCTGGGGAGGAAGAAGCTCATAAGTCCCCACCTTTAACTGAAGAGCTACGGACAGCTGATGGCTTTTGGGGCAGGAAGAATCAGTTTTCTTTCGTGGTGAGACCCCTGATAGGCTGACCGTACTCTTGTGGCTATGGGGTGAAAAGAAGGTAAGATGTTGGTTGAATCGGGACATGGGGTGGATCTCAGAGGAGCTAAGAGAAAGAATGGAGTTGGAAATGATCACAATACATTATACAAAATAACCAAAGGATAAATGAAATTATTTTTTAAAATGCCTTCCGGCACTATAGGGCAATGAGATACTTTCCCAAACTAGAGTTTCTCTTACAGAAACTTAAGCCTTGGTAAGTCTCAAGGGAAGACTACAAGTGGGAGAAAATGAATACAGAATATGGCAGCCCGTGAGCCAAGCAGACTGGAAGGGGCCTGGGGCTCAGCTAATTCCCAGGAAGTCAGGGAAGATGAGACTGTTTTGAATATTCTCAATGCTGACCCCTGGAAGTAGATCTGATTAAAAACAAAAATCACTTGGCAGTTCTGGGACAGGTGTGGTGAACAAAGGAACAGGACAAACACAAGGGGCGAGCTCTAAAGTAAGCAGGTGGAGTTTTCTTGAGTGAATTTGTACTCGGGCCCAGAAGGTGATATCTAGAGAAACCCCATACATGAAGTCGAGCGCCACACAACTTGCTGTGGCACCATGTTTGAGGTTAGGAGGGAATGGGGTGATGGTGTTGAAAAGAAACCCATTCATTTGGGTGCAAGTTTTCTGGAGTCTCCAATCTGAGGAAGTATTAAGTTCCCCACCTGCCTCACTGTAATGAGCAAACACTCCCGGCATTGGCTAACCATGAATCTCTAACCTGGCCATTTTGTATGTCATATGAATGGCTGTCAGTGAATTAAAAATGAAGAATGGTCAAGTAGCCCGGTGCTTACTCTCTCCTACTCAAAGGGGCAGAACTAGAAACTCTGGAGACTTCTGTTTCTGCTCCGCGAAAGGAAGATGCTGTCAGCAGCTGGAGCTGTCCAGCATTGGAGTTCATTCTCTTTGGAAACGGTGAGCTTCCAGCTCTAGGAATGAGGCAAAGGCTATGGGACTCTGTAGAGGGGACTCTGTAGTGTGTCGTGAGTTATGCAATAAACTCCTAAGGCTCTCCTGGGATTAATCTCACAATGCCTGGCACTTGGTAGACCCCAGAATGAATTGCAGGTTGGAGAGAATGGGACAGAAATATGGGTTAGCTGGTGAGTCAAGTTAAAGTGGAAGAGGCCAGGGCTCAGCCGGCTTCCAGCCAGGGAGCCAATAGCAGGCCTTCCTGGAGTTTTAACTCCATAGCTCAAAGGTATTGCTTTGGGTACCTGAAGCCGCCTATGGCTATGTAAGGGCAGTTATCTTTGAAGGGGGAATAGGAGCTGGGGAAGGATAAAGACTACTGCTCACCCTTCTTAAACTCCTCCAGTACAGTGTCCAGCCGGGTATCATTGAAGACGCAATGCAGGGGCCTGTTGTAGAAGCGGGTGACTGTGAGCAGCGGGGTACAGTCGTCCGGGTCCACAAAGGCTAAGTCTTTGACGAATAGAATGTCCACAATGTTGTGCCTCTGGTCGCCCTCGTATACCGGGATGCGAGTGTAGCCACTGCGGAGAATCTCGGATACAGTGGCAAAGTCAAGCACCGCATCGGAGCGCAGCATGAAGCAGTCCCCGAGAGGGGTCAGCACCTCCTCTACCACCTTGGTGCGCAACTCCAGGGCGCCCTGGATGATGTTGAGCTCTTCCTTCACTAGGTCGCTGTAAGGGTCGGCAGCCCGCAGCGTCTCCAGCAGCTTCTCTCTCGTGTAGAAGGTGCTGATCTCCTGGCGCAGAGCCCAGTCCAGGAGGCGGCCCAGCGGGTAGCACACGGGGAAGGCGGCCGCCATGAGGAGCCGGGTCAGGCACACACTGTGCGAGGCAATGGCCAACCCGTGGCGCGAGCACACCGAGTACGGACAGATCTCGGCTCCCAGGAACACGGCGCCGGTGCACACGAGCGCCGGCAGCCACGGGAAGTGAACCCCCGCCTCGCCGAAGTCCTCCCCGGGGTCCCCGACGCCCGGCGGCAGCGAGGCGTACAGCCAGCCGGCCAGCGCGGCATTGGCGCCGGCTTGGCCCAGGAGCAGGGTGCAGAGCAGATGGGTCCCCCTGCCGCGCACGGCCTGCACGCGGCGCGCCTGCTCCTGCTCGGCGGCCGAGCCACTGTTCCGCAGCACCCGTAACTCCACCGGGTCCAGCGAGAGCAGGCTCAGGCGCAGGCCGCTGAACAGGGCGGACAGGGCCAACAGCAGGAGCGCCCCGAGCGCTCGCAGCCACGCGGGCGGCAGCAGGTCCCCACCCGGGCCGTAGAGGCGCGGGCGGACGCGCAGCAGGAAGCCGCCGGCCGCGCCGTGGTGGTGCCAAGCGCGCCCGTCCCAGGCGCACAGCGAAAAGAGCTTCCCGCCGCCGCCCGCGCCGCCGCGCTCCGCCTCGCCCTTCCGCAGCTCCCGCACCCGCACCTGGACCAGGGCCGAGCCCGCCACGCCCCCGGGGCGCAGGGGCCCCAGGACCTCCACGTCCGACGCCCAGTCGCTCTGCTCGCGACAGCGCTGCGGTCCCGGGGGACGCGTGGGGACCGCGCTGGGCGCCGCGCCACCCGCTCCCGGGGGCTCCTCGATGAACACCAGCCGCGGGGCCCAATCGCCCGTGCCGTTCTCCCCCGGGGCCAGGGAGGGTGCGGGCACGGGCGCGGCGGGGACCGTCGGCCCAGGCTGGAAGTAGACCCGCAGGAGGAAGCTGGTGCCTTCGGCCGCCCGCAGGGTGCCCCCCTCCAGGGACACGCGGCCTCCGGCAGTGTCTTCGGGTCGTAGACCCAGCAGCCAGGCAGCGGCGGCCGGGGGCCGAGGGGACAGGGAGAAGAAGAGCAGGAGTACGGCGCCCCGGCTGCAGCAGTCCCGGAGCCTGACACCCAGCGCTGCTGCCGCCGCGGCCGCCGCCGCCATCCTGCACCCGGCGCTGTTGCACGTGATACTGCAGCAAGCCGAGCGCGAGCTGGAGGGAGGGAGGAGGAGCTGGAGCTGGGAATCCGGGCCCCAGGCAGGTCACCACGTGTGCTCCCCTTGCGCGCGTGGGCTGGAGGCGGGGGTGGGGGAGGTGATGGTGGGGGTGGAAGGAGCCCGCCTGGGAGGGGTCCCTGTGGGCGGCTGGGGATGGACACGCACCATCTCAGTGCCTAGCCTGGATACACTTGAGTGTATCTGAGCTCAGGGAAGGCTGGGTACCGAGCATGGCCTCCTACTTGTGTCATTCCTCCTATTCAAACCCCCCTCCCCCCATTCCACTCCCTGCCCTTATGGCGAAATTCCTGGCAGTAATTCCAAACTGCAGGTTCACTGCTTCCCAATGGATCCAGGAAATTTCCCAGCGTCCCCCCCCACGCCCCCCTGGTCTCTCCTGTGTTCTTGCATCTAATTAAAAGCTATTCTGATGGTTGGTCCTATGAAATCAGTCAAAATTTTTGGTCTCAATCCTAGTTAATCTTTCATATTGTAAGCATTTCCAAATTATTTAAGTGCAATTCCTTGCTAAGATACCGGTGTTCATCAACAAATTGAAATGCATCATGGGGCCATTTTGGGATAGAGAACTATCCATCCAGGAAAAGATTGTACAATATCCAATGTATATGTAATACGGAAAAGTCACCAACGCAGTAGAAAAACAGTGAGGTTCAGGACGATGATGTAATATGCCACTGCTTTGTTAAAGGTATTCACGAATAAAGTTTGTGCACGTGCTAACATCATGTTTCAAATGGGACAGATGCACAAGAAATATAATAACAGGATTAGTCTCGATGGATAAATCAACGCGAAGTTGCAAAACAGATAATACATAGAAGCGCCTCTGCTTTTCACTCAAGTTCCTTCCACGGTTTACATCAAAAGCAGAAAACTGGCATCGGGGTCAAACGCCTGTCATCTTGTCATATCTAAATGTGCGTAACCATCATCACCATAGTAAAAATACACATCTGATTCCTCTCCAGCAAGAGCTAGGAGATTCCCCCCCCCCACTGAATTGCTCACGTTATTTCTATCCACCATCTGGTAGTATTGCTTTACTTTTATGCCTCAAAATGTATGTAGCAAAATTCCCCCTTTTCTGTTATATTGCTACGTGAGTTCCGTTGTATTTGGAGACTGGGTCTCATGTTGCACAGGCCAAGCTCACCAGGTTGCCAAGAGTGACCTTGCACTCTTGATTTCAGGATCACACACATGCACCACCACACTCTGCAATGTTATATATACATGTCGGTGGATGCATGTTCATGTACCCATCGAAGTAAAAAGTAGCTCCATTCTGAACTGGGGATGTTGCTCACTTGCCTAGCATGAAGAAGGCCTTAGACACGCCCCCCCACACCTACACTTGGATTGATGGGGGGTTCCATCACCTGCCTTTTCCTCTGTAGTCTCCTTTTCCAGAAAGCATTTGGGAGCTCACTGCATATACTTAACATTCATCCAAGTTGCATTTGCCAATAGCTCATCCATTTCTAGATGAGCAGAACTGATTATGTGGGTAAGTCACAGTTTGTTCATCTAGTTAAGGAATAAATGAATTTTTTTCTCTTTTTGGGCAATTCTAACAAAAAGTTCTAGACATTTGGTAGCGGTTTTCATTTTCTTAGGTGACTATACTATAGATCCATACAATATTTAATTAAATAGTTGTTTATTCTGAAGTCACATCTTCATGTGTGTGCACATGCGTATGTGTGTGCCTGCATCAATCATCTTGTTTTGCTTTTGAGGCAAAGTTTCTTTTTTTATTGTTTTCTCATTATCATTTCATTGAAGACATATGAAGAAATAACCATGGTATCTCACAATACAAGGTAAAGTTATGCCAGAAAAAAAAGTCATTCCAAAGTCAACAAACTTGACAGCTCCACAATTTTCTTCTCTTTCAACTTTATTTTTTTAAAAACGAGAGATACATGTACAGATTTTTAAAGGCATTTTGGCATAACACTGTATGAATATTTTTGTCAGTACTTAATTCTTTTAGAAGTTTGATAGTATGCATTAAAACCTTACTAGTTACCATAAGCATAAAGTACATGTAGAACACAATGTAACATGGAAACAGTCAGCATTTTCTTGGTGTGCGAGGCAAAGTTTCTTATTGTCTAATTCTGCTAGGCTGGCTGGTTGGCCAGCAAGCCCCTAGAAACCTCCTGGCTCCACTTCGCCAGCACTGGGATTCCAAGCAAATACTGCCAGCCCCCCTCTTTTTCTATTTCTGGTGACCCAATCCCAGCCCTCATGTTTGTGGCAAGCACTTTACTGAGTTACATCCGCACAGTTTGTTCATCTAGTTAAGGAATAATTTAGGATCCATCTTTTAAGGTTCACTTTTATTTTATTTATTTTGCTACCGAGGACTAAACTTGGGACCTGAATGCGAACGTCTGTCTCTGGTTTTCTTTTCAGTTGACAAATCATAATTATTTGTGGAGAATGGTTGGTGGAGGTATGGGTACGGACTGATCACAGTAAGGTCATTGACACCTGTCACGTCAAATACCTTTGTAGAAATGAGAACGATTAAAATTTCTCTTTGTGCTTTGGAGGTGTTCAGGATATCAGTTGGAATTAGCAGCTTGCTGTGCAGGGGAGTGCCAGGCTTTCCGGCTTGTTTCTCTCACTGAGCTGTCACTTTGTAGCCATTGAAAGGAGTCTCCTTTTCTAGGTCAACCTCCTCAGTAGCTGCTGATAAAGGCATTCTACTCAGTTCCCATCAGTCCGACCTTTCTTTCTTTCTTTCTTTCTTTCTTTCTTTCTTTCTTTCTTTCTTTCTTGCTTTCTTTCTTTCTTTCTTTCTTTCTTTCTTTTCTTTCTCTCTTAGATCACATGTGTGTTTTTAGATTTTGCATGGGCTTTATTTGTGTGTGTGTGTGTGTGTGTGTGTGTGTGTGTGTGTGTATGCATGCATGCATGTTGTAGGTGAAGGTCAGAAGAGAATGTCAGACACCTTCTGGAGCTGGAGTTGTTCCATGTTGGTGCTGGGAACTGAACTCTTTTCATCTGAAAGAGCAACAAGTGCTCTTAACTGCTGAGCCGCCTCTCCAGCCTTCTCTTGGGCTCCACTACCCATTAATCAATCATATGACTATCATAAAATATAATTTCATTTTTTTTCTACTCATGAAGATTATAAGGGACACTGTGTTTGGTACAGGAAAAGAGCTCACTCAATGCATGATAACGGATTTTATTATTAGCAATATTAATAAACTTTTTGTAGTTTTATAAAAGTTGTATAAAAAATCAAAGTGCATGGGGTGCCGTGCCCATCTACAATACAACCCCTACATCTAACTAAGACTCAGGGAACATCACTGAAGAGGGGAAAGAAAAATTGTAAGAGGCAAAGTACCAGGATGCCGGCTGCCAGTTTGTGTTTTCTGTGTATGACAGGGAAGTCATACCCACCCATCACATCTCAGCAGTATGGTTGCCTAAGAAATGAGAAATGACAGTGTGCATGGAGAAAGTCTCACAAGGCCCTACCCTTAGATGAAGAGCAACAGACAATCAATGTCTGTCAAGAGGAGACTGAGCCCCCTGATCAGTTATCCAATCCCTATCCACCCATATAAATGCATATATATCTGAGCAAGATTAGATAAACTCAGCAAGTTGCACTTGCTCGGCAAGTATGTACAACTCAGCAAGTATATTTCTTTGTTATTATACAATATACAACTCAGCTGTGTATACAACATACAACTCAGCAAGTGTATTTATTGTTATTAACAATATAATTATTATGTTAATAATACAGTAACGACATGGTTATTAACAATAATAACTAAAGAAAAAGAGGCTATGAATTTGAGAGGGAGCAGGCAGGGGGTGGGATCTTTTTTGGGGGAAAGTTGATGGAAGGAAAGGGAGAGGATATATGTATAGTCCACATATAAAAGAAAGTTAAAAAATAAAGAACAAATAAAAATAGTATTAAAAAGAAATAGAAGAAAAATATTTTCACAATTCTTCGAATGCATAAACTCTCCTAATTTCCATTGTGTATATGTGTGTGTGTATGTGTGTGTGTGTGTGTGTGTGTGTGTGTGTGTGCTAGTGTTTAAATTCCAAGCTTTTCTCTCTATGTGTACCCAAAGTTATACATTCTCACTAAAATCCCCCATGTTGATCCTGGCAAATGTCTTTTCTCCTCAACTAAATCCTTTAACACACAGACACTGGTTTACCATAAGGATTTATACCTTTATTATGCCGAAGAGTTGATCATCATAAGAGTATCATCTAACACTTTTATCAGTCTGTAGTTGCACATGAGATCCCTTTGAAGTAAAAATAATTACATTTGCTTTACAGGTTAGGCTAAATGCCTAGTAAGACATTTTTGGAACTCTATGTTCATGTTCCTTCCACCAGGAAAAATGGAGCAGCAAAAAGAATGGATTCTTCCACAGATATTAGACAAGGAATTTAAATCCTAGATTTTTGATAAAAAAAGGATCATGAGCTTATGATAATAAAATTTTAACAGTGAAGAACATGAATAAAATAAATTGTAGAACAACCGAATATAAATGTGTAATCTCCAGGCATATTCTTTTAAAAATCTCTACACAGATAAGAAAAGCACACACACTCAGGCTCCCTGCATTTTCTGTATTTTCTAGTTATTTACAAAATTCCATTGTTTTCTGCCGCTTTACAAATAGAGATCTTTCCCTCTGAGGTAAAAGAAAATTCTTGCTAAAAATAATACTATTTGCTCTTATCCAGTCCCTCCCTGTTCTCAAGAACCCCATCAATGCCCCAGGCACACAAAGTGTGAGTTTTTCTGCAAAGCTACATTGTAGCCCCTCATAAAAGTCAGTTTATAATGAGAAGAAAGGGAGAGGGGTAGAGTAAGCATGTTCTCAACCTCATCAGATCTATAAACAAGTGTTAGGCTTAGAAAATCAATTGGTTTTTGGAGCCCAGTTCCTCATCTGTGAAATGAGTTTTTGGCTTTCCACCCCTTTGTGATTCAGCATGTAAGAGCTAATGACCCCTAGGTGAAGATAATCTAGAGAGACCAAGTACTTTTCCTTTAGCTGACATGAGGTCCTGGAAAAGTACTGGCTTTCTCGAGCTCTGCTGTAACAGCAAGGATCCTTGGGGGCAGGTTCAGCTATCCTGATTGTCCTAAGGAGGAGCCTACAGAAATAGCTCCCAGAAACCAAAGTCCCATTTGTAAGATAACAATTCCCCACTTCCTAGAAAGAGGGTAGAAGTAATATTTACCTTCAATGCCATAAACGTACAGTTTCAGAATATTCTTACAAGGATGCTTTGGCTTTATGCCATTACTTGCTCATCTTTTCAAAAAAAAAAAAAAAGTGTTAACTCACGAAGTGCCAGGTCCTGGGCTGTATGTTGACACCATCCTTGCCACACTGGACCTTAGGTTCTGCTAGGAAGATAGGCACAGACAGAAACTGCCTACTTTCTGAATTAGGGAGACATTCAAAAGTACACAGAGTGATACATCTTTAAGCCCATCTGTGGAGAAGAGCCTAAAAAACTATGTCTCAAAATGAGGTGTGGTGAAAATAGAAGTTTATAAATTTGGAGAACAAAAAAAAAAAATATTGTCTTCTGTCTTCCATTTCCTTTTATAGTCCTTTTACAACTGTGAAACTACGTTAGTAATGTTCCTAACGACAACCTGTTAACATGAACTCCCTGCACCACATCCTTTACCCTTATAACATTCATAACAATTGAAAAAAAAAAAAAAACAAAAAACTCTTTGGTTGGGTGATTCTGTGAATTATACCTCTAACGAGTCTGCACTGAACCTACAATTACATCTATTTTTGTGTGTTCAGATATGTGTGGATGTGTATGTCATGATGCTTATTTGGAGGTTAGAGGACATTTTTCAGTGTGAGGGCTCCTCGGGATTAATGCCAGGCAGTCAGACTCAGTAGCAGCCACCCATACCCGTTAAGCCGTCTTGCTAGCCCTCCAAAGCCTATGGTTTATTGTTTCTATATTTAAATGCATTTTTTTGAGAGTGAACCATGTTAATTTATTGGCATAGTCAATTTATCAACAAGATGGGTAGTCCCCAGGAGGTAAGGTTGATTTCCATCTGTCCGAATAGGTGCCCACAAGCTTCGCTTTGATGACTCGGCACTTCAGGCTTCAGTCAGGTTCTGCTACTCCTTCCTCACTTTTACAATTTTTATGCTGCTGCCGGAAGTCTTCTCTGCGTTCACCTTGAACTCGGTCTTCAGGGCATCCCTCACTGCTTTTGCGCAGATCTGGGAGAACTGGATGTAGCTGTGTGCAGACTGTGGCCAGTACGCCACCATGGTGTCTCGAGCTGGGTGTGTCGGGAAGAACCGCCGGTCGCTGCAGAGTCGCCTCAGCCCGGCCCGCAGCAGGAAGGTCAGGTCTGAATAGCTTAAATGTATTTTAAAGTGTGTGGATACAGTGTGTTTCTGTGTAGGGAGACTGTGCACTTCAGTGCAAGTGCTTGTGGAGACAGACACATGTCAGCTTCCCTGGAGCTGGACTTACGTGGTTATGAGCCACCTGAGATAGGTGCTGGGAACTGAACTCTAGTCCTCTGCTAGAGGAGTACATGTTCTTAACCACTGAGCCATCCCTCCAGGCCCCCTTCTTTGTTATTTTTAAAAATCAGCATACAGATAATGGATTTTGTCTTATATATTCTCAAGCATATATATTATTTTGTGTTGCTTAATGTTAACCTTCCCATTATCCTCCCTGGATACCTCTTTCCTTTTCCTCCCTGGATCTTCCTGACCCCAAATAGTTCCCTTCCTTCTTTCTTGACACATTTGCATAGTTTTAGATCTAGATTCCACATAGGAGAAAAATATGGTATTTATCTTTCTGTGTCTACTTTGTTTCACATGAGGATCTCCAGTCACATGCATTGTATTACAAAACTATTGTTTTCCCCCCCCCCTACGGTCAACTAATACTCCATTGTGTTTATACTATATTTTGTTTACCTGTTCATCACTAGTGGTCATCTAGGCTGACCTATATATTGGCTATTGTGAACAGGAATTTTCAGGCATTTCTGTGATATGCTGACTTAGATTCCTTTGATCAAATACCCAGATTTCCACCCGAGATGTGTGCCCCCATGGCCCTCCGCCAGCCAAGTACCATCAACACCATTTGTGGATTGTTTTCTCGATGGTAGACCCTCTGCAGGGCAGAGATGGAACCTTAGGGTATTTTTGACTGTATGTCCCTGATGCAGAGCTTGCTATTTAAAAAGTTCGTAAGATAGGGCTAGCGGGACGACTCAGCATGACGTGCTTGCTGTCAAGTCTGAAGGTCCCTCTTTCTGTAACCCACACGGTGCTGGAAGGAGAGACTTGACTCCTGGTTGTTATCCTCTGACCTCACCTCACATGGAAGTTGTTGCTTGAATGTGCGTGTATGTGGGCATACACACACAAAGAGGCACACACCAAAACTGGGTGGAGGGAATAAATAAATAAATAAATAAATAAATAAATAAACGCAAATAAAAAATTAAAATTAGTGTCTTAGTTTGGGTTTTATTACCCTGGAGAGACACCATGACCAAGGCAACTCTTATAAAGGCAAAGATTTAATTGGGGCTGGCTTACAGTGTCAGAGGTTTAGTCCTTTATCATAATGGTAGGAAACATGGTAGCATGCAGGCAGACTTGGTGCTGAAGGAGCCAAGAGTTCTACATCTTGAAGGACAGCCTGAAGGAGTCTGTCTTCCACAAGGCTATGCTTTGGACAGGCAGCCAGGAGGAGGCTCTCAGAGCCTGCCCCCACAGGACACACGTTCTCTAACACTCATGTACTTCAACAAAGCCAGACCTCCTAAGAGCGCCACTTCCATGTGCCAAGCGTGTTCAAACCACCATAGTTAGGGTATGGCATGGAAATATCAGACATCTTTGACAGAAGGCTTACTATAAATTAGGTATAAAGTAACTCAGTCAATTTTTTCAGAAAAACCTTTGGATGTAGATTTCCATTTCCATTTGGAGCAGAGACAAGTTCAGCTGCAGAGTTTTATCCATTACACACAACATTTTACACTGTGTCACAACCGTGCCATCCACTGTAATTTGTTCATTTGCACAAATAGTTTCACATGGTGTATATACAATGTCCTTAGAATTTTAGCGTTCCCTTCCTCTTTTCTTCCCCCTCCCTCTTCTTTTCTTTTGTTGCCCTTTATTCTTATTCTAGCTAATAAACAAACAGAAGAAAGATCCCTCAACAATTCTTTCCTAACCACATCCTGTTCACAAATGTGCTAATGAAATTCTCAGGTGGCTTTAAAAGAAGACATGTCACAGGGCCTACGACAAGCCAAAGAAATAGAAAGCATTAGGAATATGACAAAGAGAACGACACTCAACTTGGAAAAAAGTCAAGTACAGGTACTTGGGGGAAAGTAATTGGAAAGAAAAATTTTCACAGGAGGGCAACATCTGCAAAATAGTAATGGTCGTAGAGACCCCAGGGTAATGCTGAACAGCAAGACACATGATTGCTGTGTAATATTGTGAGAAAAATGTGACACTGGCCTCTTCTCATAAAGCAGGGGAATAATGGCTCTTTCCACTGGCCGTGATGACAGATAGCACCTGGGATGCTGTTTTTAGTTTTGGACACTTCATTAGGAGAAACTTGTCGATTAGCATCTGGAAATTTGGAGGCAAGAAACAAGAACAACTAAAAGCATTTATTAGACATGACTCGCCCATTCAAATCCAATGGTGCAGAGGGATAAAGGACTGGAACTCTGTATTTAGCATGAGTGGCTGAAACACTGAAGTCTCTTCATTTTAAATTTAGCACAGAATCACGGATTGTTGAACCACGGAGGAACTTCAGAGATGGCTTTCTGGGGACCTAAAAGTTCTTAGGCTAAAATTCTGTCAGGACGAAACGTTGCCCTTTGGCTATGCTTTGAACAGACATCAAGAAAGTTTCTTAAAACACAGACTTGATAAGATTAATATTATTTTTCTGTTTTAAAACTTCAGTAGCTTCCAACAGCATTTAAAATAAATTCATCCATGTTTCAGGGACCCAGAAGGCTTTGCTGAATGTGGCCTTTGCTGAATCTCGACTTTGGTGACCACCATTCCACCCTTCAGGTCTCCGATCTTTTGCCATACCTGTCTTATTAATGGCTTCTAGAACCCCCCATCCCCATCCCAATGCTCCTAGACCAGCTTCTTTTCTTTCCTTTTCTTATTGGCTATTTTATTTATTTACATTTCAAATGTTAGCCTTCTTCCTGGTTTCCCCTCCACAAATCCACCCCACCCTTCTGCTTCTATGAGGGTGCTCCCCCACCCATCTACCCACTTCTGCCACACCACCCTAGGATTCTCCTACGCTGGAGCATCCAATCTCCACAGGATCAAGGGCCTCCCCTCCCAGTGATGCCAGATAAGGCCATCCTCTGCTATATATGCAGCTGGAGCCATGGGTCTCTCCATGAGTGCTTTTTGGGACTCCAATGGAGGGGTTTAGGGGAAGAACTGAAGGAGCTGAAGGGGTTTGCAATAATATCAACCAACCAGACCCCCCCAGAGCTCCCAGGGACTAGATCAGCTTCTTAAGTTGTGGGTTCCTTCCCATCTCTCTTTCTTCATTGCGCATCATATTTCCTGTCTCCATCCTTACTCCATTATCCTGTTTATTATATCATCTCATTGTGTCATTTTAATTTTTATTTCTTTATTGCCTGGAAAAAAGACCTTTCTTTTAAAAAATATTATTAATCATTTTATTCATTTACATTTCAAATGATATGCTCCTTCCCAGTTTCCCCTCCACAAACCCCTCATTCATCCCTCCTTCCCCCTTCCCTGAGGGTGCTCCTCCATCCACCTACCCACTCCCACCTCACTGCCCTGGCATTCCCTACTCTGGGGTATTAAGCCTCCACAGGACCAAGGGCCTCTCCTCCCATTGATGGTAGATAAGGCCATCCTCTGCTAAGAATGTATCTGGAGCCATGGGTCCCTCCATGTGTACCCTTTGGTTGGTGGTTTAATCTCTGGGTGGTCCAGTTTGGTGATATTGCTGTTCCTTTGGGGTTACAATCCTCTTCAGCTCCTTCAGTTCTTTCCTTAGCTCTTCCACTGGTGTCCCCAGGCTCAGTTCGATGGTTGGCTGTAAGAATCTGTATCTGTTCTAGTCAGGTGCTGGTAGACCCTCTCAATGAACAGCCATATCAGGCTCCTGTCAGCAAGCACTTCTTGGTATCAGTAATAGTGTTCAGGTTTGGTGTCCACAGATGGGATGGATCCCTGGGTGGGGCAGTCTCTGGATGGCCTGAGAAAAGACCTTTCTTATCTCATCGATTCCCGATTCCAAGACTTAGCATGTGACATTAGTTAATACTGTATTATTACAATATTCCTGACATTATTCACTGTTTTTCAAATATCAACCCATCTATTACTCACAGAAATCCTATGGAATAGCATTATCATTAGCTCCATCTTTTTTTTTTTTGACATTTAGAGATATCTTATTATTGAATGATCTTTTTGATAAGGAGGCAGATCTGCTCCTGGCAGCACCCTCATTCTACTTCAGTAAAGATGATGGGCATCAAAGAACCTCTTTATGGAGTTTGCTTCAAATGTGATAAACTAGCCACTTGGAAAGGAGATGTCCTTGCCTCAATTGCAGACAGAATACTATCCAAAATGGACATTCAAGATGCAGGTAAGTCAATTACTGAGCTTTGCAATGAGAAGTTAGGCAAGTCCTTCATAAACGTCTGTCATATACTGGGCCAGAAGGCTGAAGATGGGTGCTCCAACAGTGTAGAGATCATTTGTGGTTGACTGTCCAGGCAGCCAGCAACCTTTGTCATTTCAGTAGTTTTGGAAGCTGCTTGGTCTGCACTCAGGTAATATTTATTCCTTCTGAGGTCCATTAGCTCCATCTTAACTAGCCTATGCTGTACAGAAAATAGGAGGTAGGGCCAGGATTACATCTTGACAATATGTGTTGCCCAGGGTCCAGAGCTCAATTACTTGTATAGTTATATGCTATCTTTTCACTCAGAGAAGAGTTCAGGCAAAGAATTCTCCATACTTGAAAATTCACCAGTCACTCCTATTGTGGAAAATGAGACAATTTAGGGAGAATAATTGAGGAGAGAGCAACTAGGATCAAAACAGATGTAGAACATATGAAGGGATAAGAGTTGTGCTTTGTGTGATATAGTCTTGGAAGAGGCATGTAAAACAGGAGTGTATTTCCTGGTTTATTAGGAAGTGGAGAATTGGACTGGAGAGAAGGGGTAGGTAATAGGCACCTTGAATGAGCTTATTTATCAGCGATCAAAGCATAATCTTATAACTATTTTGGAGTAAAACTTGAGAAGTACTTGCTTAACTAGGATAAATAGGCGACAGTGTTTCCAAAATTGAGCCCTAAATATTTTTTCCTGGGAATTGAAACCCAAATCTTGTTCATGATACACATGTGCCACTGAGCCACATACTTGATCTTTCCAATGCCTTTTTAAGTTGACAATTGCAGTGACTCTGTCAATTATCTGTGGAAGCAAGGGTATGGCATCCAAAGACAACCCTATGTTATACCACAGAAAGGTATTTTGATGAAGGAACATAATGCTTTCGTTTGCATGCTATCTGCTGCTGTGCAGACCAAGTTTGCCAATACCCTGTCAGAACTGAAATGAGTTCAGCAAGAAAGGCTTGGTGATATATTGGAATTATTTGGACAAACCACTATTATTCATGTAGGTGAATACTATCACCTAACAACATTTTCCTTTTGATTAGCAGGAATGAAAACCTATTTATAAGGAATTTTGTTAGCTCCCTATCCTGGCCTTGGTTTATTTAAACTTAATTTGTCTGTATCTAGCTCATTTTTGTTGTTTATGTTTTCTATTATTATTTTTGACAATTTCCAGAGTAATATTTATAAAACATAGACTCACTGTCCTGTTTTGGACCTTCCAATGTTTTTCTATTGCTCCCAGAATGAAATGTGAACTACTTACCAGGGCCAACCGAAGTCCTTCACAGGTTGCTTTCTCTGGCCTTTTGCTTCATTTCCATTTGTTAACAAGTGGCAGAGCTGAGATTTGATCTGAGAATAAGCTACATTCAGAGCCAATATTATTTTTAAAAAACACATTATTATTTTATGTGTATGAGTGTTTTGCCTATGTGTATGCATGTGTACCAGCTGGGTACAGTGCCCTTGGAAGTCAGAAGGATACTTTAGATCCTGTGGAACTGGAATTATAGAGTAACTGTGTATGTGCTTGGGAACTGAACCCCAATCCTCCAAAAGAGCATTCAATTCTCTTATCCATTGAGCCACCTCTCTAGCCACAGAGCCAATAATGTTCCCCTGTCCTGAGATAAAATTTCTCTGTGTATCCCTGGTTGTCCTGAAACTAGTTCTGTAGACCAGGCTATCCTTCAATTCATAGAGACCCATGAATTGTCTGCTTCTGTCTCCCTAGTGCTGGGATCAAGGGCATGCATCAATAATCTTACCTTCTTTGCCTCTATTGCCTCAGGATTCAGCCATCTTGAACATGTTTTCCAATTTCTTCTATTGGTTTGATGTTCTCTTGTTTTAAGGTTTTGCTACACATTGCTGCCTCTGCTTTGACCCCATACCCTCTCCCCTGTTTTCTACCTCCTTGCTTAAAAAGCATCCTCTTAAGCTTGGTTATTGACAATAGACAGTTTTCTAGAACTTCATTCTACTTGCTTTTTCTTTTAAAAATATACTCCATTTGTTTTGAAGTTGTGATGGGTAAGATAAATTTCATTTCTCTCTAAACATGGTACTTTGTTTCTAGCCTGTATCCATGAAACCCACATTACAAAAGCAATCTTTCCAAAAAGAAAAAAAAACCCCAACAAACCACTTTCATATTATCCTTCTTCAAGATGCTTCCAGTGGTTTTCCTCACACTGAGTTGAAATCCTGAGCCTCATGTTATAACATCCCCATCTCCTGGCATCTAACATTTCTTATACAGATATTTTCAGCTTAGAACAGTTCCATTCTGACTGGTGTGAGGTGGAATCTAGGGTTGTTTTGATTTGCATTTCTCTGATGACTAGGGATGTTGAACATTTCTTTAGGTGTTTCTCAGCCACTCAATACTCCTCAGTTGAGAATTCTTTGTTTAGCTCTGTACCCATTTTTTAAATAGGATTATTTGGTTCTCTGGAGTCCAACTTCTTGAGTTCTTTGTATATATTGGATATTAGCCCTCTATCAGATATAAGATTGGTAAAGGTCCTTTCCCTATCTGTTGGCTGCCATATTGTCCTTTTGATAGTGCTCTTTGACTTACAGAAATTTTGTAATTTCATGAGGTCCCATTTGTTGATTCTTGATTTTAGAGCATAAGCCATTTGCATTCTGTTCAAAACTTTTTTCCATGTGCCTATGTGTTCTAAGCTCTTCCTCACTTTCTGTTCTATTAGTTTCAGTGTACCTAGTTTTAGGTGGAGGTCTTTGATCCACTTGAATTTGAGATTTTTACAAGGAGATAAGAATGGATTGATTTGTATTCTTTTGCATGATGACTGCCAGTTGAACCAGCACCATTTGTTGAAGATGCTGACCTTTTCTATTGAATGTTTTTAGCTCCTTTGTCAAAGATCAAGTGACCATAAGTGTTAGGGTTCATTTCTGAGTCTTCGATTCTGTTCCACTGATATCCCTGCCTATCTCTGTTCAAGTACTATAACTTATTTTTGTTATTTCAAATGAATTTACAAATTGCTCTTTCTAACTCTATGAAGAATTGAGTTGTAGTTTTGATGTGGATTGCATTGAATTTGTACATTGCTTTTGGCAAGATGGCCATTTTTATATGTTGATCCTTTCAATCCATGAGCATGGGAGATCTTTCTATCTTCTGAGATCTTCTTCAATTTCCTTCTTCAGATACTTCAAGTTCTTGTCATACAGATCTTTCACTTTCTTGGCTAGGTTCACCCCAAGGTATTTTATATTCTTTGTGACTATTGTGAAGGGTGTCATTTCTCTAATTTCTTTCTTGGCTTGTTTAGCCTTTGTGTAGAGGAAGGCTACTGATTTGTTTGAGTTAATTTTATATCCAGTCATTTTGCTGAAGTTGTTTATCAGCTGTAGGAGTTCTCAGGTGGAATTTTTGGTGTCACTTAGGTATACTATCATATCATCTGCAGAGAGTGACTTCTTCCTTTCCAATTTACATCCCTTTGACTTCCTTTCCCTGTCTAATTGCTGTGGCTAGCACTTCCAGTACTATATTGTATAATATGGGCATCTGTTTGGAGAGAGACTGCCAGGAACTCTCTGCATACAGGTATTGTGGTACTGCCTGGGTCTGGACTCTTCTGGATTCCTTCTGTACCCAGAGGTAGAGCCAGCCCACCACATTCAAATGCCTGAGGCTATGGGAGATATCTCATTCAAAACACATCCTCACCCTCTTGAAACTTTTTTTTTTTCTGTAGAGGATATCAAGGTAGAAACTGCGACAGAGAGGAGGCCACCAAAGGCTCTGAGGTGTAATCTTCAAGATGAGTGGCCACAGCATGATTCTCTTTCTGCCGCTTATTCACATCCATGATGGCAGTACAGAGTTGCTGAACGGATATTCTGCAGGTTAAGTGTATTAAATCCATTTCAGTCTACAGTATTTTCAATCACACAGATACAACCCCATTGTCACAAGAGCATGTCCGAATTATAAATGACAGTTTAGTTTGCTACTTCCTAACGAGGCTTTGGATTCTGGCCCTTCAGGGACTCTTCGTCACATCTCAACGGTAGGCACTGAGAATATGTGCGTTATATGAACAAAGGCTTAAAACTTCAGACTAGGGTCTTCTACTCTAGGGCCAAGGGGGTGTTCAGGAACTGAATTTGGGGTTCTGGAAGGGGATCTTGTATCTACCTGTTTGGCTTCCTGGTGGGACCTGTGCAAAGCCCTGATTTGTACCAGACTTCATCCTTATGCTAGGAAGGATGTGGGGTCCTAGAGCAGGTTGAATCTAGGGCTGCTTTGCTCCTAGCATTCCCTTCTGTGGCCCTTTGCTGGTGAGTCAGGATTTTGGCTGTGGTTCGGTCATTCAGGTCAGAGGGTAGAGACACACTGTCCTGTAGAAGGCCAGAAGACAATGCGTGCTCAGCTGGCCTCTGGTGGAACCACCCCCCCCCAACCCTGGAAGATTCTGGAGCCGCAAGGCAAGTCGGGAGTTTCGTCACAGCTCTTCGTCGTCCACTGCGCAGCGCGCTTCTGGAGTCACGTGCTGGGCCTATGCCCTGCAGCCAATGTGGCTGATGGAGAGGAACTGGGTCAGGTGACGAAGCCCCTGAGGAGAGCAGCCTTGCCACGTAAGGGCTCTATGGGGACGGTGTGATTCAGTGCCGGCTGCCATGCTGGGCACGCCGTGGCTGTGGCCTGTGAGGAGAAAACCCAAGAGCAATACGCGAAGTGAGAAATCTCCGCCTCCTCGGCATAGAGAGCACAGTTGGGATGCACCTGAGTCGCCTTAGAGACTGGGGGCCTTAAGTGACAGAAGCTCCGTCCTTGGGAGGGGCAGAGAGCAGCAGGCGAGCAGAAAGGGTGAGTACCACCCTCTTTGAGGACCCCCAGTTGCTGCACGGAGGTGACCAGTTGTGGAACTGAGGATAGATGAAAGAGTAGGACCCGACCTGAGAACCTGGCTACATACTGGTACTGTAAAGTCGCCATGGAAATATCTGCGGTCCAAGCTTTTACTCTAGCCGGAGCCCAGACCGATTAATTCTTTGCTTGGCCGACTTCACCATTCCATTCATCCTACCCACCCTTCCTTCCTGGCTCTTCAAATTCTCCTTCCCCTTGCTTTATTTCTCCTTCGATTCAGGAAATATTTTAAAAATTATATCACGTTCATGTATGCGCATACCCTTCTCTGTGTAGGTGCCACACTGTGCCCTGGAGGTCAGAAACAACTTGATGGGTTCGGTTCTTTTCTTCCACCATGTGGGTCGTGTCTGTGGAACTCAGGTCACCAGGGTTTGTTGGCAAATGCTTTACCTATTCTTGTTGGTCCTAAACCAGGAATTCTTAACATTAGAATTCTGGAGGTCTGTGAGCTAGATTGGGCATAAATAACATATTTTATACCATATCACTACTTAAAAATGTATTGGGGTCTCATTGTGTGGTTGCTGTTTGATCTCTTGTATCAAAAGATTCTCCAGCTGAGAGTATCTGGAGCCATAGGCAGTCTATATACTGTGCTCATTTTCCCGTAGATATCTTGAGGAGTAAATGGTTGTGGGTTAGGGGGTCACTCAACTTTCTGACCACACTGTCAATAGAGCTGACAAAACTCTACTGGTTTCTTTATTTTTTTTTCCTGGTTAGTCTGGATTCTTAGCTTGAAGGCATCCACGGTGGAAAATGTGAAGAAAAACGTAGTAGATATTAGTACCATCTCCAAGGCTTTCTCCCTTACTGATCTTACCCAAGGTTCTTGATGCCACCCAGAGCTTGTATCAGAAGTATCAATAGGTCATAGAAACTTCTACTTTATTTTGTAACGTTTTAAATTTCATATTTTAGAAAGTACTGGGGGGGGGGGGAACTTGTGTTCGTGGTTTGTCATATCTCCATTACGTCCTTGAAGTTCACTCTACAAGGTTTTGATCATTTCTTCAACTCCAGTCACAGGTCTCAGCAACTAGGTTGTGTTCAGAAACAGCCAACCCTCTTAAAATGCCTCTTTTCTTTCCATCTTTTGAACTTACAGTGTTTGCAGATTTCTGGTGGCTTTACCTGCTGCGTGCTATTTATCCAGCTTTAGTTTAGTGCTGTCTAGTTCAGATTACTCCATTCTGCATGGCAATGCAAGTGTCAGGAGCTCTATGCTTTAGGAAAAGTCCTTTAGAAGATACTGTCAACAAACATTTGAAGCTTTACTTTCAACAGAGAATAATTAAGTAGACTTTTGCAGTATGAGAAATGGGTTACGTTTAGGGGGCTTCGAAGACTAAGCCATGGTTAAGCAAACTAGATTTGGAGAGTCAGGGAATACTTTTTTGGAGGTTTTACATAAATGCCATTTTGGTCAATGCCCCAAATTGGTAAATTGTATCAAGCTGCTTTCCAAATTATTTTTACCCAGACCATCTTTTTTATCTTCAGGTTAACTATGGGATTAATGTATATACCTGTTTATAGATGAGGACATATCTCCCTTAAGAGGATAAAGTTTCTTTCAGGTTTTTATAATAAATACTTTCAGTTTTAGTGTCATATTCATAAACATAATTTAATATACATTTAATGATTTATTGTATAGATGAACAGTACCTTTATTTTGTTCTGCTGAGAGGCTTCACAATGTGGCTGTTAAGAGCACAGATTTTAGGTTATTTGTGTTTTTATCCTGGTTCTTCTACTTTTTAGTCTGTATGACTTTGAACAAATTAATTTAGGTGCTTCAAATTTTCCAGTTTTATTAACCATTTTTTGTGCATGTGTGTGTAATATGCGTACACGTTTGTGTAAAGACATGTGCATGTGGAATCCAGAGGTTGACGTCTAGTTTTCCTCCTGGATTCATCTTCACCTTATTTTTAAATTTAATTTAAGTTTATAAAATTTATTTTTAAAATGGTGTGTTTATACAGTTAAGAGTTGTACATGTGACTGAAAGTGTTCACTGATGCCAGAAAAAGAAGAAGTTGGGTTTCCTGAAGCTGGGGTTATGGGTGTCTATGAACCCCCCCTCCCATGGATTCTGGGAACTTCTCCCTGGTCCTCTGGGAGAGCAGTTCATGCTCTGAACTGCTGAGCCAGCAAAGCATATCTCTCACCTCTCCACCCTACTTTTAAAAGAAATTATTTAAATATTTATTTATTTATTTTTATGTGTGTATTTTGCCTGCATGTAAGAGCACCATGTGCATGCAGTACCCACACAGGCCAGAAGATGGCAATCAGATCTTCTGTATCTGGAGTTACAGTTGACCAATGAGCTCTATGGGGCTGCCTAGTTCTATCCCTTCTGCCACCTGAAAGCGTTACAGGCATATGGTGCAGGGACAGGACTTTTTATGGTTGTGCTGAGGATCTGAACTCAGACCCTCATGCTTGTGTGGCAAACAGTTTACTAACTGAGGTTTCACCCTAGCTCCAATTTCTCCGTTTTTAAATTAAGAAGATAGATTCTATGTGATGAGAGGATTGAAAGAGTTGACAAATGAATATTGCCAAATAGAAAGTAACTACTATTTGAATAAAAACTGTATTACTTTTATTTTATTAATCTTCTACTGATAAGCATTTAGATTATTTTATTGTTTGATAAATAATGGTATAACAAGTGTCTGTCTTCCTATAGATTTTGTAGGACTTTGATTATTTACCAGTGATTATTAGTGTTAAATGTCAACATGACAGAATCTAGAATCACCTAGAAGATTGGCCTCTGGGCATACTTGTGGGAGTTGACTTAATTGTATAAGTTGAAGTGGGAGGCCCATCCACCATTGGTGGCACCAATTCCTAGGCCTAAGATCCTAGATTGTACAGAGAAAGGGAACTAGCAGACTCATTCATTTATTGCTCTCTTTTCCCTGACTACCTATGTGATATGACTAGCTGCTTCAAGCTCCTGTCTCCTTGAGTTTTCCTCTATAATGGACTGTGCTCTTGGACTTTGAGCCCAACAGATAAAACCTTTTCTTACATCGCTTTTTCTTAATAATTTAAAAATTATAATAAAAGTATAATTATATAATTTCCTCCTTCCCTCTCTTTATTCCTTCCCTTCCCATGTTCTCTCCATCATCTGTAAAGAAAATAAAATCATGAAAAATTCAGGTAAATGAGTGGAACTAGAAAACAGCATAACAAGGAAACCCAGACTCAGAGAGACAAATGATTTTTTCTGTTCTCTCTCAAAGAGGCTCTTAGCTCCAAATCTTCAGATGTGAGTACTTGTCCTGGAGTAAATGCAGAAACCAGGAAAATAAAAATGGGAGCATTGCCAGGATCTGGGGTACACAATCAATAGAGAGGGGAATAGCTGTGTATAAGTGATCAGATAGGAGGAAAGGGAGGATGGAGATTAGGCACTAGTTAGGGAAGGACAAGACAACAGTAAGGAGTCATCAGGAATCATAATATTAACTATCTACCTAATAATACCTATAGTACGTGTAAGTGAGTTTAAATATATAGTTTAAATGAAGACTCTCTAAGAGACAAAGATCAGCCAACAAACATCCTAACAGTAGCTTGAGAAACCCTCTTTTGAGTTGTTGGTCAGGGTTGTCTAAGCAAGACTCCCATTACAGGCTACAGCTATTGCACTTGGCTGCCCTCAGAGGTGGAAGGTAAGTGCTTATTCCTAAAGATACCATGTAATGCAGACACAGGGCCTAGAGGTCCCTGAACTGGAATGTCTTCTTTTATTGTTGTCACATGCACACACACACCTGAATATATAAATACAGCACGCTGAATCCATTCAGTGTTGATGGTATGCATATGATTTCAGGACTGACCACTTGATATCATATAGCCAATCAGAGGCCTCATCCTTGGGGAAGACTTCTTCTCCCTGTCTCAGCAATCATTGCTCTTCTTTGTCTATGTGTGGACCCCTTGATATTTCTCCCTCACACTTTAGCATGTCTGCTAGTGTTGCCACTGTTTGGTCTTGTTTAGGCAACCATGTTGTTGTGGTATTGTTTGTGGGGTTAGCTTTCTTGTCATTTCTAGGAGATATAATCTCACAGCAGGCTTCCTGGTCCTTTGGCCTTATAATCTGTTCTTTTTCTGGGTGTTCCCTGAACCTCCTTAAGTTTCTTTTGTCTGGGTATTTTATCCTAAGCAACAGGAAAATAAACTAATACATTACCTGAAATATTTCTAGGAATGGAATTTCATGTTTTAAAAAAGCTCTTGAAGTACTTCTTACCTTTTTAAATGCGTTACTGAAGTACAATTTGCCTTCCTATTTACAGTGTGTTACTGTTTATGCTCTTTCTGCGTGTGCTGTTGGTGAAGTTTAATGAATACTGATGATATATGTGATATATATATGTATATATATAGTTTTAAAAATAAAAAGCTTTTGGATTTTGGACTGGGGCTTATCATAATGACAACGCCTGTGCTTACTTTCTTGAGGGACATACATATACACTCTTTCTTCATCAGTGAGAGTCAAACCAGGGCAATTTAATGCTGAAGTCTGCTCATTTCATTAATTCCCCATTGTGAATCTTAAAAATGATTGACATTCTTCTTTTCTTTGTCGGGGGAGCCGGTTAAGACAAGGACCCCTTAGCTTCGGCTAGTTAGCTCCGGCTAGTTTAATGTTGTTTATAATAGCCACATAAACCCGCAAATGGCTTAGATATCCTAATTTTCCAGCTTGCACTTCCCAAGTGTTGGGATCACAGGCACATAGCAAATGCCTGGCTTAATGTGAAATTGTATTGGATGCACTTTTTAAAAACTGGAGTTCTCTTATCAGATACTGTGGTTGTATTTCTCTGAGATAACTATTCCAAAGGAAGGTATATTCTTGTCCTAGTAGTTTTGCCAGGAGGCAAAGCTTGAGGAGGAAACCTGACTCTGCTTTGGATTTCTGTACTAATTAGTCTTGTCCATTAATGCTGGATCAGTACCAGCATTGCCCTACAAATCTCTAAGAGCGTCTTGGCTGGTACACTTGTGCTCACTTAAGTCTTCACCGGCTGGTCCTAGCTTGGACGTATTTTCTTCTCACTGCTCCTCATTGGTTATAATCTGGAATTATTTAGTGATCAAAACCTAATGTTATGTTTTTGTGATTTGTAGTAATTTTCTGTGACTAGATACTGTTTACAATGTAAAAAGTCACACTTTTTCACTGTCTTTATTTTCTTTTAAAATTGGCAGCAGTAAAAGAAAGTTGTCTTTTACTTGAACATGACCCTTACTCGACCTCACTCTCCATTTTTATAAAATGTTCAAATCCTTTTATTTTTTTCTCTAAGATTTATTTTAGGGGTGGACACACAGTCTCATTTTTTTTGGGGTGGTGGTGCTGGAGATTAAATTCGTTGAGCCATGTTTCTAGTTTCAGTTTCAGAAAAAGGTTTAAAATGTATTTTAATTCACATTCATCCAATTTTCTTTTTATATGGAAAATACAAAGCACTTTAAAATGTATTTCACTATGCATACCCATCTTTTGAGATGTAGCTGTAGAAGTCTCATTGTCTTGATAAATGCTTTACCTCACTATTCTG
The DNA here is from genome assembly GCF_963924665.1 of Micromys minutus. Classification (NCBI taxonomy): domain Eukaryota; kingdom Metazoa; phylum Chordata; class Mammalia; order Rodentia; family Muridae; genus Micromys; species Micromys minutus. The sequence continues at coordinate 17,295,331 of NC_137971.1, forward strand.
ACAGTGTTTTTCAGTTCTCACTTTGAGCATTTGGCATATGATCATGACTGATTACAGAGCTACCCTATTTTCCTTTTAGCCTCTTTCTTCATATGTTACTGTTTTGTTTTCTCATTTGCTTTGTCTTTAGATTTAATGACAGTTCTTAAATACATACTGAGTAAGTGAATGACAGTGGTGGGGTGTGGCATTTGGAAAGCTGTGACATGGGAGTGTCACCTAGAGTAGGAGGCTAGCCAGGGTTCTAGAGTGAGTTCTAGGTTAGCCTGGGCTAGTATAAGACACCATCTAAAGAACAAACAAATAAACCCCCAAAATAGAATCTTAAAAAGCATGTCTCTAAATTTGTTCTAACCAACATGATAGTCACTTTTGAACAATTAAAATGTGGCTTGAGTGAATTGGGATGTGTAACTATAGTGTGTAGTTTTTGATTTCCTGCTTTAAGCTCCAGGTAGATTGTGCTACCAGTCCCCAACCAGAGAATATTGGATATGAAGAAGACAGACAGACAGACAGACAGACAGACACACATACATACACTAGCTTATTTTTATATTGCTATATCTCAGTGGTTGGGCTTTTCTAAGTTTTCCTTAGCATTGTACCCTTATTTTCACCCCCAGCTCAGTACCCTAAATCTGCTCTTAGCTTAGTTATGTTTCTAACCTCCTACCTGGAGAAGTGACCTTTGCTCCACCCCATGGCTAGTTACCTTTTCTCTTTCTGAAGCATGGCAAAATCTTTTTCTCCTCCTCTTTATCTGCTAGCCTGCCTGTGAGGGAAACTACAAGTCCCCCCTATTCTGCCCAGCTAATGGGCTGCTAGCATCTTTATTGATGGATCAAGAACCAATTGGGAAACAGGACCCTCAGGGTTCACATGCAGATTCCTGATCAAAACATCAGAACCACCCCCTACATGCAACTACACTGGATTTCAGATGTATAAGAATAAAAGTTTGGAAAAGATAAAATATTTTTTTGGATCAGTTACATGTTGAAATGGTACTTTGGCTATATTTGGGTTAATGAAGCATATTACCAAGATTAATTGTTAGTTTTAACAAGGATGCTATGGAGAAGGGGCACTGGGAACAAAGCTTCACCTCTAAGAAGCTATTTGTAATCAAAATCTTCTGGGAGAGGGAAGTCAGTCTTCTGGGTATGAAGCTTCTGGGCAGAGCATATGGTCTGGAGAAGGTGGTCAACACAAAGTGGATTCTGTGGGTTTTTTGTGTGCTTTTTTAGTTATGGTTTGATTTTTTTGTCTTTTGGTATTTATTATCTATCTATCTGTAGATCGATAAAAATGTGAAATTGTGGGAGGTGGAGAGGAGCTGGAAGACTTGTAAGAGGATCAAAACATTGAATGAAAAACTGAAAAAAGGCTAGTAGAGAATTTAAAATTGCTATGTAGGTTTTATTTGTGGTACTCATATTTATTTTGGTTAACTTTAACCTATAGTATGCATTTCCTGAAAGCAGGGAGTGTTTCATTTGTTTCTGTCTCTGCACTGTCTAGCACAAGGCCAAGCATGTAGCACGCACTCCCTGCATGCTTGTTTGATCGTGTGTTTTCACCTCCCAGTAGGTTATAAGCTTTCAATGACTTGAGACTGAATTTTAATTTTGTGAGCCTCTCATTCTAGGCTTAGTGGAGTGATAAGCACACACAGTAGGCACTCACAACGTATTTATTAGATGAGTGAATAAACATACACACTAGGCACTCACAACGTATTTATTAGATGAGTGAATAAAAGAAAAATTCTTTCTCATGAAACAAGCATAAGGATACAGGCCATAGGAGTAAATCTCAGACCTACAGGCCATCTGAAAATCTTCATAGAGAACTCAACCCTAAGGATGTGATTTTTAGGGAAACATCTCTTGAGGCTTTGAAGGAAACAAGAGAACATGACTCTGGATGATCTCTGTGGCTCTTCCTGGATATAGCATCCAGTACTCCTCTAATCTTATGAGAGACTGCAGAGATTGAGATCAGCTGCTGTGAGTTAGGAGCTCTGTGGCTTCTGAGCCATCCCTTGAGCCCAAGTTCATATATTCTAACATTAACCTGTAAACTCTTTACCTTTTATTCCTATTAAAATCATTTCCTTCACAGTATTCTTTCTTGGAACAGAGTACGAGTAAGCAAAGGGGTTTCTCTAGGGCTCATCTAGCTCAAATTACTTTTGTTTTTTTCAATGATTGCTTTTAGCTTTTTTACTTAGAACAGAACGAAACCTCATTTTGAATGGTTGCTAAAGGTAAGCATTCTTGGGATTGATTAATTTCCTTCCAAAAAGTGATTTGTTTAATTTAAATTTGTTTTACTTTACATTTCAAGACAGGGTGTCTCTATTATGTAGTATTGGCTGTCTGGGAACTTGCTATGTAGACCAGACTGCCCTTGAACTCAGAGATACCCCGGCTTCTGCTGGGGTTAAAGCTGTGCAAAACACACCCTGTCTTTTTAATTTTTAAATTATTTGTACATGTGTATTTGTGTGTGTCTATGTTGGGATATGTGCATGTGCTTACTGGTGCCATTGGAGGACAGACAGGAGCATCATGTCACCTGATCTGGAGTTACAGATAAGATGTCTGATGTGAGTGCTGGGAAACAAAAGGGTCCTCTGCAACAGCAGTAAGTACAATATGAAACTGTTGGACCATTTCTTCAGCTCCCTGAGAACTCAGATTTCCTAATTAGGAGTTAGAAATTATCAGGTCTATTGATCTAGGATCTTAAGAAAACTTTAGGATATCAAGTCATTTGCATCATATTTCAACAATAATCCCCTTGCCCAGGGCTACAGAATTAGATGAGACCTTTGACACTGTTTAGGATAAGCTCCTCCTTTTTTGCATTAATACCATATTAGTTATCTGTATTACTGTTGTGAAAAAATTGCTGGGTAGTTCAGCTGAAGGAAGGAAGGAAAGAAGGAAGGAAAGGTGGGTTCCTTTTGTCTTGCACATGGAGAGTACAGTTCATTATGGTGGGAAAGTGGGGGTGGGGCTTGAGGCAGTTCGTTCCTTTGCATAGGCAGCTAGGAAATAGAGAGCAATGGGATACTTGGAACTCAGCAGTTTCTCCTTTTCATTCATCCAGGGCCTAGCCCTAGGAATGCTGCTGCTTCATTTAGAGTGGGTCTTCCCACTCCAATGGACCTAATCTAGAAAAATATCACAGACATATATCCAGAACATGTTTACATGGTGATTCTAAATCTCCTTGAGTTGATAATGAACATGATTAACCATAAAGTTAACCAAGGTGTGGAAGGATGAGTGATTTGTCTTCACATAGTCTGTTGGAGCCTTGTGTGTGTTGATCACATGCTCTGCCACTAGCCATGTTCTTAGCATCAGGACTTGTTGATTATGGCTCAATACAAAGGAATACTTTGTTGTATGTGTTTAATTTCTCTATCATCTTCTCAGCTGTTCTCCCCTTTTGGCTGTTGTGAACAGGTATGTAGCAGTCTGTTTGAATCTGTTTTCAGTTGTTTTGGATGTAAAAAGTGGAACTGTTGATCATATGGTCTATGTTTAACTTTGAAGAACTTACAAACAGCTTTCCATATCAGCATTTCTCATTTCCATAACAATGTATGAAGATTATAATTTTTCTATCCCTGACAATATTTGATTTCTGTTTCATTGTTGCTATTATATAATACTAATGGGTATGAAGTGGTGTGTTAGGGTAGCCTTGGTATTTGTATTTTGAAATTAATAATTTGAGCATTCTTTCACATGTTTATTTAGGTGTTTTGTATTTATTTTTGGAGAAATGTCTAAAGTCCATTTTCAGAAATTTCATAGAGTTGTAAGAATTTCTTGAATATTCTAAACAATAAATTCTTATTAGATTTGTAATTTTAAAAGATGTTTGGCTACTCTTTATGTTGTCATCTGTCTCTCTTAACAGTATACACATGTTTTCAATTTGCTTGTGTATTTAGGGTCCTAATCAAGAAAGCACTGCCAAGTCTAAGGTTGTAAGAGTTTCTGATAAGGTGAGGGCTGAGTCTGCGCATCCGACCTCATACGTTTGAAACCTTCAACCACTGAGCTTCACCTTAGTATCAGCTTCATTCTTTCACACACGGGCAGCATTTTCCAAGCACCAGTTTTTGAAAAAACTTTCTCCATTGAATGGTTTTGGCACCCTTGTTAAAGATCTATTGATCATTTTATGGTTTGTCCTCCATGGGCTTATGTGTGAGTGCCTGGTCCCCAGCGGGTGGCACTGTTTTCGGAGGTTCTGGGAACTTTGGAAGGTGTATCATCATCCTTCAACGGCTCTCATGAAAGGTGTGGGAGAAAAAGGTGAGGCAGTCATTAGGTGAGTGAGGTTTGGAAATTCACATCAATCTCAAGTGTCTACTTTGTTCCCTTTTCATATAACTGAGGCCATTTGAATTGCAGCACCTTTAATATATCTTCCTTGCTACCGCAGCTTCAGCCCAATAAGGCCTATACCCTCCCTTGTGAAATCTTTTTTTTTTTTTTTGTTAAATATTTGAAAATTGGAAAAGATTTCGAAGAACTTCTGCTCCAGAAAAGTGAAGAGACTTTTCCAAAGTCATGCTAGTTAATATCCAAACCACTCAAGAGTCGAACTCTCCCAGACCTGTAGGGCTTTCTTTATACACAGACAGCCTTACCCAGTCTAGTTTTGGGTTGCTAGAAGCAGTGTGTACAGAATATGCTGAGAGGTCTGTGAATTTCTTCTGACATCATCTTTAAAATATGTTTTTATGTGAGTTTTCATATACAGAGTATGGGAGTTTTTAAGAAAGTTACGTCTGTTTTATTTACTCTGTGTACTCCTTGACAGCAATATGCAAATATAGAACTTATTTAGTCTGTCTCCCCTGGTGATTTGCCAGTCTCTGAGTGGGGAGGAATACATTTTAAGTTTCCCATGGGCTTTGTTTGTCATAGTTTTATTTCCCATAATGAAAGAGTCCTGGGTTAGCCCCATATGTGGCAAATCTGGATATTATTAAATGCTTCTGTCTTACATATATTGGGCATTCACATTTCCTTATGGAGTTCCTCTGTGCATTAAATTTGAACTTGCCAAAACCTACCACATAAGAATTGGTTTCTTGGCTAATTTGATAAATCAGAATACTCAACAGAAATTGTAGAAATTTTCGTAAGTATAAGATTAGATCTTGGATTTTATTTACAAATTATAAATATTTCTTAGTTAAAGATAATCCCCTAGGCAAAGAATAAAGGCTTCAATTTTTACTGATAATCTAACTCTCACTTCTCCTTCTGTGCAAGTATAGCCTTTATCAGAATGTTTTTGATCTCAAAATCCAGAATCACCTAGTCTTTCTGAATGTACTTTTCTTGTAGCATTTTTCTGAGATACTTTATTAATGTCCTGTTACTTTTCATGATATCAATAAAGAATAATGCAATTTTTCAGGAAAAGAGCCATTTTCCTACTATTTCCTATTTGGTTCTGTTATCAATTAAAAAGATAATTGTTTAAGTTTGATGTTCTAAATATTTACTTTTTTAGATGTTCAGTAAATACCCAAGGAATTCATATGAGTTTAATTAGGAGAGAAGCATAGTTTTGTGAATCACAAGTTTACCACTTACTCAGTTAGCTGTGGTAGTTTGAAGTCTAACAGATTTTTGTTCAGTTATGTTTTGTTGAGACAGGGCTTCTCTCTGTAACCCTGGACCAGGCTGGCCTAAAGATATACTTGCTCTGCCTCCCAAGTGCCTAGTATGTGTAACCAGAGATTAAAGTGTACACACACACACACACACACACACACACACACATATATGTTTGAACAGGAATTTTTGCTGATGGACCAATAGAAGGTTACAAAGTCTAGGTAATTTGTTCAAGGTCACATAGTTACCATAGTGGAGTTGGTATTTACTTGTTTTTATTTTTTTCTGTTGGTGCTATCGAGCCTCAGGTTTCACACATAGAGGCGAGTACTCTCTTACTACTCCCAGGCTAGGAACGTGGTTTTAACTTGTATTTTTAACTTGTATGGGACTTCTAAGGCCAGTAATCCCAAGTCACAATGTTTTCTTTTTAATAGACAGAACCCAATTTTATTTATTGGCTTCCTGTGTAACTAGGAATGGTGATGAGGTAGAGGTAGGATTTGTTCTGAAATGCACAATCATAAGTGACTGACTTACTTAGCCACAATTTATCTTTTCTTACTTTTTCTATTTTCTGTATTAATGTCTAGAGAACAGATGTGATAGATCATTGTCTTTTTAAAGTGATATTAATGAACCAGCATTAGTGGTATCTGAAAGTTTATAAAAATCACAATGTCTTAGGCACAACAGTAGACACATCAAATCAGAATCTGCATTTCAATGAGATCCAAATTTTTTTGTGTGAGTATTAAAGTTTTGAGAAGCATTGGTTGCCTTATGGTCATGAGGTTAGGAACTGAAGACAAGTCTACAAAATATATTTGTAGGTGTGTCTTACTTTGTGTAGGGTGTATTTACAGTATAGATCAGATAAAATCTTATAAATTAAATAATATTAAACATATCAAAATAAAAAAACAGTTGTTTTTGTGGATCTTTATGTTCCAGTCATTGAATTGGAGATTTTATTTGCAATTTTTCTTCAAGCAGTCCCATAGATCTAGATAGTATTGGTCACATGGCCATTTTGCTAGCGACAAAACTGAGGTTAGAGAGTCTAAGTGATCTGTGTCTTGTCAGCTAGCACAGGGCAGAGCTAGGGCTTGAATTCAAAACTGTCATCTCTTAGAGTATGCATTTTTAAGCTTTCAAAGAAATCTTACCATGCAGTTTTCTGTAAGATATCTTTCCTTTTAAATAAAATGCCTTTGATTTTCCCCCTAAAGACAAGGTCTGGCTGTGTTGCTCAGCTAGCCTTGCATCTCCTGCTGTTGCTCTCCAAGTTCTAGTCACAAGTGTATCACCATTACTGGTAGTTCCGTACAGTTCTTTCTGAGATAGACTATGGCTCTGTAGCCCAGGCAGCCTTCAAACGTGCATTCCTGTGCCTCTCCAATGGGAGAAGCTTAGGTGTGAGCCTCCCTACTTAGAAGACGTGATACACAGAGTCTAATAATGTCAACTTATCTATTAAGTATGCAGCTGTTACTGGCATTAGCAGCATCACTTCTGCTTTAAGTCTTTAATAGAACTTATATAAATTCATATCAGCAATACTAAGAATAAAATAGTAGTTTTGGAAGGTCTTAACTGCCCTTCTTTGACATTATAATTTAAATTTTATTTCTTAGAATTGCTAAATGCGTTTTAAATCTCTAAAAATAGTTGAAGTGCTCCTATATTTACTGAATTTGGTCATACAAATAATAGGTGGTTTAATAGAACATTAAAAACCATAAAAAGTACGAAGAATGACATTACAAAGCTTATAAACCCAGGGGATATTTATGCTTTTAAATTTTTTTCTGACACCTTTATGAATATTAATTGTCAAAATAATGTCAAAAAAGGAGTCATCAACTTATAATTTATTAAGTTTGAGGTTTGCATATCATTTTATTTTGAAATGATGTAAACATAGATTAAACTGAAGTATTTAGTAGACGTTTTGATGTTTTCATCTCCTTTCTTAGGCATCTGTGAGTTTGTATTTTATTGTCCAGTATATGTGCTGTTTATACTGTTGAGATAATGACTAAGATATGCAAATACAATGTCTCAGAGTGCTTTGTAGCAGTAAAGAAGGCAGGGATGAGATGGAATAAGCCCCAGAGAAGAGCCAAGGCTCTCCAGGGATTTCTGTCTTCTCACTGCTGCCTCAGAAGAAAGCCATTTCATCTTTGTTAAAGAGCACCAATTGGTAGACTTTCCCCTAAGTTGAGTCCTAAATTTTATTTAAAAAACAAAACAAAACAAAACATTGTTTTGAGTTCTGCAATCTAAAGCAAAATAGAACAAAATACTTCAAGCTGTTTTTCAGATTTTTTTTGACATCTAAGAGATTATTCAAAATTTGTATCTTTCCTCCCCTTTCAGGTAGGTGATGTGTGTAGTAGTTGTGTATGATTTTTTTTGTCTCTGTCAGTGCATGTTTATGGTACACATGTGGTAGGCCTGAAGTTGACATCTGGTCTCTTTCCCAGTCTCTCCCCACCTTGTCAGGGACTTTCAGCTGAATCCAGAGCTCTTCAGTATAGCTAGTGTAGTTATCCAGCTTCCTTTTCCACCTTGCATTTGCATAAACTTGGGGCACCTAAACTCTGATCCTCTTGTTTCCTGCTTACAGATATTTAACCATTCAGTTCACCACCCCAGATATATTTTGGGATGGAGTGGGAGAGGAGGAAGGTGGAATGGCCATTGATGGGGATTAAGTTTTTCTGAATTCTAGGCAAATACTTTGTTACTGAGCTATGTCAATATTCTTGACATTTTGTAATGTATTTTAAATGTACATTATTTTATGAGGTACATAATTAAACTAACATGGGTGTATTTGATTTGTTAAAATATGGTATAATGTTTGGAACTGTTCTTATATTTGATAACTCTTCCAGCTATTGATGGCTCATTTTTTATAGCTTATTTTCCAGCTAGGAAGTCTTATGAACATTTTTACTTGATCTTGTTTGATGTAGTTTCTCTTCCCAGAAGGTCTTTAGCTAATCATTGTTCTTGATGTGGACTGTCAGGGTAGGAGATGATTTTGTGTGATAAACTCTGCTGTTAAACTCGGTATGGACATATTAAAAATGTATTGAATTGTCCTTTTATTTGTGGGTTTAGATTCTCTCCAACTAACAAATAATGCTTGGTGTTTATGTTTGTACATGAATACTTAATTTTTAATTTCTGTAGAATGAGAATTGGTAAAAAAATGAATATGTAGCGCCTCTGATATACATTGATTATCTTATATTATATCAGCTTACAGGACTGCTATAAATAGATGAGAGCCAGGTGCTGGTGGCGCATGCCTTTAACCCCAGCACGCAGGAGGTAGAGGCAGGAGGATCTCTTTAAGCTTGAGGCCAGCCTGGTCTACAGAGTGAGTTCCAGGACAGCCAGGGTTACACAGAGAAACCCTGTCTGAAAAATAATTTAAAAAAAGAGATAAATGAGAAATTTATGTTATTATATTCTTGGCCAAACTTAGCTATATTACTGGGTATTAATATCTTGTTTTACTCTTTTATAATTAAATGGCCAAAAATAAAATTTGCAATTGTTTTATTTTTGCTCTCTTTGATTTTTGATGTTGCAATTTGTGCAACTAATTTGTTTTTCACTGAAGACTGTCTACCTTACATATCACAAATATGCCCTTTTTCTGTGGTTTCACTTGCTTGTGATTAACCAAGTCTGAAAATATTAAGCAGAAAATTCTAGTGTTGACTTCATGTTTTTTTTTGTCATGCCATGCAAGTGTGTTTTATTTTATTTTATTTTTTTATTTTTAAACGACTTTATTTTGCAAAACAAAGATAAATGTAAAGATTTTAAACATTTTTTGCTTAAAATTATACATTTTTGTCAGTACCGTTTTTTCAGACATTAAAATAAATTTTACATAAAACCATGTGAATATGTTTTTTAGTCAGTACTTGATTTTTTTCAAGGGCTTGACAGTATGCATTGAAAACGTACTAGTTGCAATAAGCGTAAAGTACATGAAAAATAAAACGCAACATGGAAATAGTCAAAGTCTTCTTGTTTTGTGAATATATGTATATTTTTTGTTTTCTTTATTTCTTGGACTTCATACAGTCTGTGAGTTGTTTCTGGGGGAGTGCAAGCCTCTGGGGTTAGCATCCCACTATCAGTGACTGCATATTATGTCTGTTCTTTTGTGACTGGGTTATCTCACTCAGGATGATCTTCTCTAGATGCAGCCATTTTCTTAAGAATTTGGTTAAGTCATTGTTTCTGGTGGCTGAGTAGTATTCCATTGTGTATATGTACCACAATTTTTGTATCCATTCGTCTTCTGAAGGACATCTGGGTTCCTTCCAGCTTCTGGCTATTATAAATAGAGCCGCTATGAACATTGTGGTACATATATCTTTGTTGTGTATTAAAGTGTCTCTGGGGTATATGCCCAGAAGTGGAATAGCTGGGTCTTCAGGTAGTACTATATCCAATTTTCTGAGGTATCGCCAGACAGATTTCCAGAGTGGTTGTATTAGCTTGCAACCCCACCAACAGTGGAGAAGTGTTCCTATTTCTCCGCAGACTTCATGTTTTAAACTGCACACTATTCTGAGTAGCACAAGGAATTCTACTGGTGTTCCATGCAGGGCACAAATCATCTCTCTGTCCAGCATGTCCATGCTGCAATGTGCTACCTGCCTGCTAGTCACTTAACGGTTCTGAGTGCCAGATTGAGTGTGGTGTAACAGTGCTTGGGTTAGGTAACCTTACTTTACTTCATAATGGTTCCAAAGTGCAAGGATATTATACGATTTAGACAAATCTTAAAATGCTTCTTGTAGGTGAATATCTTGACTTAATAAAGAAAAAAAATCATATGGTGATGTTGATATGGAAGAAACAATCTTTCACTTGCTTGGTTAGAGTCACACCAAGGTATTTTATGTTATTTGTGACTATTGTGAAGGGCATCATTTTCCTAATTTCTTTCTCAGCCTGTTAATCCTTTGAGTAGAGGAAGGCTATTGAATTGTTTGAGTTAATTATATGTCCAGCCACTTTGCTGAGGTTGTTTATCAGCTGTAGGAGTTCCCTGGTGGAATTTTTGGGGTCACTTAAGTATACTATCATATCATCTGCAAATAAAGATATTTTGACTTCTTCCTTTCAATTTGTATTCTGTTGTCCCCATTTTGTTGTCTAATTACTCTGTCCAGTACTTCAAGTACTATACTGAACATGTAGGGAGAGAGTGGGCAGTGTTGTCTAGTCTCTGATTTTAGTGTGATTGCTTCAAGTTTCTTATCATTTACTTTGATGCTGGCTACTGGTTTGCTGTATATTGCTTTTACTATGTTTAGGAATGGGCATTGAATTCCTGATCTTTCCAAGACTTTTATTATTAAGGGGTATTGAATTTTGTCAAATCCTTTCCAGAGAACCAAATAACCCTATTAAAAATGGGGTACAGAGCTAAACAAAAAAATTCTCAATTGAGGAATCTTAAATGGCTGAGAAGCAGTTAAAGAAATAGTCAACATCCTTTGTCATCAGGGAAATACAAATCAAAAGAATTTTGAATTTCCACTTCAGGTGATAGAAGATGCTGGTGAGGATGTGGAGAAAGAGGTAAACTCCATTGTTGTTGCGATTTCAAGCTGGTACAACCACTCTGGAAATCAGTCTGGCACTTCCTCAGAAAATTGGACATAGTACTACCTGAGGACCCAGCTATACCACTCCTTGTCATATACTCAAAAGAAGCTCCAACATCTAAAAAGGACACATGCTTCACTTTGTTCATAGCAGCCTTATGTATAATAGTTAGAAGCTGGAAAAAAGCCAGATGTCCTTCCACAGAGGAATGGATACAGAAATTGTGGTACATGTACACAATGGAGTACTACTCAGGTACTAAAAAAAATGACTTCAGAGCGAATACTACTCAACTCATGCTTCAAAGCCACAATTACTCTCATTACTAAACCACTCAAAGACCCTACAAAGAAAGAGAACTTTAGATTCCTCAAGAACATTGATGCAAAAACACTCAATAAAATTCTTGCAAACCTATTCCAAGAACACATCAAAATGATCATTCACCATGACCAAGTAGGCGTCATCCCAGGGATGAAAGGATGGCTCAATATATGTATATCTATCAATGTAGTCCATTATATAAACAAACTCAAAGGAAAAAAAACACATGATCATCTCTTTAGATGTTGAGAAAGCATTTGACAAAATTCAACACCCCTTCATGTTAAAAGTCTTGGAATGATTACAAATTCAAGGCTCATACTTAAACATAGTAAAAGCAATATACAGCAAACCAGGAGACCACGTCAAACTAAATGGGGAGAAACTTGAAGCAATCCCACTAAAATCAGGGACTAGACAAGGCTGCCCCTCTCTCTCTACCTATTCAATATAGTACTGGAAGTACTAGCTAGAGCAATCAGACAGCAAAAAGAGGTCAAAGAGATACAAATTGGAAAGGAACAAGTCAAAATATCACTATTAGCAGATAATATAGTATAACTAAGTGAACCCAAAAATTCTACCAGAGAACTCCTACAACTGATAAACAACTTCAGCAAAGTGGCTGGATATAAAATTAACTCGAACAAATCAGTAGCCTTCCTCTACTCAAAGGATAAACAGTCTGAGAAAGAAATTAGAGAATCGACACTGTTCATAATAGTGACAAAGAATATAAAATACTTTGGGGGTGTCCCTAACCAAGCAAGTGAAGTATCTGTATGACAAGAACTTCAAGTCTCTGAAGAAGGAAATTGAAGAAGTCTTCAGAAGGTAGAAAGATCTACCATGCTCATGGATTGGAAGGATCAACATTGTAAAAGATTACCATCTTGCCTAAGGCAATCTACAGATTTAATTCAATTCCCATTAAAATTCCAACTCAATTCTTCATAGAGTTATAGCAATTTTCAAATTCATCTGAAATAACAACAACAACAACAACAAAACAACCCAGAATAGCAAAAACTATTCTCAACAACAAAAAAATCTTCCAGGGGAATCATCCCTGATATCAAGCTGTATTACAGATTAATTGTGATAAAAACTGCATGGTATTGGTACAGAGACAGACAGGTAGATCAATGGAATAGAATTGAAGACCCAGAAATAAACCCACACACTTATGGTCACTTGATCTTTGCAAAGGAACTAAAATCATTCAATGGAGAAAGGACAGCTTCTTCAACAAATGGTGCTAGTTTAACTGGCAATCAGCATGCAGAAGAATGCAAATCAATCCTTTCTTATGTCCTTGTACAAAGCTCAAGTCCACATGGATCAAAGACCTCCACATAAAACTAGGTACACTAAAACTCATAGAAGAGGAAGTGGGGAAGAGCATAGAACACATGGGCACAGGGGAAAATTTTCTGAAAAGAACACCAATGGCTTATGCTCTAAGATCAAGAGTCGACAAATGGGACCTCATGAAATTGCAAAGCTTCTGTAAGGCAAAGAGCACTATCAAAAAGACAAACAAACAACCAACAGACTGCGAAAAGATCTTTACTAATCCTACATCTGATAGAGAGCTAGTATCCAATATATATATGTATATATATACACACACACACATATATATATATATACATACATATACACACACATATATACATATATAAACTTAAGTTAAAGTCTTGAGAATCAAATAATCTTATTTAAAAATAGAATACAGAGCTAAACAAAGAATTCTAAACTGAGGAAATCTTATGGCTGAGAAGCACCTAAGAAATGTTCAACATCTCTAGTCATCAGAGAAATACAGATCAAAACCACCCTAAGATTCCACATCACAGCAGTCAGATAGCTAAGATAAGAAACTCAGGTGCTGGTGAGTATATGGAGAAAGAGGAACACTTCTCCACTCTTGGTGGGGTTGTAAGCTGGTACAACCACTCTAGAAATCAGTCTGGTGGTTTCTCAGAAAATTGGATATAGTTCTACCTGAGGACAAAGTTATACCACTCCTGGGCATATACCCAAAGAAGCTCTAACATCTAAAAGAGACACATGCTCCACCATGTTCATAGCAGCCTTATTTATAATAGCTAGAAGCTGGAAAACCTCCAGATGTCCTTCCACAGACGAATGGATACAGAAACTGTGGTACATATACCAATGGAGTACTACTCAGCTATGTAAAACCGCGAATTCATGAAATTCCTAGGCAAATGGATGGAACTTGAAGCTATCATCCTGAGTGAAGTAACCCAGTCACAAAAGAACACTCATGGTATGTACTCACTTAAAAGCAGATACTAACTCCAAACGATTGAATACCCAAGAAACAACTCACACAACTTATGAAGCTCAAATAGAAGGAAAGCCAGGAGGTGGATTTCTTAGTCCTTTTTAGAAGGGAGAACAAAACACTAAGGGAGAAATTAAAGGGCAAATAACAGAACAGAGAATGGAGAAAAGATTATACAGAGACTGCCTCACCAGGGTATCCACCCCATATGTAGCTACTAATCCGAAGCACTATTGCTAATGCCAAGTAGTGCTTACTGGCAGGAACATAATGTGTATGCCTCCTCAGAGGCTTTTCCAGAACTATACTGATACAGAGTAGGATGCTTGCTGCTAACTGTCAGACTGAACAGGAGGATTCCAATGAAGGAGCTAGAGAAAGGACTTAAGGAGCTAACAGGATATGCAACTCTATGGGAAAAACAAAATAATAGACTAACCAAACCGACCACAGCTCCCAGGAACTAAAACACCAACCAATGAGTTCACACGGAGAGACCCATGGCTCCAGGTGCATGTGCAGCAGAAAATAACATTCTCTGGCATCAGTGGGAGGAGAGGCCTTTGGTCCAGTGAAGGCTTGTTTTCCCAGTGTAGGGGTATGCCAATGTGCTGAGGTGGGAGAGGGTGGTTGGGAGAGGGAGCACCTTCATGGAGGCAATGGGAGGGGGAAGGAGTATTTGATTGGGGGAAGGGGATAACATCTGAAATGTAAATACAGAGACTATCCAACAAAAAATATAAAAACCCCCAATGGTTTCATAAAATTCTTAGGCAAATGGATGTAACTAGAACCTATCATTCTGAGTGAGGTAACCCAGTCACATAGGAACACACATGGTATACACTCACTGATAAGTGGATACTAGCCCAAAAGCTAAGAATACCCGAGATATAATTAACAGACACATGAAGCTCAAGAAGAAGGAAGACCAAAGTGTGGATGCTTCAGTCCTTAGAAAGGGGAACAAAATACTAATGGGAGGAAGTACAGGGTCAAAGAGTGGAGCAGACTTAAAGAGGCCATCCAGAGACTGCCCCACTTGGGGATCCTCCCATATTCAGCCACCAAACCCAGTCACTATTGTTGATGCCAAGAAGTTCTTGCTGACAGGAGACTGATATGGATGTTTCCTGAGAGGGTCTGCCAGAACCTTACTGATACAGTTGAGGATGCATGCAGCTAACCATTGGACTGAGCATGGGACCCCAATGGAGGCAGTAGAGAAAGGACTCAAGGAGTTGAAGGGGTTTCTAACCCCATAGGAAAAACAACATTATCAACCAACCAGAACTCCCAGAGACTAAACCACCAACCGTAGAGTACACATGGAGGGACCCATGGCTCCATCCGAATATGTAGCAGAAGATAGCATTGTCTCTCATCAATATTAGGAGAGGTCCTTGGTCCTGTGTAGGCTTGTTTCCCCAGTGTAGGGAAATTGCAGGGTGTTGAGGTGGGTGGAAAGGAGAGGGAGCATCCTCAGAAGCAGGGGGTGGGGGAGTAGGAGTTGGAGAGGATGTAAGGGGATAACATTTGAAATGTAAATACATAAAATATCCAATAAAAATACTAAAAAAATCAATATTCTGCACATAAAATTATGAAGGAGTTAAAAAAGAAACTTAATTTTTGCTTTTGAATCCCAGGCTTCAAAATTTACTGCTGCAGTGTATTGTAAATGCTTAGTAAGATACCAAATTTGTATGTACGCATATAAAGAGTATTTATAGAGCTTGGTATTGTGGATGTGTTTGGATACCTATTGACATGTCTTGCATATTTTCTCTGCAGATAAGTGACAGGGGTAATTGGTGAGAGACCAAATCTTTTGGGTTCAGATTCCATCTTAGATAACCTGACCTACTGTTGAACTCAAGTAACCTAATAGGCTGCTACCTAGCAACAATTTCAAGGCTATCCCCAACCTGCATCTAGCACTGGTTTCCAGGTAATTCTCTAGCAAATCTGCACCTCCAGGTTACAAGCCCATCTCTGACACTTCACTTCCTAACAACCACCAGTCCCAAGGAAAATAGCAGTTACAGTTATGGTTTGGCTCCCAGCACTAGCCAATTATTATGTTAAAGGCCATAATGACCCTCTAATTAGATGTGTACCAGGCTAGATACCCCTTTCTTGACTCTATAAATGCTTGTCTAAACCTAGGCTCAGGGCTCCACTTTCCTGCTGTGTCAGGATTGGCAGGAAGTCCAAGGTGGAGCGTGATAAAGAGACCTTAGTGGTCTTTGGGATTCAGGAACATTTCCTGGTACAACAATGGCTTCTTGATTGTTCTGAACACTCTGAATTCAGTATCCGCTAAGTACCTTCTTCGATTTAATTTTTGAGTAAAAAATAGCATTAAGCAAGGCACTTTTATTCTTTATAAGAAAGAAAGAGAACCTTAATATCAATAAAGTTAATTTAGTATACTCCCTGTAGAAATATAATTTTACTGGTTTAAAGGTAGCATTTATTTTTTTATTTTAGGATCTTAGCAACTTTTTTTTCCTTCTATATTTCTTAAATGAGTCAAATTGTTCTGTATCTCTTGAGTGTTATGTGTATGCACACGTACATTTGGGCTTTATAATATTATATAAATATATACACAGATAAATTGTCCTTATCTCTAACTCTGGCAGGTTATATTTATAGTATATATACATTATGTGAATGAGGATAAATCAATTTCCAAGCATTTTGTTGTAAATATTTTCCCTGTAATTAGATAAAGCCCCACAAGATGGCAGTCATTATCCATTTTCTCCTTGTCCTCTTTCAGACTTGACCAGGTAATTTAAAGATTATGACTGGATAATACAGGACACTAATAGAATATTTATAATCTAACTAGGTAGTAGAGATGCAAATGTTTGTAGCCAGATGTTTCCAATTAATTTTATAATTTCAAATATTTTTTAGTATTATAGGAGAATAATATTTTTATTTTAATATTCTTTTTGGTATCCCAGTCGATTCCTGGTGTTTAATTTGGTTTATTAGCTTGATTTCAAAGAACTAAATAACACCTCTGTGGTTTGAAGAAGGAATTTGCCCCTAAATATTTGTGCCATTGTCAGTGTTTTAATAACCTCTGAAGAAAGTAGAACTTAATATTGTTTCTTGTCAGTTATTCCTAAGAACAGCCTTTTACCAGCTATGGGAATTTCAAGACTGTAAGCAAAAATTTAAAGAAATACCACTGATTTAAAAAAATTCTGGAATGCATAAAAGACCATTATAAATATGAGTTGGATGAAGTTGTGAATGTCTGAGAGACCACCACCAACACCTACGTGATAGGGATCAGTGTGTTGTGAAGTCTTTGGACTGGAAGAAAAGGTTCTTAAAAACCATTTTGCCTATGCAAAATGCTACACAGTTATCCAATCATGAAACAGTTGTGCTTTCCCATGGGAGTCCATATGCTAACAAAATAATCATATTTAGTGATACATGGAATAGTTCTTAACTGTAGTAAAGGGAATATTTATTGCATTGAAAATAGTGTAGCTACTAAATGAGCTATTATGATTGTTCATTGTTTCAGTGAACAGTGTTACACCTCTTTTATCCATAACGGAAAGATGATAAGAAATGAGGAAAAAGTTGGGGTATGGAAACAGGTTTGGAGCTCTCTATCTTGAAGGCCAGAATTGTTTGTTAAAAGAATTTTCATCCATTTACTATCGAGAACATGTAGTATGATAATTTAAACTCTGATTCCACACTGTTACTATGTTATGCTCAATTTCACTCACAAGGATATGTTCTTCTTGGGCTTTGCAACATTGGGCTAAGCCTTAATGATTTTGTCATGTTTCTAAAAGTAAAGAGTTTTTAATAATCGAATCACATAAACCACCCACCAAACTTGTCACTTTAGTCTAGACTATTTCAGAGAATAGAATAAAGAGGTATGTTTCTAATAAGTTAAATAAATTCTGAATTTCTGTATTTTACTTTTGAGAATTTTGTGTATATAGAGAGTAAAATATGATAATATCTACAGCCGTTTCCATTTTGCTCTTTCAATACCTCCCATGTCCCTCCAACATATCTACCTCGCAATTCATGTAATTTTTTGTGTTTGTTTGCTATTTTTGATAACCTATTAAGTCCACTAGTGCTGCCCACGTTTATTGCTGTGGGACGATTAAAAGGAGCAAGGAAAATACCTACCATTGGTTACACTCCCTCCTCCCAAAATGATTCTTTATCTTCCAGTCAATATCACCTGCCAGGAGCTCTAGAGTAATGTGGAGAGCAACTTACCCATCTATGCTGGTGTCTTAATTTGGGGTACTATTGCTGTGAGAAGCACCATGTCCAAAAGCAGGCTAATGAGGAAAGGGTTTATTTGGCTTAGAACTCACTCTGCATCTGTAGTCTATCACTGAAGGAAGTGAGGACAGAAACTCAAAAAGGGCAGAAACCTGGAGACAGGAGCCTGTGTAGAGGCCATATAGGGGTCTGCTTACTGGCCTGCTTTCTTATATAACACAGGACCGTCATCAGCTCAGAGATGGCACAGTCTACAATGGATTGGGCCCTCCCACATCAATCATTAATTAAGAAAATGTCTTACAGGCTTGCTACAATCTTTTTTTAAATTAAAATTTTTATTGGATCTCTGTATTTACATTTCAAATGTTATTCCCTTTCTCCCCAATCCTTTCCCCCCTCCCACTAGACTTGCTTCCATGAAGGTGCTTCCTCTTTAAACTACCCTCTCCACCTCAGTGCCTTGACATTACCCTACAATGGGAATACATGCTTTCACAGGACTAAAGGCCTCTTCTCTCACTGATGACAGACAATGCTATCCTCAGCTACATATGCAACTGGAGCCATGGGTCTCTCCATGTATGCTCAATGGTTGGTGTTTTAGTCCCTGGGAGCTCTGGAGGGTTTGGTCGGTTGATAATGTTGTCCTTCCCATGGAATTGCAAATACTTTCAACTCCTTCAGTCCTTTCCCTTGCTCTGTCATTGGGAACTCCATGTTTAGTCCAGTGGTTAGCTGCAACCATCCTCAACTGTATCTGTATGACTCTGGCAGAACCTCTGAGGAGGCATCCTTATCTGGCTCCTGCCAGTAAGCATTTCTTGGCATCAGCAATAGGTCTTCAGTTTGGTGGCTGTCTATGGGGTGGGTTGCCTAAGAATTTTATGAAGTCATTGTTTTTTTTTGCCATTCACAATCATTTTATTTTATTTTATTTTATTTTATTTTCTGGACAAAGTTAACCATTAAGGTGATTTGTTTAATTTTTCTACTTTTCTAATTACAGTTCTTCTCCCACAACTCCAAGATTCTTCCCTCCTATCCTCTCAACCTAGTATGCTTCCATTCTATCTCTTATTAGAAAACAAATAAATATCTAAGTAATAATAGTAAAATACACCAAAAAATAAATTCCAATAGGAAAAAAAAACTGAAGGCAATAAAGTCAAAGAAAAAGCAAAAAACACACACATACATACAAACGTTTGAATACAAGAGATATCCCATTAAAAACACAAAGCAGGAAATCATAATGTATATAGAAAAGACATGTAAAGTTAAAAAATACAAATTTAAAATAAAATTTTGAATAAATAAAAATATAAAATGAAACAAACAAAACAAAACAAACAAAACCCTACAGTTGAGTTCTTTCTCGGTTGGCCAGCTGGAATGAGGAGTGCTACTTAAAGTGGTCTATATCCCCAACTAAGACATTCATGTTTTTAGATCTAAAACTACTAGAATCTTGTACTTTCAAGTCAGAGGCAGCCATTGTGGACCTTAACAGTCCACCAATGGTTTCATTTGAACAGATTTCTGAGTAATTGTGAGAAAATCCCAGCAACCAAGACAGAAATCTTGTGACCTCGGTTTCTGCAAAAACTAGAAATTGTTCCTGGAATGTGTTTTTAGTGCTACTTCTGGGCCTAGCAGTGAGGAGAAAGTTTACATCAGATTAATAATTACAATGGAATATTGTTATTTGCTTGTATGCTTCTAGAAAAACAATGTGTTTTGGGATTGTATGACACTTCTAACACATGTGGGCTGTGTGCCACATCTGTGCCTTGTGATTGTACAAGTTACTCATGTTGAGTTCTCTTTACCTTCAAAGTATTAATTGTCTGATAATCTGAAAAAAGTTGGAAGATGCATGAGACTTTAGTCTACTTCGTTGTCAGTTCCATTATTCCAAGTCCTACACCTTCTGGACTAGTGACAGCCAGGCCTACACCCATTCTATTAAACCCCCTTTCTATGTAGAGGCAGTCATTCTATAACTTCAACTTCTGATACTTTAGAAGAACCCTGACTCATAATGTCACTCAAACAATTTTTTTTAACATATGAC